>NC_059339.1:44707198-45012719 GCF_018350155.1 Leopardus geoffroyi
GAATACTGTGAAATAGTCCATAAAAACTAAGACAAAGCCTCAGCTGCAATGATAGTCCCAAGATAGCTTCTTTAAGGAGTAGAAAATTTCCACAAACTCACAAGCTGTAGTCACAATTTGTTTGTATTAGGATTATTGGATCAGAAAATGACTCATGTACATATCACTTGATAATCAGCTATCGCCAATATAAAATCCCCCGTGAAAGTAGCTGTTCAAACATTCTGGTTGAGGATTCTATTTAGGAGTAGAAAGAAAATTGAATTTTAGGAAGTCATATAAAGAGATCATTGTTTTGGGATGCCTGGGTGGCTCAGTCGGCTAAGCATCTGACTCTGGATTTTGGCTCAGGTCACAATCTCAAAGCTCATGGGATCGAGACCCATGTGGGGCTCTGTGCTGACAGGGCAGAGCCTGCTTGGGATTCTCTCTCTTCCTATCTCTCTGTCCCTCCCCTGCTCATGCTCTCTCTCTCTCTCTCACTCGCTCTCTCTAAATAAATAAATACATAAATAAATAAATAAATAGCGAGTGAGTGAGTGATGAGATATCATTGTTTTTAATGCGAAATGATGTGGTGTTGATAATGCTGGACTTTATGCTTTGAGTTTGGAGCGTTGTATCTGAAATTTTCAATATTATCACACTCAACAGTTTATTCAACAAGCTTTTAGTGAGTGCCTTGTGCTAGACACTGTATGTGTTAATGGAGAGATAAAAATGAATGAGGCATGATCTGTGCCCCTCAGGTCTCACAGATTAGAGGAATACAGGGATGCAGTAAAGACAAGTCACCGGTGATTTACTATATGTCACAATGACCACAAAGTGCCTACGCAGAAAGGGGGCAGCCATAATCTTGGGGGGTGCAGGGGGGTGGGTGGACGAAGAAGAGGGCCACTGTGTTTGAGACACATTGTGGCATTCTTTGCTGGTTCGGGGATGGATTTTACAGTCACTAGAATCACGTCAGTTGTGACTGTGGGCACAACCTGGGGAGCTCATGAGGACAGAACAGGTGCGGAAACCCCAGGCCAAGTTGTAGCCATCATGCAGTGCTTTCTGAAGTGAGAAAGGTTATTGACTCTGCCAGAAAGAAGAACCTTTTTCATTTGTTAGACATTCAAACATTTGTACCCTGGAAGAGGTTCACTGCCTCTGCAACTTTCACTTTTGCCTCTGATGTAAACATGCCATGCTGGGCAAAAGCCTATGACTCCATTCATAGATCAAATTGTTGGCATATCTGTCATTGTGAAGACAGCATACAGAAAGGGTGAGTTTATGATCTTAAATAATCTGCAGAAGGAAACGTTGGATATTCCCATATCTTTAGTTTTCTTTATGCCTTTGATCGCCTTCCTACCTAATTTTTTGAGCGCTTAATACCTCCTCTCTTCCTCCTCATCTCCTTTCCCCTTAAGAGCTGGCCTTAAGTAGAAATTTGTGTTTTTACTTATTTATCAAACAGTTCAAATCTGCATGTTGAGCCAGGCACTCTTCTTTATAAAAATCAACTTACTTAGCCAACTCACAATTCTTTGGGGATGGCTACTGTTACTACCACCTCCTTTTTACAGATAAGAAAAAAGCGAGGAAGAGATATTTAAAAACTTGCTTGAGGACACACAACCAGAGAGCAAGCTGCAGAGCTGGGATCTGAACCCAGAGCTCCACACTCTCAACCTCCACGTGTGCTTAGTCTGGCCACAGTGCTAAAGTGAGGATATATTCTGTGCTGCCCACCAGCTCAGCCCCTGGGTAGACTCTTTCCTATTCACCAAAGCTTTTTCACTGCTGCTCAGAGCAGGCTGAGCTCTTTACAGAAAGATGCTTTTGAAATGCAAAGGTTGACAGCTTTATTTGTGGATCCACACTGTGGTTTTTGGCTGGAGTCAGCTGGGCACCAGCTCTGTGGTAGTCAGCCTTTAAAAATGGTGTAATATTCACACTGTTTTTGTTGGATAATTGCGTGCCTTTAATTTGTGGTATTATAAACAGAGCAGTAATCTGGTTTAGGAGTATCCAGAAAGTTATTTGATATCCATTAAGTCAAGTTGCTATTTTTATTCACCTCTGTAGAGGTGAATATTATTATGGTCCAGAAAAAGCAACACTGTAATATATTCTAATGGATGTCTCCTGACAGATTGGGGTGGGGGAGGGGGGTACTTCTGAAGAAGGTAAGGAACAATTCTGCTTCCTTCCTTAACAGGTAAGCACAATTTTCCCTTTAAATAGTATGACAGTTTAGCTTTCTTTAGAATATGAATTTTAAAAGGAAAAAAAAATCATACCTTTTTTAGTTCATGGGTTTGAAACAGTGATTTTTTTTTTAAGACCTACTGAAACCACTGCTGCCTAAAATGTTTACCTTACTCAGAAAATTCTGAGAGTTCAAGACATTTAAAAATATTAAATCATGTCCAAATAATTATTTAGTAAATGTGAAGTCCCCATACAGTAACCATATGGGAAATAAGAATATTCATCATCAGTAGTTGCTTTTCATCAGTATCCTGTGATTTAAAGTTACTTATTATACACTTATAGACAAAGAATAGGTTATTTAGATAGCATCTTCCATCCAGGCATTTCAGTGGTTTGCAAACTTGAGCCTGAGTTAACTGTTCAGTCTTTGGAGATGAATCATTCCTTTTGTTTAGCCCATTGGTATAGTATTTAGATTAACTTGTAGGTTTGTATTTAACCTGACAGAATCCAAAGAGCCAGATCAGACATATGCTAGCAGTCTTTCCTGGGGCCCTGACAGAGCTACACGCAGGGAGGAGGGCTCAAGTCATTAGTTTGTGATTAATGTTTGTGGAAAGTAATATTTCTACCATTTTATGGATGGAGCAACTGAGGCACTGAGAGGTTAAGTGGCTTGCCCTTGATCACAAAGCTGTTTAGTAGTTCCAGGCAAATCAGGCACTGATGCAAGCTCACCATGATTTTGCATCCAATTCTCACCAATTTAAAATTTTGCAAGTTACAGTTCCTGTACCTGCCAGTGGGCAGGTTACAAACCGGAAGTTGAAACTAACATGAGAGAATGTTGACCATCATTTTCTCCAGGAAGGAAGCCACCAAAGTTTGCTTTGGCTAACGGAGCTGGCATGGGGGCTATCGACTCCATGGACCCAGCCCTCTTGGACTGGCTGGCTCTCTGCTGATCCCCCAAGGCTTCTGTCCATGAGGATTCAATCAGCTTCAGGGCTGCTGGCTGGGGTGGGGGGCAGGAGGACTGTAAATCTGGGAAAGCTGCAAGTATTCAGGGTCTTGAACTTTATCAGGTTTGAATGTGTGATTGTGAAAGTAAAGAGCAGAGAAATGACAGCACTCAGTAAATCAAATGTAGAGAAGATCAGGACTGTCAGAGACAAGAGGAAAACAGGCTCTGGGCACAAACGCCACTGAAAACCTGCAGGCAGGAGGAGACTTTTATGTTCCCTCCAGACTGTGCCTTCTGAAAAACAAATCTCTTTCTCTGTCACTTTATCTAGAGAACGGTGCTCTTTGTTTTGTCCCATGGATTTCTCTCTTTAAGTTTTCATTATTGAAGTTTAGATCTTGTTTTAGAAGATGGGGTGCTATGTGGGGGAAAACCCCAACAACAACAGAAAGAAAATTAGTTGAAAAATGTCTGAAATGGCCTAGATTTTCCTCTATCAATAATGTGTTCCATAGCTTATGAGTGATCTTTAATATTCTATTCCTTAACAAAATATGACTGTAAATAAGTCTCCTGCATAAATAGTGATACCAAACTTAAAGGTGAAAAGTGTGAGGTGACCTAGTCAGATGACCAGGTCAATTTAATTAGTCCCCCCAACCCTTTTATCTAATGCCAGTCCACAGGTTCCCCTCCTTCACGGCCCCATCTGTTAACTCACTCCTATCTGCTGCCAGAAAGAAGGGGGGAGAGGGGGGTGTGCTGTTGCCGACCAGGATACTTTTCTCAAGGGATGAGCCTCAAGATTACTATCTTCATCCTGGAGAAGAGGCTGGAGTCTGCTGCTGGGATTTGCAAGGGAGAACAACAAGGAACGTTTCTTCTTCAAAGGAACCAAAAGCAAGTAAAGAACTGTGTTTGTCTCAGCCCACACTTTCCTACCATAATGCAATAAATAAAATCCTCAGTGCTGGTACCTAGAAAAAGCCTGAGGCCTCTAATGAATGGCAAGACTCAAAGTTGAATGGGTGCTGAAAGAAGTTCTTTCTTGGAAATTAATTCGCTCCAGGGAACAGCTGGGTCACACAAGAAATTGAAATTCGGTGTAGTATATGTGAGTCTATTACAATATAGATATTGGTAATAACAGTTCACACTTAACATAGTGCTTACTATGTGCCAGGTACTCTTTTTTTTTTTTTTTTTTTAATTTTTTTTTTTCAACGTTTATTTATTTTTGGGACAGAGAGAGACAGAGCATGAACGGGGGAGGGGCAGAGAGAGAGGGAGACACAGAATCGGAAACAGGCTCCAGGCTCTGAGCCATCAGCCCAGAGCCTGACGCGGGGCTCGAACTCACGGACCGCGAGATCGTGACCTTGTGCCAGGTACTCTTAGCACTTTCCATTTAAGAAATCTTTTAATCCCCTTAAACAATCCTGTCAGGGAGTTACTTTTATCATCCTCATGTTACAGATGAGAAAACTGAGGCCCAGAGAGGTTAGGCAATTTGTCCTGGTCACACAGTTAGAAAGTGGCAGAATCAAGATTGCAACCCAGGCAATTCTCTTAGTCTGTGAGCCAGAGTGACTAGGTTCTTTACAAACTCACTGTGAAGCCTAGAAGACAATATGAGCCTGGGTAAACTCTTCTAGGGAAAGGCTCAAACACCTCCCTCCATCTTTGAAACTGTCTGTGGTACTTTGCCTAACCGGCTCCACAGAAGTCCCAAACTTCTAGACTGTAAACACTTCAAAACTAGGAGCTAACTCTTCTAGTTCTCTTTGTGCAGTATATATACTCAGTAGTGTTGTTGGGCAAGCGCAGGAAACCGGAGGGCTGCATATGGGTAGACAACTCTCGGTCCTGATTCTCTGCATATTTGCAACATAACTGAATGCAGAGGTCATAGTTCTGGGTGGCAAATGCAGTAATTTTTTATTTTGGGGGCATTTCTCTCCCCTTTAATTGACTCAGGGAGGAGCATTAGTTACTTAGCAAATCTCCAAAAGCTTATCACCTCCTTTTCTGCTCCCTCTTGGCAACATTACCCCCTCCCCCCCAACCAAGAAAAGAGAAACAGAAAGGTCTCTGAGCTGAGACAGCTCTGGGGCAGTGGCATCTGGACTCTGACCCTAGAATTGGCATTATCTGCACATCTAGTGATACCAGCAAAATTCAGGTCTTTCATGTCTAGTGTGTTGGAAATTTCTGTCTCTTTCACCTTTGGGGGAGCAGAAATGATCCCTTTCCTTCTGATGCTCTGGTTTTTCCTATCCCCCCCACCCCCCACCCCGGAGTGGTGGCTGGATGAGGGGGAAGGATTAGATGAGGTGGATGGCTTTGGAGTTCACCTTATTTGGAGGAAGGCAATGAGAAAAGGGAGTCATCTTTAACTTCCGGGACCCAGCATGAGGTGACAGACAGAAACCGAAGATGTTAGATTGCCTTTGGAATTCAGAGTCCTGTCTCCAGCTTCACCATAGAACAGAAGGGGACAGCAGAAGATCTAAGAGGAATGAATCCCCGTTGCAGGGAAGCCAGCGCTGTCTCTCTAACCTGCCACCCCTGAAGGTTCTTAACTACCCATGTTGCAAAGTGGCAGAAAAGGCTTAGGTGAGACTAGAGTCCCGGGGAATGCTACATCTACTTAAGGGAAGAAGAAATGGCTCAGTGCGGAGACCTCCAAAACGTGGCACCTGACTCCCCAAGCCCCCTCTTCAGTCCTGGATCAAGAAAGTGGATAGTCCTGCCTCGCTTTAGTGAAAAGGATCACCCCAGGGGCAGGGCCTTGGCCCAGCTGGCAGCCCTAGGCTTTGTGTAGTTATGCCAATAGTAATTAATAATGATAATAAACATCGCATTTCATAACCAAACCCAACCTGGGGATGACCGAGGGATTGGACCTCTGCCTCCCACCTGCACGCTCTTCATTTGCGAGTCCACACCCGCGGCATTGGCCTCAGTCTAATTCAGCTGTCCAGTTCCACCCATCGGTTCCGACCGGGGTTCCAAAGAAGGGCTGCTCCAGACAACCAGAGATATGGAATAACATCGCCCTTCGGCAAAACCCCAGGGAGTGGGGGGTGGGAAGGTAGAATTATTCAACATCAGAAAATAATCAAAACGGGACGGTAATTCAGGCCCCAGTGAGCTCGGTTTAGTTTTTCTGGCAAGTGCAGGGTGTCTGTTTTGGGAGCCCAGCTCCGTCCGGCCTGGAGTTCCACGGACCCCGGGACCCAGGCAGCCTGGGGACCTCCACATTCCCGGTGCAGCGGACACAGGTCCCACCGGGCCCGTGGAGGTGTGCGCCAGTGAGGCCGCGATCTCAGGGTGTCAGGGCGCAGCCAGGCCGCGGGAAGGGAGGCCGGCGCCGGGTGGAATGTCTTTATCGGGATCAGAGAGCCACAAGCTTTTCCTCCGCTTCTTTAAGCGATCACGGATAGACACCTTTCGATCTTTTGTCAGGCATCTTGGCCCTTAATAGCCAAATTTATTTGGGTTAAAGCGGCCTTGGGAGAAGCCGGGAGGGAAGATCTTTCGTCGGTCATGGGTGGCCTAGATAACAAGCTTTAAAAGAGAGAGGGAAGAAGAAAGTAAAAAGGTTAATGGATGAGGGGAGGGCTAGGAGGCGCCCAGCGTGGGGCTTTTACAGCGACCCTTCTCTGGTCGCCCGCTTATCGCGGCCCTAACTTACCCGCGGCGTATGAAGTACATTAAGTCACGTAAACAGCGCGCGGGGAGGAATGCCACCGCGGTGACCTCTCCGCGCCGCGCTGGCGGCCCGGGGCGGTGCGCGGGGGGCGGCCCGGGGCTGCGGGGCGAGGGGCCGCCGGGCCGGGCCTGCAGCAGCCGCGCGCGCGCCGGGACTCGGTGCAGACCGCCCTGGCCCGGCGTTGGCGCGGCAAGTTCCCAACTCCTGGTGACCAGCGGGGCGAGGGGGCGGGGAGCCGGACGGGGGGGTGGGGGCGACCCGGCTTTCTAGGCTGCGCAGTTCTCGAGCTCCCGCCGCCACCACCTGACTTTCCTAAAGAGTGTTTTTGGGCTACCGAGAATTAAAGAAAGAGAGAGAGAGAGAGAGAGAGAGAGAGACAACCCGCCCTCCCCCACCCAAACCCGCCCTCCCCCATCCCAAACACCGCCTGGACTCTCTGGACGCGCTTGCATTGGATTGGCAGCCGCTGAGTCCGGGGGACAGGCCGCCCCAACCCGACTATTGGGGCAGGATGCTGGCTGGGGTGGGGGCACCGGGGCGACCCGTGTCCTTCGTCAAAAGCGTCCCAGGGACAGCAAGAAATACGGTAACGGCGAGAAGGCCCCAGAGACCTTTTTTAAAACTCTCAATTTAAAACTACGTTTTAAATCAGAAATTGTATTCTTTCTTTCCGAAACCTCGCTGGAGCAGCCGGGAGCTTTGTGAACTGACAACTTATTGAGCTTAAGGTTTCGGGGGGCGGGTAAAGGCGTGTCGTTTCTCGGGTCCTCACCCGGGTCTCGCGCTCCTCTGGAAACAGAGCACCACTGGGTTCCCAAACACCCCTTCGCATTTGGCAGCAAAGCCTCCGCCCCCTGCCCAATTGGCTGCCGGATTCCGGCTGGATTCGAATCGCAAATAGTAGTGTGGCGCAGCCCAAATAAATCAGCCCTGGGGACAGGTCGCATTTCGGAGCCAGCACCTCTCCGAGGGCGAGGAGGGCGGCTTGAGGACGGAAGGCTCACTCCAGAGGGGCCCCTCCTCGAGTCTAAATAGTCCGGGGAGAAATAATTTCGTTTCAGTTTAGTAAATCTCCTCAAAAAGGAGACAGACGGAAGGAAAAGGAAAGGAAAAAGATAAAGAAAAAACCGCGAAGAGAATAGAACTTCTAGCAGCCTATTCACTGGGGAATTATGGGGGACTTCTCCAGCTCTCGGGTTCCTCCCTAGTTTGGGGTGCACTTCTTCCCTCCGCATCCCTATTCTGCCCTCCTTTCTGGACCAGCTGGTGTGCTCAAAGGAAGCGCGGGACCCAGGGTCCCTTAGGGGTGGCTTTGAAAATGTGCCACTACTTCCGGGGGTGTTTTCCCCAGGGCCAAATCCAATGCATTGGGGAAATGGTACACTGGATGGGTCAGGCGGCCTTAGTTTGTTGTCTGGATAAACTCTACGGGTTAAACGGTTTTGTTTTATTTTTAAGCGAACTGAAAAGAAAAAAAAAAAAGAAAAGAAAAACCATTTTACTACCCCTTGTCTCCTTTAGTTGGAAAACCAGTCTAAAAAAAATTGTGACCGTGCAAAGGAGCAAATTGCAACTGCCCACCCTTGTTTTAGGCAATGTTAAAAAGAGATTGGGAATCTGGAAGGTAAAATCCCGGGCGCCTTCTCGAGCCCTTTGAAACCGCACGTTGTGGGGTCGGTCAAGGTCTGTCCCAGCGGTGTCAGGGCCGGTGCACCCTCGTACAGCTGCTGCGGAGCTGCGGGGAAAGCACGTCCCTGGGGGCTTAGCTATTGTCCAAGGAAATTCAGACACCTTCATACTTCCTAATATAAAGAAACACACACAACAGGAATCAGGTTCGGGTCTGGGTCTTCTCAGGGCTCAGGCTTGGAGGCCATTCACATCCTGGAATCTAACTTAGCCAGAGGATTTTTAAAAACTCGTCCGCATTAGAAATCACCTCACTGAGATATGAATTAAGAAAAAAAAACAAAAAAACAAAAAAACCAACAACCTTTGCTTTTAAGAGTAAAACTGAGAAGCACTTGACAACAGTTGGCCCCGAAGAAAATCAAGTGTCCACAACGTTTCTGTAACTGCTTACAAATGAGCTTCTGAAAAAACTGAGTCTGTTAAAAACTTGGTCGGAAACTCACGAAAAAACCCAAAAGAAAGTAGCTTTCAGCCCTGGTCGGAGTTAAGTGGCAGGCGGACGCCAGGTCAGCTCTTCTGCCAGTCCCATTCGATCGAACTCAGGTTAAAATTTAAAGCCCCTGAATCCTGCTCCGGTTGCCGATCTCTGTTCCAGAGTTTTCTACCTTCACTGGTTCCGATTGTGGCCACATCGAAACTGGGAACCGCCACAGTGATTGGGGGAAGCAAAGAGGAATGTAATAAAAGTGACTAAATTGGATGAGAACGGTTTATGGACCGTCTTAGTAGCAATTTAAAAGTCAGAAGTGTTTAGCAGCAATTTACAACGAAGAACGGAAAAAAAATTAAAAAAAGAACTCTCTTCGACTTCCTCGATTCCGCGACCTCCTCCCCCTCATTGCCAGGGTCTGTCCCCTTCTCTCCCTACAATACACAGGTTCACAGCTCACTATTATAGTGAGGAAACATACTTTCAGCGACTCAGTCTCACGACCTCTCTAAACCATAATTTACAATGTCCCTACCTACCCCGGTTCAACTCTCTTAGTCTTGTCTTCCTTTTCCAACTGGAAAAACACAATATTAAAAAAGGAGAGAGAGAGAGAGAGAGAGAGAGAGAGAGGGAGCGCCCAAATGCTTTCAGGGAGACTGACCTTTAGAAAATCATTTACTTCGATTTACCTGGAAAAAAATTGTAAAATCCATTCTCACAAAGCAACTCCTCCTGCCCTAGTTAAAATTCTCTCTCCGAGGCCTTCTGGGGTCACGTCTGTCGGAAGAAATGTTTTTGTGCGCTAAAGGGAGCGAGACATATATCACAGCTCCAGCGGACCAACCTGCGGCCGCGCGCCTCGCTGCTGACAGATCGGCGCTGATAACCCTGCGACGTTCATTTCCAGTCCCTTTGCCGGCTCAGGACCGTATCAGTTTGTACACAGTTGTGATAACCATTTGGAGGGAGAGAAGAAGGGGTGTGTATGTGAGGGTGGGGGTGGGGAAGCGGTACTTCCCGCTGGGTCCAGGGAAGTTGACCCCCCTCCCCCTTTCCAATGACTTATCCAAGACTTACCTGAAATTCTCCAGGATAAGCTCAGAGCAAACGGGACACCAAAACTTGGAGAGCATCTTGGGGCGCGACTGGGGTGGAAGCCCTTTTTTCCATCACGCGCACCTTCAGGGACTAGCCTTTAAGTACAACAGGACCCCGAATCAAAAGGTTTTTCCCAAAGGTTAGCTGGTGAGTGCAGACGTGAACTCCCGAAACCTCCTGGGAATTTATAGTCTGTTTCTAAAAAGCAGGGTAGAGATAAGAAGCTGGGCACTGGAGTTCCTTCTTTTCCATATATTTGGATCCTCGATCCCCGGTGGCCACCACGACCCGAGCCCCAGGGTCTCGAGAAGAGGTCGGGGAAAGTTTAAGGTCAGTCCCATACAGCTGCAGAACAACAAAAACTCTTCTAACGTGGACAGAAGAACGGGGCAGGCCCGAAGAGCAAAGCACTTTCCCCCTCATTCTGGGGGGCACGTTGACCCGAAAGCTGGCGCATCCCTCCCGCCGCGGTGGCAGCGCGGGGCTTTGCACAGCCACTGCTCCCCCCACCCGCCCCCGTGAGTGCGTGTGTAACTGGGGGCGGAGGAAAGTGCTGCGCCGCCGGATGGGTGTGGGTCGCCAGCCAGGTCAAGCGTTCCTCCACCTCCGCCCCTCCCCGGGCGTCCCAGGGCTCTGCGCCCCCTCGAAGGGCTCGCCCCCACTCCCGGGAAGGTACTCTGGGCTCGGCCCACAACCGCAGGCTGAGAGGCGCTCATTGTCTGCCCTGGCGGCGCGTTCCCCTCCCCCCGCCGCCCGCGGTCCCCTCCCCACCCTCTTTTCTCTCCTCCCCTCACTCCCTCCTCCTCCTCCTCCTCCTCTTCACCTCCAGCGCCCAGCTGCTCGCGCAGCGCAGTTCCGACCCACAGCCTGGCACCCTTCGGCGAGCGCTGTTTGTTTAAGGCTCGGTGAGTCCAATCAGGAGCGCAGGCTGCAGTTTTCCGGCAGAGCAGTAAGAGGCGCCTCCTCTCTCCTTTTTATTCACCAGCAGCGCCGGGCAGACCCCGGACTCGCGCTTGCCTGCCGGCGCCCTCAGCCTCTCTCCGCGCTCAAGAGCGGTCTCCGCGGTGGCGGTTCTCCATGCGCAGCGCGCACCCGAGGTTCGGCTGCTTCCTCTCTTGCTCGGGCTCCCCTCTTTCCTCTCCCTACCCCCCACCCGTCACGGGCCCTTCAGCCCCGGACTCTCCGGTCCTCTGCGGGCCGCGGTCGGCTCTGAGGGTGTCTTCCTTCTCCTGTCGCGGCCGACTGTAGCGGCTCCCAGGTTCCTGGGACACCGCGGACCAACTTCTGCTGTCTCTTCCTCTCCCTGAAGCGCTTATCTGCGCACAGCCTTATCTCCGAGTTATCTGGCGCAAAGGGGCGGGAGCCGGCAGTCAGGCGAGCAGAGAGACTTCTTTCTTGCTATCTGGCCCGGGTCTGTGTGTGGGCATTAATTTTAGTATGGTTATCTCCGATGAGACGAAGCGATTTGGAAAAGTAGCTCCGAGGAGGCCCTCCCGGCTGCAGTTCGCCTCCCTTCCCCACTCCCTCCGAGTCTCCCCGTCTTTCTTCCTGCTCTCCCCTTTGGGGTGGCCTCGGCTCCGGGGCGGTCTCACACGCACCCCCCCCCCCCCCAACCCTGCATTTCCCCCTCCTCTGTGCTCCGCTCCACCCCGCTACGTCCGATTCCGGAACGGTCTGGCCTTTCCGCGGTTGGGGATGACCACAGGGTGGGAGGGGGTGGCTCAGCCGGCGTGAGCGCACGCGCTGGTGGTGCAAACTCGAGCCGTGTCTAAGGTGTGCGGCGCCACGGGGACTAGTGTTGGGCGTGAGACTCGGGCCCCGCGGGCAGCCAGCAGTGCCTGGGCCCGGAAGGTCAGAGACTGTCGTCTCCGCCCCGGCGCCCCACCTTCCCTGGGCTGAATTGCGCTTCTCTCTGGAGCTCGCACTGCGTCCCATCAAGCGTAGTCGGGGAAGCTCTGGGAAAGCCAGTGTGGGAGAACGCGGCGGTTTCGTTTTCGGGGACAGGTTGCCTTCCTTACGCTAACGATTTTCACGCGGGTAGACCTCACATTGAGGCACTCCGGGCTAGGGGCACGTGTAGCGAGGCGGGACAAGGCAGCGCCGACCAGCACAACTACTTTAAAAGTTCTTTTGTGTGTCATCGGCCGAGAGGGAACCACTTTGGGGCGAAAGGGAAACCTCCGCCAGGCTTCTCGTCACCCCTGGGATCTAGCGCGCCGCAGATGAAGGATGCTGCGGAGAGGGTGGGCGGGAGGACTAGGGGACCCAAGTGGTGCAGACAAGGGAGGGCGGATATCCCTGTCCTGGGAGGACCCGGCGGAGACTGCCCAGGCTCCGTTCCCCTCTCCTTCCCCAAACCCCGCGCCCAGGGCAGAAACGGGATGTTTGAGAAATCTCATTAGCTAGAAAAGGCAGTGGAGTGAGATGTGTGGCCTGCGCGTTTGTAACCCTTTTTGATTTCTCCTCCCGTCCCTGCCTCCCCTCACCCCGCCTCAGGAACTAGAAGTTAGTTTGGAGAGGCGCCGGACCGTGGATGGCCTTGACTGACGGCGGCTGGTGCCTGCCGAAGCGCTTCGGGGCCGCGGCTGCCGACGCCAGCGACTCCGGAGCCTTTCCAGCGCGGGAGCCCTCCACGCCGCCTTCCCCAATCTCCTCTTCTTCCTCCTCCTGCTGCTCCCGGGGTGGGGAGCGTGGCCCCGGCGGCGCCAGCAACTGCAGGACGCCTCAGCTCGATACGGAGGCAGCGGCGGGACCCCCGGCCCGCTCGCTGCTGCTCAGCCCATACGCCTCGCATCCCTTCGGGGCTCCCCACGGACCTTCGGCGCCCGGGGTCGCAGGCCCCGGGAGCGCCCTGTCGAGCTGGGAGGACCTACTGCTCTTCACTGACCTCGACCAGGCCGCGACAGCCAGCAAGCTGCTGTGGTCCAGCCGCGGCGCCAAGCTGAGCCCCTTCGCCCCCGAGCAGCCCGAGGAGATGTACCAGACCCTCGCCGCCCTCTCCAGCCAGGGGCCGGCCGCTTATGACGGCGCGCCCGGCGGCTTCGTGCACTCGGCAGCCGCCGCCGCAGCGGCCGCGGCCGCGGCCAGCTCCCCAGTCTACGTGCCCACCACCCGCGTAGGCTCCATGCTACCGGGCCTGCCGTACCTGCAGGGGGCAGGCAGCGGGCCCGCCAACCACGCGGGCGGCGCCGGCGCGCACCCCGGCTGGCCTCAGGCCTCGGCCGACAGCCCCCCGTACGGCAGCGCGGGCGGCGCGGCCGGCGGTGGGGCCGCAGGGCCCGGCAGCGCCGGCTCGGCAGCAGCGCACGTCTCTGCGCGCTTCCCCTACTCGCCCAGCCCGCCCGTGGCCAACGGCGCGGCGCGGGACCCCGGGGGCTACGCGGCGGCGGGTGGCGGTGGCGCTGGCGGCGTGGGCGGCGGCGGCGGCGGCAGCCTGGCGGCCATGGGCGGCCGCGAGCACCAGTACAGCTCGCTGTCGGCCGCGCGGCCGCTGAACGGGACCTACCACCATCACCATCACCACCACCCGAACCCCTACTCGCCCTACGTGGGTGCGCCGCTGACTCCCGCCTGGCCCGCAGGACCCTTCGAGACCCCAGTCCTGCACAGCCTGCAGAGCCGTGCCGGAGCCCCGCTCCCGGTCCCGCGGGGCCCCAGTGCAGGTAAGCGGCGCGCCGCAGCCTGGGGGCCTGAAGCGCTGGGGCCTGTGGGAGGGTGTGGAGCAGCTGGTTGACTTGGGCCTTGTTTTTAGAGCTCTTCTGTCTGGGTGCCTAGAGGTCCGCCTGGCCCCAGGCCGGATTTGCAGAACTTTGGCAGGGCCACCCAGAGTCTGGCAGTGTTGATGAAGTGCTTCTATTTTGCGGATTGTTTCAGTTCCTTTCCACGAAGGAGACAAGGTGCGCGTATTCATCTCAGTGCCTTGGAGAAGCTGAGGGACTTTAACAGTGAATGGGGTGGGCAATTGGAGAAAAAAAGCCAGGGAAGGAACTGACAGGGCCTGAGATCTGTCACAGACCCTAATTTGCCTAAATGGGAGAATGAGACTCTACTGGGGTGGGTAAGTTTAGGGGAGTGTTGGGCCCTTGATTCACCCTCTCCTAAAACACAGTCTCACCCAGTTCAGCTCTCCAGAGGGGAGGAATTGTGTTTTCCTCAAGGAGAGTATTTAAGAGCCCCACAGTGGAAAAGGACCTAAGGACCAAGTTGGCTTCCCCTTCAGTGGGAGGGAGAAAAGAGGGGGATACCTGGGCTGGTCAGCCTTCTGACTATCCCGAGGGAAAGCTGGTGGAGAGGCCCTTTGGTTGGACATCACCTGGGCCGTGGTGTCTGGGGCTGCTGCCCCTGTCTGCCCCTGCCAGGCTGGGACCCAGGGATCCTGGCACTCCCACATCTGTTTTTCCTCCAGAGTTCAGCCTACCGATTTTTCACCAGTTTTCCATGCCACCCATACTTTCATTCCAATGTCTGGGGGCAATTTGGGGTGAACTGGGAAAACACAGCTGTAAAAATACCTGGAAACATCCCATTTTTTCTGCTCAAGCAGAGGAGGTTATGAACTGTGTTAACCTGGCCTGACCACTCTGGCTTCTGTTCTCAGCTGCTGCAGTGTTCTGGGTACTTTGTGGTGCTTTTACAGGTCTCTCGCTTTGTGTTTAACCCGTTTGATAAACTGACAGACTCCTAAGACAGAACTTTTTTTGGGGTAGGGGGGGCTGTTGTTTGTTTGAGGCGAGGTGTGGGAGTCACTGAGGTGGCAAAGAGGCAGGAGGCATGTCAGCTTAAATTATCCTGACTGGTGTCCTCACACCCTAGGTCTGGGCTTTTCCTGGGAGCCTCAGTGCTCGGTTTTGGGACAAGTCTTCTGGGGCCCCTACTTAGTTGGGATCAACTGAGGAATTGCCAACCTTGTACTCAAAAGACACACTGGAAATGGCAGTGGCCTGAAAGTGAAGGATCTGACTTGAAAAGCCCTCCTGATAACACTGGGAGGGGGCAATGGGTTATTTGGTAACAAGCCCTCCCTCTCTTTCTCTACCTCTTCTAAGACTCTGGTCTCAAAATTCCCTCTGCTTTCCTCTGGGAAGCTGGCCCTGGAGACTGTCTTCACTGCGCTGTAGAGTGGGTAGGGAGGGCCCTGTTGAGTATAGACTTGAGACAGAGCGCTGTCACCCTTTCTGTGGCACAGGAACCCGTGACTGGCTCCCTGGCTGGAGCTGAGAGACTGGGAGGTGAGGAATCTTCAAAGCATGGGAAGGGGGATGGTGGTTAGGGTGAGGCTTTTGTCAGTCGGGAATCCAGTGGGGAATCCAAAAGAGTGTGTAGGGTTGGGTGGGCGCAACGCAGTGGGAGCTGGATCCTGCAGCTCTACTTATCTCCTGACACACCTTAGTGTGTAGTCTCCATGCCCCTCTTCCCCTAGTCTTCAGTGTTTCACAGAACAGAAAGAGAAGTAGCCCAAAAGTCATAATCGGAGTCATTGGATGTTTTAAAGAAACGTATTTTGTATAGAAAAGCTTTTCAGAGGCAGTAAGGTGCAATAGTAGGCGAGTTACAAATTTCATTTTAAACCTAGCTTATCCTTTCACTAACTTTCACTAACAACAACCCAAAACTAGGAAGGGCTTGGGAACACCCAGCTTCTGCATAGAGTCTTTTAAGTCAGGAAGCTACTGAGAATCAACCAGTCTGGGGTTGGGGGAGGCAAAAGACCTCTAATTTCGGTTTTCTTCACAGGTGTTCTCTTGCTAGAGAAACCTTGACCTCCAAAACCTCTCCTCTCAGCTTCCTAGCTAGATTCCCTGCCTCTCCGCTTCGATTTTTTTTTTTTTTTAATAGACTATTTTTGAAGGCACTCTTTAACAGATTTAGGCAGACAGCAGGGCTAAACCTTAGCGCTGAGCTCTCTCTACCTACACAGTGTGGAGGCCTCTGGGAACGTGCTCCATACACCTCTCCCTGATTTTGATGGTGGGTAGGTGGTAGGGAGTCCTGGGGGAAGTCCTCACAGCGCTACAGTCCTGGAGCCCAGCGCCCTCCTGAGCTCCCGAATTGTGTTCCATTATTTTCAGGGTCCTGCGACGGCATTCACTGGCTGTGCCCCTCTCCCCACAGCCTTTTTCTCCCCAGGGGATCCCAAGTCATCGTATTGGGAGACGATAATGAATTGTGGGGGTGAGGGTAGATGGGGAAACTGGTGAATGAATGTCTAGCACAATCAAGATTTTGTAATTGTTAAAAAAAAAAGTTTTCTTATTTTAGTCAAAGGATTGTAGCTGCTAGGTAAGCGGTAGGGAGAAAATGGGAGCTGTAGATTTGATTTAATTAAAAATAAACAAACTTTGGAAATTTTATTTATCCAAAGTGGACTTTAAGTTTTGTCTTTGGGTTTTCAGATGACTAAAGAGATTTACCTGAAGTGTTCACGCTGTCTTCTGGGAGTCTTTATTGTTTCCAGCCTGGGGGAAGGAGGCCAGGCATAGGGCTGGGTTCTCCAGGGAATGCCCCACTCCTCTATCGAGAGGGTCTCTGATAGGTAACATTTTAAAGTCAACAACTAAGACAAATACCTTGTTTAACTTCAGTGTCCTTGAAGTCCTGAGCATTTTACTGATTACCGTAGTCAATAGTGGCTTTTAGGGCGGAGAAGAATAAATCTTTGTGATGTGTTGTAAGTTGCTGTATCCCCATGACAACTTTGAACTCCAGTTATGTAGGATGCTAGTTTCTTTTAAACTTATTTCTTGAGGAGGAAGGAGACTTGTTTTGTAGGGTAAATAGTATTAATGGAATTAAAAACTATTCATGCCAAAGACACATTTAAATATCTTTACAAGTAGAGTGGTAGAAACAAGCTGTAAATTGCTTGGGAATGAGAAGGAATAGAAAGGTTTGCTAGCACACAACTTCAAATAAAACTTTAAAATGTAATGTTTATTTTAAAAATTGATTCAGAAATGCTTCTTAAAGAAAGCCAAATTCGGACATTTAAATCCTCTATAAATAACCCTAAACAGAAGGATATTTTTATTTTTTACGAAGTTTATTTTAAAAGTACTTATTTAATTAATAAGTACCTATCTTATTTTATTTGTCTTTTGTACCTATCTCATTTTAGATAGTACTTATACATTCATAGTTAATCAATTTTTTTCATAGGTAATCAGTTTAAGCAGATGTAATAAATGTTACAACCATTTATTTTCAAGATTTTTTTTTTTTTTTTTTTGGTTATGAACAGGTTTAGGTTAGTTGTAAACACCAGAAACCACCCAAATAGCAAAATGACATAAACACAATTTAGATCGATTGCATGAATTGAAGTTTTAGTGTAGGAAAATAGGAAACAGTTTTATTTAGCACTGAAATGGTTTTAATAATGTTTGAATCAGTAAAATAGCAATCATTTGTAGAAATTTTGCAGATAGAAGCAGTTAGACCCACGTGGAAGTCAGAATGTTTTAGTGTTGGGTCCTTGTGGCATGAACATAAAACTTAACATTTATCTCTGTGTGTTAATGTTGGTGTCTTTTTTTCCCCTTAGGAGACCTGAGTCACTTTCTAATCGATAAAGTGCTCAAGAACAGTATTTCTCATTTCACTTGTCTATTTTTTTTTTTTTTTAAGAAAAGGAAGGGGGCAGATATAGTAAATACTTTAAATAAAAGTGACTTGGGATTTATAGAAATAAAAAAATCACTTGGGCCCTACTCTGTCCCAGGATATTTGTGGGTTGCTGCAGGGGTCAGTGATCCGTGTTGATATTGTATGGCTTGCTCAGTTTTGATAAGTGGCACACTGTAATTAAGATAGATTTCAGTTTTGAAACGCTTGGGAACAGCCCAAAAGGAGGGGTCAGGGGACCCAAAGTGACTTCCCCACAGCTCATCTCAATTCCGAGGTCCTTGGGGACAGAAGGAGGATGATTGGGACTCAGCCTTCAGCACCATATCCTCCTGCTCCTTTCCTGGGGTTTTACTGGTCACTCCCAGGGCTGCAGAAGTATTGGACAAATGCTGAACCAGAGCAATAGTGACCACAGCCGGCTCCTGGCTTGGCTGCGGAGCAGAAAGATCCGTGGGAAGGGCGCGGGCGGGGAGGCGGGCAGCGCGTCGCCAGCACGCGGCCAGGGGTACCGGGGGTCTTCCGGGGGGGGGGGGGCCGGGGAGGGCAGGGAGCAGCGCGACCTCACCCAGCCTCTTGTCCCCGCTCTCGTCGCAGACCTGCTGGAGGACCTGCCTGAAAGCCGTGAGTGCGTGAACTGCGGCTCCATCCAGACGCCGCTGTGGCGGCGGGACGGTACGGGCCACTACCTATGCAACGCCTGCGGCCTCTACAGCAAGATGAACGGCCTCAGCCGGCCCCTCATCAAGCCGCAGAAGCGCGTGGTGAGTGTGAGCGCCGCCCTCCCCTGCGGCCGGGCCCCGAGCGGCGCTCCTCCAGCAGCCCGGGCACTTCCGGCTCGCCCCGGGCGCCCCCCGCGGGAACAGGTGCGGCGCGGCCCGGGGCCACCGGGGTCTGCCGGAGCGCGGGAACCCAGCTGTCCCCTTCCTTCCTCGGCCACTTGAGCGCTCGCCCGCGCGCGCCCGAGCGGAGGTCGTCCCGAAACCAGCGTCTGGGGAACGAAGACAGCCTTTCCCCACATTTACACCTAGGAAATGATGTCTATAAAAGGGGGAGGGGGAAGGTGTAGGGAGCTACCATTTTCAAAATATACAAAAGTCAATATTTATATAAATATAGATATACTTGTAAATGCCCTAGAATATTTTGGAGAGAGACACAAGAAATTGGTCATGACCGTAACCTCTGAGTATACCGACCCAGGTCAGATGAAGATCTTTTTCTCTGTGTACTCTTTGGTGTGGTTTGGATTTTATTATGGAAAACTGTGCTGGTTTATACCCCCTCACCCTCCATAGAACATGACAACCGCAAATCCACATTCCCTTACTCTCCACAGCCTCGTCCTGGGTTCCTTTGATTTTGTTCCTTATACCTTTGGGTCCCTTCTACCTCTTCTGGGAGTGAGACAGATTTTAGCCCCCATTTCCATCCCTCTTTTGGATTGTCTTTGAGTTTGATGAAAATTTAACCTTAGTTATTTTGAAATCTGGCTGTTCAGAAAACTACATAGAACTTGAGAGAAAAATGCAGTCATGTTCTTCTCAAGTTGGGGATTTTCACCAATCCAAACACATTTTTAGCTATGTTTTAAATTATGGGAATTCTGATTTTCTTCAGGGAAAAATCCCTTATTGTTAGGTGTGGTTTTAGGAGAGGGCATTTACTGCCGTAGTGATTAGAGAGAATAAATGAAAATGTTCACAGGCCCCACTGTAAGGCTAACATTTGTTTAACCAAGCACTCAGGCTCTTAATACCTTTTAAAGTAAAATATTTTACAGTGAGATGCCAGACGTCTTAAGTATCCAAGTAATTTATTTAATTGTTATACTCTAATTAGCAGGAACAAATGCTACACATGTTGTTTGTGTTAAATAGATTAGGGTGAAATTGCATCACAATGGAAGTCTGACACCTTAAAGAGAAGCAATTAGTTTTATGGTTGTTTTGTTTTTAATGCATTTAAAATAAAGTGGCTGAGGTTAATTTAACGTGCGTATGTGCCTTAAACTTGTTATATAGCCTCCCGCAGCTTAACAATCGTCTTCAAAGGGCATCCTCAACTTCAGCGTCTGACTCCCTATGGTTTTCATTTCTTACGCATCATATTCAAAAAAGAAAAAGTAGTGGTCAGAAAATATTCCAGGGAAGTTCCCTGTTTCCGTGTATGAACAGTGAAACTGATTTTTTTTTTTTTGAAAGGCACACTGAGCTGAATACTAGCTGAGTTCAGCAAGACGACGTTTTCTTGAGATTGAAGGAAATACTGATAGAATAGTAGCCTTTTGGGTTCTAGTTGCATTCTAAATTTCATATAGTAACATCCATATTTAGATTGTGCCATTTTGCATACTTACTGGTAAAAATAACTGTTAGCAGAAAAGAGTTTTTAACATCTCTGAATCTGTTAGTTTTCCTTCTGTGTGGCAGGTGTTTTGGCAGTGACCAAGGTCAGCCATTGTGCTTTGTAAATGGGTTATAAATGATACCAATGGAAGGGCGTGTTCATCAATTAGTTCTCGTGAGTTTCTTATTTATGGTTTTGATGGATCTAGCTTAGTTCTCAGAATGTTGAACCCAAGTTTGTTTAGCCAGCAGTACAGAACCAATCACTGTGAATTTGAACTTGTAATATATTGCAAAATAAGAGATTTATGGTGTAACTTGAATTCCTTGTCAGTGATGAATATAACTGAGATCATTTGTTACAAGGAACTTTTATAACCCATTCACCTTCATTTCACATGTTTATGGAGACTGGCTTCACTTATGATTTGCAGTTGACAGTCATAAAGTTCTTTGTTATAATGGCAAATTCTGATAACAAGTTTACTTCACGTTGGCTTCAAATTCCACTGGAAACTGTCATAAATGGCCTGTTTATAAAATGAACCTTCTTGTCCTTTGTTTAATGATTTCACATTTACACAGAGAAAGCAGTGCTCTCCTAGGAAATTATTTTATTTTAACCATAAAAGAAAAAAGAAAAAAAAACCCCGATGCGTAAGATTTTCTGTGTTTTTATTGTTTTAGCAAAGCAATTCCCCAAATAGTTTGCCTGTCAGCCAAGCATATTCACTTCAACCAAAAGTCAAATCTATTTTTTCTTAGCACTGACTTCTTAAAAATGTTGTAGCGCTAAGAGGCTTACTACCAGTGTCTCTTTGTTTTTATGACTTGCCTGTAAAGAATAATGTGAAAGTGATACAATAGGATGTGAATTGTAAATGGAAAAATTCAGTTTTATCTTTTAAATTTGCCAGCAAAGGATTTGAAAAATCCGTCCTTTCATCTGAATATTCAGTACACCCTCAATTCATATTTTTGTTATACATTCTTTAAAACTATTCCTTTGTGAAATTAATCTATGTAGCTAACTTCCCAAATTCTGTTAACTTTCAACTTATTTTGGTCCTTGGATTTTTCCTCACAGCTTGTTTACTGAAGTCATGGCACTGTTTTTTAGTTGCCTCTCTAGGTAATTCAATAACAAATTTAGATTTTGGCATTTTGGAGAGTAACTTTTACTAGCTTAAATAATCTCTTTATAACTTACACATAATAATTTAGATGAGATGAATTCCCTTTATAGATATTATAGGCATAAAGGGAACATGGAAATCAGAATGACAGTGCCCTTTCTGATAATACCATTTAATCCTTTGTATGAACAAAAGTTGGGTATTGTACTGATAGGGTGAAGAAAATATATCCCTATCACTGTATGTAAGGTAATGCCAGCATTAAAACAATGCCATCAAATTTGCTTATCCTTTGTAAAATGAATACTACAAAAGCTCAGCAGTCAACCGTGATGATTATAAGACATGTATTAAAATATATTTCTTTATAAAAATATTGTACACTTTCCAAGATCCATTCCTATCAGTATAACATATATAGGCCCTTCTAAAGTTTTTGGGTTATTTCTCTGGATTTATCTGAGAAATAGACGTGGTTATCTCTAGTTTCCAGGTGAAGTGGAGACTGCACAAAGCCACTTAAGAACACTGGCAGGTATTTGTGATTTGTGATTGCATTCCATGACTTCTATCTCAGACCTCTGACAACAGTGAGCACAGTTATTGGCCAACATTGTGACTTCGTTCTGGTTATTCTATCATCTACGCTAATATGCTGGAGCAAACCAAACACACACATGGGATGGAGCACTGCACCTGAAACTCCAGTTTCTTGGTCCAGAAAGGTCAATCTAACTACCCTTCAAATTCTTTTCCCAAGGGACCTTTGATTTATAATAAAGTACATGCTTGTTGATGACAGGGACATGCTGCATGGATGTACATAGCATATACATAAAATCACTTATATCTGTGCACTTACTGTCTTGTGCTACTTTTTAGCCTTCCTCCCGGCGGCTTGGATTGTCCTGTGCCAACTGCCACACCACAACCACCACTTTGTGGCGCAGAAATGCTGAGGGCGAACCTGTGTGCAATGCTTGTGGACTCTACATGAAGCTCCATGGGGTATGCCGCGTATTCTGCTCATGTGTATACGTCTTTAGGGTCTTATTTGTACATGGTTTTAGTCAAGAAAAAAATCAGCCAAGGAGAGGGGATGAAAGTGAAAAATCTGATTTCCTATGTACATGTTTTTGAATTTAGGATGTTATTAATTATAATATAAACTATTATCTCATATACTAGTAAGAAACAAAAAATGCTGCCAATTGAACTGTCACACACATCCATTGCAAGACATCCCAATTTTAGAAATACTAAAATGTGAAAAATGTGCATTTTAGAGTCGACAACATGGTAGTAACCTTTTTAAAAAACTGTATATTCAAAGGGAAAAAAGGCATGGAACCAACTAGAAATGCACAATAACTATATCTTTGACATTTGGGGAATGCAGCAAGTACTTTTATGCAAAGGAGCAATAATATATTTGGTAGTTATAGTTAGCAACATTCTGTTACTCATTTTAAGCATAGCACGAAATATTATAAACACATTAATCTTAAAAAGGAAATTAACCTTGTATGTGTAGGAGAGAGAGAACACATGATCTCTTTGAAATAAAAATATGTACTTCTTGGTTTTACTCTGTAATTGAAGCTGTTTAAAACAATAAACAGTGAGTTGAGGGAATAAATTTTCCCTGGCAAATAACCCCATTCTCTCTGAGGGAATCTGCATTTGATCGGGAAAGTGTAGCCTTTGTCCAGGTTGGAATCTGTTGCGCATGTATCAAAATTGGACTGAAATTCACGCCAGCTTCTTTTATAAATGAGGGCTTTCAGTACCGATGTTGAGTCTTTAGTTAAAAGTTGTGTTTTCTTCCATATAATGTTAAACTTAAGGCCTATATGAACATTTTTTTTAGGTGCCTCGACCGCTTGCTATGAAAAAAGAGGGAATTCAAACCAGGAAAAGAAAACCTAAGAACATAAATAAGTCAAAAGCTTGCTCTGGTAAATACAGTAAAATGCTATTTGATTGTAAAGCATCTGCTAACTTGAACAGTAGAGTATGTGTGTGTTTATGAGGCTAATTTTGATTTGCAGGTAGCAGCAATAATTCTGTTCCTATGACTCCAACTTCCACCTCTTCTAACTCAGATGACTGCAGCAAAAACACTTCCCCTACAACACAACCGACATCCTCAGGGGTAAGTGTTAAAGCAGTAGGTAGACTCATTCTAAGCTAGGGGGTTGCACTTGCTCTCAAGTCTATTATCTCAAATTTTATCTTATCTGGTAGTACAATAATCTAAACCAACAGTTCGGTTTAGTTAGCTGATACCTAAGAATAGTTTTTAGAGGAGATTACATTTGAATGTCAACAGAATGACAAATGTAAGTACTTTACAAACCTCTTAATTAAGATCTATATCATTTTTTATGGTTAAATTAACCCAAGTAAAAGCAAGAAGTTTTGAAGTGCTTTCCAGAGTTTTAGTTGCAGGTTTCTATCTGAGCTGCCATATATATGTATTTCTAACCTAGACCAGGAGAACTAGGAGTCAGAGGTTTTATAGATCTCAGTGCCCATGGCACTTAAATTGCTTTTGCTGATCATAGAGAGACTCCCATCTTTTTTCCCTTCTCTCTTCTCTTCTCTTCCTCCCCCCCCCCCCCCCCGCTTTTCGTTTTTAACAAAATCATTTACCCCAAGAAAAGTTCATCACAGTTTGTGCTGTGCTGCTATATTCACCGATCTTCCTTTATCCACTGCCCTCCTGCCTTGCCTTCTTCTAACTCACCTTCATGGCACCCAGACTCATTTCAGCCTTGCCGCAAGCCAGGGAGCAATTCTGGTTGTGAGTAATTACTGCTCTTGAGGGTAGAGATGCAAGGGTCTTCGCGAAGATCACAGTTTCTGTAAAGCTGCGACCAGAAACTCCGTTTTTCTCAACTGCCGAGCACCTAGTGTTTCCCACATCTACCCAGAATGCTCTTTAAAAATGACCAGGCCTCACCCTAGACCACAGCGGGGTGAGGTCTGGGCTGCAGGACTGTGGCAGTGAGCGTGCCTCGGTGATTTTAAGGATTACACCGAGACTAGTTTAAGTTAAAACACGAGCATTAAAATCCCTGTTTACTTAGTAATTGTTTTTCACATTTAGCTTTGCCCGGTTTGGGGTCCTTTGAAATGCTACAGATTCCTGGGCCCCACCCTGGATTTTCTGAGTCAGAGTCTCTGGGGGTGGGGCTTGGAAAGTTGTGTTTTTGAGCGAGCGCCCCAGGTGAAATTGAAACTGTTGCCCTCGAGGTGTCTTCTAACCGGCGTTTGGGAACCATAGAGCTGTTTTCTCTCCGTCATATTTCGAATGGTTTAATAAGCAAAAATGAAACATGAAAGAAGTTTTTTAGGCTGCTTAAAATTACATTTGATATTTCTCGTCCTCCATCCCAAATTCTGTTGGGCTTTTGCTTTTTGCTTTAATCACACAAGAAGTCTATTGAGTTTCACAAGGCAAAAAGCCTTTCCATTGTTTTTTTGTTTGTTATAGATAAATGTTAAAGAACGTTTCTAGCCTTTATGAAAGTGGACTCTGGTGTATGATTTTTTTTTTTCTTTAACAGAAGGGTTAGGTGTAATTTTAAGGGTCCAAACTGGTAAACAGAACATTTACCTGTGTGGAAATGGAAAGATAAAGATTATTTAAGAATGTTCTTTATTACACCCTAAGTCCTCGGCCACACTTATGTAGTAGTAGCTACATACATAGGGCAAAACGATGAACCGGTTTTTGAAAGCACCAGGGTAGCAGCCAGGTTTTCGGCTTCAGTGTGATGTCAGTCTCTCCCAGCTGAAATGAAGCTCGCTGCCAGCTTCGGGTCACTTTTGTTTGTTAAGGTGAGCTTAAGCATGGAAAAAGCCAAATGTGAGTGGTAAATGGCACAGAAATACAGGTGTTTGCCCCTCGTCAGGCTTTGGGGGCTTGGAACCACAGTGAGTGGGGTTCGTTTTGCTCTCGTGGTTTTGACCAGAAGGGACCATTTGCAAGTCTGATCAGTTGTCCTCCAGGGGAGGAGCCATGGGAAGTCAGTGACGGGCTGCGGCTCTGGCCTGCCTGGAAGAGGGACCCCGGGAGCTCTGCTGCTGAGCTCTGGGTGCTTCAGTGGGCATCTCTCACCTGGGACTCAGCATGCTGGAGGTGTCTTGCCGGTCAGTGCCCTTTGGAGGAATGCTGCTAGAGGCCAGGAGGCAGAGCAGTAAGGATTGTGGAGGTTGGTGGAGTTTGAGAGCAGTTCCGTGCAAAGTCTCGTGCAGCAAGCCCCCAGCATTCCCTTAGCCTGTGCAGTCTCCGCGGGAGCCGGGCCGTGCGAGCTGCGGACCTGACCAGGGGGCAGCTTGCAGAGCCCAAGCAGCCTCAAAGCCTCTGTGACACCTTTTCTCCCGGCCGGGGCTACAGCTTGCTTGCCCTCCTCCCTTACCTCTGTAGGGACTTACCTCCCACCCTTCCCCCGCCTGGGCTCCACAGGCACCCAGGCTTTCGGGGTTCTCTCGAAGGTTAGTCCATCACGGATGTCTCCAGCAGCCCCTACCTGACGTGGCTGTTGTGGGGAACCAGGCCTACCGCACAGAAGGCAATCTGCTGGCTGCCTTTGGAAACTGTCCCTCTCCAGGAATAATTGTTGTAGACCTGAATGGTCTTGCCAGATTACTGCCGAGGAGTGCCACTGTATGTACTCAGTGGCCCCTTAGAACCTTCAGAGCCTTCCCTGGGTGTGTGTGGCCGGCCAGGGGCTAGGAGAGCTGTAAGGAGGACCACACTGGGGGAGCCGTCTGTGAGCAGCTGGCCAAAGCATTTGTGAAAGGTGGCTGCGCTGACAAGATGTGTCCTTTTCCCATTTTGGTCACAGTTTGTGACGTTGGAGGGAGCCGGTGTCGTGATTGGATGCTTCTAGGAGTTGGAGAAGTGCCACAGGTGAGGGAAATGTTACGTGGGCAAAGCCGGGCTGTGCCTGGTACTAGTACACGGCACCCTGGCGGGCTCCTTTGATGATGGGTCCGTCCCACTGATCTCCAGTGGCCCCTGTGGCCCACAAGTGGCGGAAGTTAGTAGTTCAGGGTTATTTCACTTTAATTGGGACAACGGAGCTACAAAACAAAGGGCAATCTTAGGCATACTCCCGGTGGAAGGCAGGAACTGGGGGCCACCTGAGATATAAGGGGTGACATAACTGCTTGTCCATCTTAATGATTGTAACAGCAAGGAAGTCAGAATGTTTGTTGCAAAGGTCCACGTCAAACCTGCTGTTCCTTTTAATACCCCCCTGGGAAAGTGTAGGACATGATCAGTACGCATTCCCAGCAGGCTTCTTTTACTTATTTTTTTAAAGTGTTTTTTTTTTTTTTTTTAAGTTTACTTATTTTGAGAGAGAGAGAGCTTGCACAAGCAGGGGAGGGGCAGAGAGAGGTGGGAGAGAGAGAATCCCATGCAGACTTCTCGCTGTCAGAGCAGAGGAGCCAAATGCAAGGCTTGAACTCACAAAGTGTGAGATCATGACCTGAGCTGAAATCAAGAGTCCGAACACTTAACCAACTGAGCCACCCAGGCGCCCCTAACAGTTTCCTCTTAAATCCTGATGTTCCTACCCTGTCCTGCATGTGGGCATGTTCATGTGGGGATACCAGGTGTCTGTGGCTGGTTTCTGAGCTAGCCCAGCAGGAGCTGAATATCCTGGAGAGAGGGAAGCTGCTGCTGTGAGCAAAAGCTCCAGGGTTCCCTCCCCAACAGCAGTGAAGGAGTGGGCAGGATTCCTAGCACGCAACATTTGGCATTCTTCCTTGATAAGTGTCTAAGTGCCACAGAAATCATTTTTGCAGTGCTCTGAAGCCTCATTTCTTTCCTTATTTGTCGTAAAGCTGCAGTGTCTTAGCTTTTTATATACTTGTTGCTAATTTGTGTTTTAACTAGATCTCTTGTAAAAGGAGACAGTCCTTCTGATGGTCATCAGGTCATTGACCCAGCTACCTTATTATGACTCAGTTTCTCTTTGTTGTAGGTTTTGTATGTGTGGTGTGTATATGTTAGAGGTGGGTTATATGTTAGAGGTGTATATGTTAGCCCTTGCCCACAGGGCCCCTGGGTGGCTCAGTAGGTTAAGTGTCTGACTTCAGCTCAGGTCATGATCTCCCAGTTTGTAAGTTCAAGTCCCGCGTGGGGCTTCATGCTGACAGCTTGGAGCCTGGAGCCAGCTTTGGATTCTGTGTCTCCCTTCCGCCGCTTATGCTCTGTCTCTCTCTCTCTCTCTCACTCTTTCTCAAAAGTAAATATTTAAAAAATAAAATAATAAAATAGCCCCTGTCTTGTTTGTTCCTTTGGAATTCTTGTGTTAAAAAATGTGTTAACTTGATTTTTGTGCCCTTTGAACTTAAAGAGACATTTTCCAAGAAAAGTCTTTCATGCTAAAATTTTCTTATACCTGTAGGTTTACTGAAAAATAGTATTTAGTTAACTTAAATAGATAACAGATTTTCTTTGGCATGTATATATATATATATATATATATATGTTCTCTGGATTGTGAGAATATTTAAATCTTTCATTGAATTCCATTTATTGACTAAATTACATTTTATAGTTTTGTTTTTTATTATTTAGGAGGGAAATAGGGGAACATGTTCTATTTTAGCAATTCCCAAGTAAAATTTAATAAGTATAAAATATTCTTATTCCTCTAAGACTTGTAGCTGAAAATTAGCAAAACTAGAGAACACTTTACGTATATGTAAAACCTATATGATATGTATATGTAATAGGTATATATATTATATATGTAATATATATTTATTATGTACATATATATAAGCTTTATCTCTTTATCCTCAAGTTTTATAGGTCAAAAGTATTTCTCTTACTTTCCTTTGGTACAGGAAGGGTTAATTTGGGGTTGAAATCAGCAATAAGACTTAATGTCTGGGAATAAGAAATCACCGAACATATTTGCCTGCCTAGAGGTAGTTCTGTAACTAATTACTGAAAAAAATTAAAAACTACTTAAGTTTATATTAAAACTTTAAAAACTTTTTACTTAAGTTTATATTAAAACTGAAAATGTTGAAGTCCTCATAAATTCTATAATGTTGGAATAAATGGAGATGAGCTATATCTCACTAATCCTTGCTTTATGGTCATTACTCCATTTAAATAGTATTGTGCTACGGGAGGCCCTGTTCACAATGGAGTAAAATAAGGTATCTGACCTCAGATTGTTTAGAATGTGGTGGTAGTGGTGGGGAGCAGGTGTAGACAGATCTCACTGCTGGTTAGATGTGGAAGTGCGTTAAAGGAACGACACAGTAGAGTATGTAGGAGTCGAAAGGAGGGAGCTGTTGATTCAACCTCAGAGTTGGAAATGGCTTCACAGAGTACTTTTGAATTAGTTGGGTAGGATTTTTGCAGGGGAAACCCTGGAATGGAGCTTTCCAGAAGGAAGAGCATGGTATCTGAGGTACTTCAAGGACATAGTTTCAGTGGCCAGTGTCACAGAGTGTAGGGTGTGGAGCCAAAGGCAGGAGATGGGGCCGGTGAATTGAGTGCAAGTACACTTTGAAAACTGGCTCAAATCAATATAAAGTCTGCCTTTAGTAGGGCGCCAAGTACCTTCATTTCTAAATGATGGACTTGGTCTAGCACCCAACTTTAGTGACAAATGTGTTTCTTTTTCTGGATTGCTGGAGTCCAACAATTAAAGCATTCTTAATGGCGTATTTTGATAATTGATGTAAACAAATGCTAGCATGCTCCCGCTTGTACGTTTTACAAGCAGGGTTTCCCTTCGTAATTAGAAAAACCCTCCCTTGGAGCTAGTGACGTGCTCTGGTCTCATGGCATGCGATGTAGGCCTGGGGTTTAGTTTCTCTGTCTCCAGGGCTTCTCAGGGCAAGACGGTTTGTGGTGGTTGCCGGGTGAATCTTCCTCTGAATGGAGGCATGTTAGGCATGGTGTCTTGGGGATAGGAAATGTTTCCTCACCTCTGTGGTTTGTTGCTGGTAGTAGACAGCTTCCACGATGAGAGGCACACCTCCTTAGACTGAGGCAAGGACCTCATCTCAGATTTGATGCTGGCTGGTTCTGTGTTTTTGAGGGTGGGTCTTACTTTGTGTTTGGTCATTTTCTCGATGTGAGATAGGTGTCTTCATTCCTGCCTCATTTATTCTTCTGGGATGCTAGGTGCCTAGCTAGACCTGTTTCCCGACTGCAGTCACTCCTTGGTAATAACTCTATTCAACAACCTTGTCAGAAGTACTTCTGAGCTGCATGGTGCTAAATGTTGGGCTACAAGTGGTTTGGAAGAGTTAATGTGCCCTCATAGTGCTTGTGACTACAGCAGTGATTTAGGGACTGACATTTGTTAGGATATCTGGATGTTCTTCTGAAGAACAATTTAAGACAACAGTTAACATCTTTAAGGCATTCTGGAGAAAGGTTATGTACTTTGTAGGTTAGTGGTTAATGTTTAAAAATCTTTTTGTAGATTTTGTGTATTGATATTCGCATCCTATGCTGCAAATCGGAAAACACCACTTTAATCACAGCTTCTTTATTAGCAAATTTATACTCCACTGTCTTTTTGTCCAAGTAATTATTCACACTGGATTTACTATGGCATTATGATTGGTCATAAAATAATAGATCCTGCATTATTAACTATTCCTACAAACTTAAGTAGCTGAAAGGTACATTCGTGAAGGACTTACAAAAACGGTAAGAGTTGCTTTCCTTCAGAAGAATTGGACTCTGCAGAGCAGTTCTGGTTCAGGAGGCTCCTGGAGCAGGACAAAAAACTACTGCTCGCCTTTTTTTTTTTTTTTTTTAATGTTTATTTTTGAGAGAGAGAGAGCACGAGCAGAGAGATTGGGAGACACAGAATCTGAAGCAGGCTCCAGGCTCTGAGCTATCAGCACAGAGCTGGACGCAGGGCTCGAACACCTGAACTGATCATGACCTGAGCCCGAGTTGGACGCTTGACCAACTGAGCCACCCAGGTGCCCCTACTGCTCATCTCTTAAGCTGAATATTTTACAGGTGTACTTAGGTTGCAGGAGAGTTGGGTATTAGTGTTAGCCTTGCATTTTATCATTGTACTCTTGCTTCTGAGAAATCTCTCCTTTTTCCATTCTTCATCATTTATGAAATACTGGACATAGCAAAGCAGAAGTCTGCTTCTAAGTACTTGTACATGTCAGGTGTTTTAGGTACCTTTTCTCTTTCATAATTATCACTCTACATATGTTGTTTTATCTCCATTTTCGGTTTGTGAAGGGGGGAGTGAGACTTGGAACAAAGTAACAAGCCCAAGGTTGTGTATATGTTAAGAGGCAGGGCTTGGATTTGGACCCGGGTCTGGCCATCAGTGTTATCATTATGGCATACTAGATTAATATGTGATATTATGCAATATTGAAATCTTCAGAGAGAAAAAATAATATTTTCTTAAAGAAATCTGACCAATTTTCATTAGTAGTTTGCGCGTCAGAAATCATCCTGCCGAAACGGGTGGGAAAACGGTGCCAGAGAAGTGATTTGCTTGCGACCAAATACATAAGGCACATTATACAAATCTTCTTGTCAATATCGTACTTCTAAATAAAATATATTATGGTACTAAGACTATGTCAATTGGGTAATAAAAGAATAACAGGCAGTGAAATTTACTGTGGTTGATGTCCCTAATGTGATTATAAAAAGCTCTCTTAAAAGTATCAAACACAAGGTTGCAATAGTAACATCCTTCTAAGGGTGTGATTTCAATCTGATACACAGTGAGTGCCAAGTTAGGTGGGACTTTTAAGAATGTTCCAATTGCCTTTAGTTAGTTTTTATGAAATCATTGAAAAGCATTTAATAGGCAAGTGTCCATATCCCTCAGAGTTTATAATCTACGATACTCTTTTCTAAATGAATAAAAACAGAGTTGAAAAGTCATTAATCTCCCACAAGCGTCTGTGAGAGTCTTGCAATTAGGTATCATTATTGCCTCATTTATAAACCAGAATCCGCAGTGACTCCGTAAGGTCACAAAACCAGCCAGTGTGGAAGCTGGGACTGGAACCGAGGTCTCCGGCATGCTACCACTCCCGGGGAGCTGACCAATCATCACAGTTATTAACATCCCACTTGCCTCTTGCTACAAGCCATGAACGTAAATATTTTGTTGGCATTTTATCTTCATGCTCCCTATGTGCCAGGCTCCCTTTCTTCTTTCAGTTCCTTCTAATAACTCACGTTCCTGTCTGACCACATCGGCCTTCACTGTGAAAGTCACACGCCAACCTGGCAAGGAACACGTAAGCGTGTGGGGTTTACGTACTTTCATTTTGATCTCAAGGCCTCTTCCAGACTTCCCTCTTTCTGTGTTGTGTGTATGTGTGTGTATGCACGCAGGTCTGTGTGTTATGGGGAGGATGGTGAGGACTCGTTAAAAATGCATTGCGCTACATTAATATCCAATGCCTTTATCTGTATATTAGGAAACAGCACAACTGTATCGTTCTTTAAATAGTTTATGGTATATTTGTCCACCCAATTTATCACAGGACTGTGGTTTATTTAATAAGTGACTCATCATCACAACCTGAAAGCCAGAATACTAGGTAGAGCGTAAGTGTGGGGAGAATGTCACACACCTTCTCATATAGCTTCAGGTTAGAAGGCTTCATTTCAGAACACAAAGTTTCTCTGTAGATTACAAATTATTTGCAGTTGCCCCCCCACCCTCCAACCCGGGCCTCTGTAAGAATATACAAATTGTCACAAAACATGAAATAATGTTACGGGAAAACATGCCCAAATTTAAGAAATCTGGCTTAGAATGCTCTGAAATGTTATTGCTAAATGAATCTTCGAAGAAAATGAATTCCTTTACTGGAACAAAAGTAATTTATTATGCGTTTCATGGGTGTCTGCCAAAAGGGTTACTAGCGATATGAAGATCTAATGGATATGAACTGAATACAGTCTGTTTGCTTTGTTCATGTTTAGATCTACCTGTTAATTTTTTTCTGAAATTTTAATAACTTTAAAAAGCATCTACAAAGACAGGCGTTGGCATATGTGATAATTCATAATTCAGCTACCTATCGCACCAGACCCAGCACTTGGGATCTGTGGGACTGAGCACAGAGTATTTTATTGACTTCAGATTTTAAGAAAGATTTGAACAAATAAACGACAGGTATTGATCTCAGTGTACTGTTGCAGTCCTGTGAGTAAAGAGTTTCAAGTCAATATCTGAGGATGTTCAAATGCCTGTTTACTTGCTGTGCTGCAGTTTTAGGTGTTGTTAGCATGGCCTGGTTTCACCAGAGCACACGTGCCAGAATCATATTTTTATCTTATTAAGCACAGGCACTTTTAATTTAAAGCTCTGATTAAACTTATTCGCTTGATTCATGGTGAAGCCTTAGTATGGTCTGCAGTTTAGTCTGGGGTTCACGGAGTAGCAGCTGGAAGGAAATCGATTCAGGCATCCAGGCACTAGCTCCAGCCCTATGTGTGACTGTAGTAAAGCTGCCAAGGTTTTGTAAAGCCTCTGTTTTCCTCCTACTAAAAGGGAAAAGTAATTCCTACCATCTGGTCCTTAAGAGCATTGTGTAGCATAAGTGGGAGATGCCTGCAGACCTCTTTGAAGCTCAAGGAGAACAGTATTATTTAAATATAATCTTGGAAGTTAATAGTGATGTGCTTTATTTGCATGGCATTTTTTTTTCATCCCAAGGCATTAGAAATAAATCCTTACTTTCCTTTAAGAGATCTAGAGCTATTGTGTTAACAAAGTAACTACATTTTAAATAATTTTATTCGGATCGCCACAATTTTTCATTCCTTGTGACAGTACTTTCATAACGCTTTCTTGTAAATGCTGCTTGGTTCTCAGACCATGGTCTGCTTTTTCTTTTTTTTTTTTTAAATTTTTTTTTTTTCAACGTTTATTTATTTTTGGGACAGAGAGAGACAGAGTATGAACGGGGGAGGGGCAGAGAGAGAGGGAGACACAGAATTGGAAACAGGCTCCAGGCTCTGAGCCATCAGCCCAGAGCCCGATGCGGGGCTGGAACTCACGGACCGCGAGATCGTGACCTGGCTGAAGTCGGACGCTTAACCGACTGCGCCACCCAGGCGCCCCATGGTCTGCTTTTTCTGATTGAAATGGGGAGATGAGGATACTCATCCAATCTGAAAAACCAGTTGTTGTTGTTTTTTTTAAATAAAAGATCATAATTTACCAGGTTTTAAATCTTTCCGCAGGATCCTTTGCCACCTAATTTGACAACTAGAATAGAGTCATCCATTTTGATTCATTTTAGAAGATAGACTTTTTCTTTAGAATGCTGGTGACTTCAGGTTGTGGGGCACCCCAGCCCCCGTCATTTATGTTTGTATGTTAACATTTTACTGATAGTCCCAGGGCACTCATAAACACTGGGCGTGCCTTTCATCACCGTGACAAACCTGGTGTGGGTGCATAGATGCATGAAACAATGGGATCCTTTGCCCAGGTTAGATTGTATAGAATTGCCTTTACCTACTTGGAAACGGCAGCGTCCTCGGGTCTGGATATAACCTGGGCTACTCAGGCCCAGAAGGGGCGTGAGGGCCCAAGGGGACAGCCAGTGAGTTCTCCATTAAAGAACTTGCTTGTTAAATTACAAGGAAATAAGTAAAATATTTTGCTAAAAACTGAGTTAGGTCATTGGCTGCAGTGATCATGACTCTCCCGGCTTGTGAGAGAAGGCGCTGTGTTCTCTTGCTTTGAGTTGTTACTGCAGACGGGTTTCATGGGTTCTGATGGAGACAGAACTCTTGTGTTTCTGTATCTTGTGCCACTTCCTAAACTATTAGTGAGTCACTTTTGTGTCTGGTCCTATGACCTCCATCCAAACTGCAATGAGTGTAGTTTTTAGGGTGGAAGTTAAGATTTATCTGAAAGTGTTTCTCCTTTGTTGGGATTAGTTTTTTTTTTGTTTGTTTGTTTTTTTTTTTAAACTTGAGGCAGGCCGCTATAAAGCACTGCAAGAGCCTAACCTAGAGGTTACAAAAGCAGAGAAGAGAGCATTGGCAGTGAGGGATGGCTGGCTTCCCCTCACACAAGAAAAAGCCGTAACCACAAGCTTACTTAGATGTGTAGGAAGGACAGATCAGAGGCCATGGAAGCCGACAGTCTGAATTCGAGTTAAAGAGGCAGTGTGATCATCATCAAAGTCTCATGCTCTGGGAATGATCACACACTCACCCTCAACCTGCCTGGGGTGCAGTGTTTTGTTTCTTCAGATCAAGGCTCCATCGAGAGAGATTATGGCATGGAGGACTAAACACACCCCAGTTGACTCCTTTTTGGTTTCCTTCCTCAAAAATGAAATTTATGTTTATAATTCATAAGCTAGAGGACCTGTGTTATTCTTCTGTGGGGTGGCTGTGTTCTGTAAGGGTTTCCTTAGCTCTGATGGGTTGCCCAGCCGACGCTGCCTTAGGAGGGGTCTCTGGGCCTGCCTGTAAGGGTGTGTGTGAAGTAGAGGCCGAGAAAGAGAACTGACAGGGTGGGTGAGCCCACTGTGAGCCAGACACTGCTGGCCACTGACTCTACGAGTTTATCAGATCAGAAATCCTTGACTTTTCAGATATATGTCCGAAAATTATTCTCACAGGAAAAGAAAAAAGTCCATGTGACCTACAGATGAGCTGTGTCTGCTTCACAGGCTAGTGGATATTTTCCGTGTCCTGGCTGCAGCAGCCTGGTTGTCCCTGAAGTCATTTATTCCTTTAAGAGGGAGATTTCCAGCCCAGCTGCTCTGCCAGGTCTCCTACCTAGCCTGGCCTGGGTTCAGTGCTAAGCCCAGGCTGAGTCTGGTGCCGATAACACATTCTTTCAACAGGAAGTGCCTCCATTTTCAGTTGTCTGTAGGAGGGTGGAGGGCAGATAAGCTGTGAATGGAAACACAGAACAGATTTCGGCCCCACCCTCAGAATGTACTTTGATCAGAGAAAGAGCCAGGACCTCCGCCTGCCTGAACTGTCCACCAGAAGGAGGAAGGATGGTTCAGCTGTGGGCAATCTGAGGTGCCCCCCTCTGCCTCTGTCCAGAAACACTGGCTGGGTTAGATGGGTGTAGGTGACTCAAATACCTGCTTTTGCTGAACTAAAGTCCTTTCAAGGCTTCAACTAGATGTGGGAAAACATTAGCCAATTGAAATTTATGCTTGTAATTTTGTGTGCATGTCCTTGGGTCTAGGGTCTTAAGTTTTCTCTGATTTTCCCCCCAAATTGTACTGATCTTGATAGGTAGCTCTTGAATATATTAAAGAGGAAAAGACACTTAAGACGAACAATGATGTGTCAAGCCAGGTTTCTAAAGGAGAGTTGTGCCAATTCTAGATTTCTCATATGGTTAGAATACTGGTTTTGACTGTTTGGTGTTTTAACTTACATGCGACCATGTTTCACGTGTACATGGCTGGCTAGGTTCCAACCGATGCTAGGTGGCATGGAGGTAGGTGACTTCAGGGGTACGTGGCCCTTCTGGCCCTCCTTTCTCTCTGTTACTTCCTCCTCTCTGGTTCCTCTCTATTTTTTCCCCTGCTACTTTATGACTCTTTCCAGGGTGGCTCATCCCTCAAGTGCTTTTGCATCATATTTCTGGTGCTAATGTCTTCAACCTTCCTCAAAGTTAGACAGCACTACTCCTTTCAGTTAAAATATTCAAAGGAAGGTATAGATGGCTGATAGATGGTCCCCTGGCCCTACCTCTCTTGGCTTCCCCTGAAATACTTTCGCTTGTACATAAATTTTACTGATGACATAGTTATATCCTTCTGTTTTTCATTTAACATTGCATTATAGGATTTTTCCCACTTTGCCACATGATCTTATTTTTAATAATTGCATCATAGTTCACTGAGCGGATGGACCTTGCTTTTCCAAACCATCTCGTATTATTCGGTATTAGATTATTTACGTGATTCCCACTATTGTAAATAACTGTGCCATGAATGTCTTCCCATGAGGAGCCTTTCCCTTCCTTTGAATTCTTTCCTTGTAAACACATCTCCAGAAGTGCAATTACAGAGCTCAGTAGGCTATGAAGTTCTTGATGGCTCTGCTTAAGGCATGTACCAGAATATAGCTGCACTGGCCATGGATGAGGGGACTGGGGTTATCAGAGTCTCATCAGATCTTATCACCTGATCTCATTATGTATCATTACATAAAATTTTTATTTTATTTTTATTTCATTTTTTTATTTAAATAAGCCCTACTCCCAATGTGGGGCTTGAACCCATGACCCTGAGATCAAGAGTCTCATGCTCTAGGAGCACCTGGGTGGTTCAGCGGGTTAAGTGTCTGACTTCAGCTCAGGTCATGATCTCGAAGTTTGTGAGTTCGAGCCCCGCGTTGGGCTCTGTGCTGACAGCTCAGGGCCTGGAGCCAGCTTCTGATTGTGTGTCTTCCTCTCTCTCTCTCTCTCTCTCTCTCTCTCTCTCTCTGCCCCTCCACCGCTCACGCTCTCTCTCTCTCTCTCTCTCTCTCTCTCAAAAATAAATGAACATTAAAAAAAAATTACCGACTGAGCCAGCCAGGTGCTCCATAAACATTTTATTTTTTATTGAGGTATGATTGACATACAAAAGAAAGCTGTGCACTGCAGTATTTCATGTTGAAATAGTGTATCCCCATCTACAAATAAGGGTCTCAGTTGTTGGGCACAAGCACATTTTTTTTTCTGAGAAAGTCAGATGTCACTTTTGATTTCAAATGAGCTGATGTTTTTCAGGTACTCATCACTCATGTAATTTGGGATTTGCCTGTCCTTTGACGTAGGAGTCATTTTTGACTGATCAAAGAAGACAATAGGTATTTCAGTTGGTAGCTGTTAGGATTATTGCTCAGGTGTTAAGAATAATGTTCAAGGTATTAGGATTTCTTTAATGTGGTTTATTTGAAGAAGGCCCATGAGCCTTTTGAAGGGCTAAAGAAGCACCTTGTTTTGTTTTGTTCTCTGAAGAGTTGTCAGTAACGATTAGAAGAAGGTCATTCCTGGGGCACCTGGGTGGCTCAGTCGGTTGAGTGTCCAACTTTGGCTCAGGTCATGACCTCATGGTTCGTGAGTTTGAGCCCCGCATTAAGCTAGGTGCTGTCAGCGCAGAGCCAGCTTCAGATCCTCTGTCTCCCCCTACCTGCCCCCTGGGCTCACATTCTTCCTCAAAAATAAAATAAGCATTTGAAAAAAAAAAAGATGGTCATTGTTGAGGTGGTTTTCAGTTAGCTCTGAATGAGTTCCACCTTTGCTCCCACCAAGTGATGGTGGTAAGTCTCCCCAACCTGGCAAAGGTGGGGAGATTAAATTAGGTCTGTGCTCCTTAACAATAATAATAAAATAATACTAATAGTGCTGTTTGCTTCTGTCATTTTCCTGTTGTCAGATACTGTTGTAAAGGCTTTATGTATCTTAATGAATTGAGTTCTTGCAATAACCTCAGGATACAGATGCGTCTTTTTTAGCTTCCATTTTCAAGGTGAGGAACCTGAGGCATAGAGAGTTTTAGATGAGGCCTTCTCGGTTACCTCTCCCACATTGTGCCCTTGCCCCTTTTGTTTAATCCTTCCGTTTCAGCTGGCTTTGCTTGAGAATGTGCCCTGCGTGCCTCCCCTTCCGAATACCCTTTCCTTACCAGTAATAATGGCTTCCCTTGATGCTTACCATGGCAAGGCGCCATGCTGATGCTTTTGCAAACATTGAATTGTCACAGCCCTACTTGATGGGTGATGTGAGGGCTAGTTTCTAGTTTCCCCAGGAGGAGGATCGGAGAGGTGACCTCACTCAGTAGGCGGCTGAAGCAGGGTAATGCTTGCAAGTCCGTCCATATTGGCCCCCAGCGTTGCAGGCTGCGTGTGGCCCACCCCCGGAATCCTTTCCCCTCTGTGGTTCCTTTTTTGACCTACTGCTCCCTTCCAATGTCTCAGCTACTCATTTATCATCTGTGATGGGCAGTTGACCATTCTTACTTTCAAGTATGTATGTGGCCTGGGAGCTCACCCAGGGAGCGTCTGTCTCTTTGGGCTCATAGATCCAGTGCCTGGCTCTCATAAACATCTTGCGAATGTTTCTTGTTGCTGACCTGTGGTGGTGACGACCCCTCTGCTATCTCAGCATGTCTGGCCATGTGAGGCGGGCTGCTTCCTGGGCTGATCCGGGTGGGTACCCTCTTTCTTTCAGAAAGGCTCGCTGTGGTGAAGTCAGATTTAGTCAGAGAAATGCACATGTGCTTTTTTCTGGGAATAGGTAGATCAATATGGAATTGGGTGTGACCCATCACTTATAAGGGCGCCCACTCTGCTGGTTGTATGATAGCTCCTTTCTAAAATGCGGAGTAATGGAGTATCACCCTTTTGTTTATTTTTTGGGGGGATTAAATCTGGGTCCGTGATGGGTTTGCTCATAGTGGAGTTTCTGGAATTAATGACTAAAGTTACTTTACCCTATTTATATGGGTAACCAAATCCATAGTTTTGTTGGTGTGTTTGACAGGATTATTTCAGCTATTTCAAATTCTAAGTAAGTTTTTGACATCTCAGTGACTTTGTGAAGGTTGCTTTCTTATGTACCCAAAGCCCTTAGTTTAAGTCTTATGTTAAAATGTTAATTAATTAATCAATTTTTAAAAAATGTTTGTTTATTTTTGAGAGAGAGCTTGAGCACGCAAGAGTTGGGGGCGGGACGAAGAGAGGAGGACAAAAGATCCAAAGCAGGCTTTGCACTGACAGCAATGAGCCCAACGCAGGGCTCGAAGTCACCAACTGTGAGATCATGACCTGGGCCAAAGTCAGTTGCTTAACCGACTGAGCTACCCAGGTGCCCCTAAGTTTGTGTTAATTTAAAAAGAAGTTTGAGTGTGGCAGTACTGTTGTCGCTGCATTTTTACAAACCCACCTTTTTGCCAGGAAAGGGATGGATTGGTTAGCTGTGAGGGGCTGGCTTTGGTCTGTCCATTTGGGAGGAAGTGGAGATGGGCAGATAGGAAGTCCCATGGCCAGACCCTCCTTCCCAGCCTTATGTGGTTATTGTGAAGATTGGAGAGAAAAACAAGATTTTTTTTCCAGAAAGAGCAAAACCACTCTGACTTCCAGGCCCCTGAGTGGAGCCAAGGGGGCTCAGCATACCTTTCATTCAGTTCAGCCTGTGTCTGGTGCCCGTGTTTCTCTGAAGGAGATATAACATCAGCTCAGCCAGACAAATGGATGTTTTGAAAAGCACAAAACATTCTAGCTGTGTCAAAAAAACAAATATCCAGTAATTTGTGGGATTAAACCCTGAAAGCTAGGAAGAAATAATGAACTTCAGAGCTTTCTAGAAGGAAAAAGCCATGATTTAAGTATGGGATCATGGCTACATTTTAATTTTTTATTATTTTATCTTTATTTTTTATTTTTTTTAATGTTTTTATTCACTTTTTGAGAGACAGAGAGAGGCAGAGTGCAAGCAGGGGAGGGGCAGAGAGTGAGGGAGACACAGAATCTGTAGCAGGCTCCAGGCTCTGAGCTGGAGCTCGATGCGGGGCTTGAACCTATGAACCGCGAGATTATGACCTGAGCCAAAGTTGGCTGCTTAACCGACTGAGCCACCCAGGAGCCTCTATCTTTATTTTTTAATAAACTCTTTACTTTGAAGTGATTTTAGATTTACAAAATCACTTTGAAGTAAGTTACAGAGGTCATGCAGAGGTCTACTGTACCCCTTGGCTCAGTTTCCCCAGATGCCAGCCTTGGGTTTCCATGATGCTTTCATCCAGACCGTGGAAGCAGCATTGGTCCGTTAACTGACACAAGGCTCTGTCCCCTAGGTGTCCTTCTCAGACCTGACACCTTAGGCAGTTCTTCTGAGCTTGCTCTGGGCTCTGATACTTTCTCAGTGAGCCTCATTCAGCAATTGTGTGACAGTAAGGCCAAGTTCCAGGCTATCAGGCCTAAGACCACAGAGGTGACTGCCCTTCTCAGTGGGGTAGTGCCACATCTTGTCACTGGGATGCTGGCCCGTGGCCCCTCTGTAGCCACAGTGGCTTACATTCTTTCTCCAAAAAGGTGTGGGCTTGCTTGAGAGAGTAGTGGTCTTTCCTCTTGTCTTTTTCTCTTTGGAAGGAAATGAGGGCCCTGTGGATGGGGTGGTTAGCATTCAGTTGGAAGGAAGGCTGGTTCGTGCAAACTTCTAAGCTATGCCAGCTGTCACTGTACTCTGTTCTTTCCCCTGGGACCCTGCGTGTTCCCTTGTGTCCTTATAGATCTTGTAAGTCCTTATCTAAGTGTAGCATGCATACAAATCCCAAGGGAAACACAGCTGTGTTTCCTGTACCTGGCAGGAGGGGACAGCGGAATGTTCTGCAGGTCTAAGTTGTGGCTGATGCGTGTGTGCGGGTTGAGTTCCGACACCAGGGGGGCATGTTCTAGAACTCAGAGTGGTGAAGGATGAGGCGGGAAGGCATGTTGTGTTGACATGTTGGGGCTTCTCAACCTCTGGGGGCACTGTGTGTGGACGGGGCACTGTCTTTCTGGGTGTTGTTGATGTCACCGACCCCTGTCCTCACACCAGGCCACACCCAGGAGCCACGCCTGGGGGCCATGCTAGTCATGGCTAGGTTTTTTTTTTTTAAGTGTTTATTTATTTGGGAGGGGAGGGGCAGAGAGAGGGAGGAAGGAAGAGAAAATCCCCAGCAGGCTCCATGCTCAGCACAGAACCTGATGTGGTGCTCGATACCACAAACCAAGAAAATGACCTAAGCCAAAGTCAAGAGTCAGACGCTCAACCGACTGAGCCACCCAGGTGCCCCATGCTTAGAATTTTTTAAAAAAGTCAAATGCAACTGTTTTCTTAAACTGTAGTCTAAACATGATTTTAGTTATTTTGGTTTGATTCTACTAAATTATACCATGTTTTCTATTTGGCCTTTCTCATTTGGATGGAAGGAATGAATGAAACAAGAGGAGTGATCTTTTGTTTCAACAAATGATTGCCACCACCATGACAGATATAAGATGTTAGCATTTTCTTTATAATGTGGTCTGCCTTCAAAATGGCCGGTTCTCCTTGAAAAGAATTCAGGTAAATGCGGTAGATACTAAACCTGTGTACACGTGGGTTCATTTTCCATGAAGTCAGTGCTCAAAAATTTCATTTACCATGCCTCGCTGAGCTGTGTGGCTTTCCATATTAGACTTTGGCATAACTGCTAAGGTTGTAGCTGTGCTGTGTGTGTGCCGGGGTGGGGGGTGGTGGTGGGGGGGGCGCTCCGCATTTTCTCTTTTGAAATGATTAGATTGTGTGGGCGTCATTAAGACCTACTTACCTAGGCGGTGTGGTTTGTTTCACTGCCAGAGAGCTGAGAGTTTGGTACTTTTTACAAATAGGCCTCCTGCAGTTCCTTTTTCCTACCTTTGTCCAGCTGCGCATCTTGCCAGGAATTACTGCTGTGAGTTCTCAAGTTCACAGGAGAATGTTTCTAAGAGTTTACGTGGCCAGGGGTAGGTCAGTGGCACCATGCAACATGGTGGGCAGCTCTTGCCTGGGCCCCCCTGCCCATCTCCTTTGTCTCCATGTGCTTAGCTTGCAAGATGGTGCCGCCTGACGGATTGATCGATAACTGTCTCTCCCCTTCTCTTTCCCCCTCTATCCCTCTCTTCCTCCAGGCGGGCACCTCAGTGATGTCTGGCACGGGAGAGAGCACTAATCCTGAGAACAGCGAGCTCAAGTACTCAGGCCAAGATGGGTTGTACATAGGCGTCAGCCTGGCCTCTCCGGCCGAAGTCACATCCTCGGTGAGACAGGATTCCTGGTGCGCCCTCGCCCTGGCCTGAGCCCGCTGCGGGGATTTTGTCAAGCCGTCCAGACCAGGGCGAGTATGCTGACAGAACATTCCTCTGACGCGTGATTTCCGTGCCTTTATTTCGAAAGAGATGTATTTCCCAAGAGGCTTGCTCTGCCTTACCACCCTGCCCCTGACTCTGAAGAGCCAGAGAGAAGATGGAGGGCTTCCAGGGAAGGGCCAGTGCAGCCCACAGCACGTCACCTCCTCCTGGACACGGCCACTTCCAGCCAGCCTGCCTCTGGGTGTGCGGGGGGATCTGACGTCCTCTGTGCCACTTCCAGAAACTGGGACTAGGACCGGGGCCTTGCCTCCTAAGGAATATTGAGAGATTTTTTTTTAAAAAGGGTTTTATGTGTATTGCCCCAAATCATGTGCTTCTTCTGATCGGTTTTGGTTATTCCAGAATTTCTTCGTACCTTTTCCACACCTGAATTTCACGTGCTTTCATGGAGAAGACCATTTGAGGCCATTTGGTACACACCTCTGGAGGCTGAGTCAGTTCGTGAGGTTTCTCGTCAAAAATATTACTCCGTGTGCAAGACTGCATTATGACTTAACGTACACTGTGACTGATGTCTCAAAATTCACATTGTGGGACTGACCTGAGGTCAGTCGGGATTTGTAAACAGGGTAGCAAACAAGATATTTTTCTTCCATGTAAACAATAATTTTTTTAAAAAGTGCAATTTGCGTTGCAGCAATCAGTGTTAAATCATTTGCATAAGATTTAACAACATTTTTTATAATGAATGTAAACATTTTAACTTAATGGTACTTAAATAATTTAAAAGAAAAATGTTAACTTAGACATTCTTATGCTTCTTTTACAACTACATCCCATTTCTATATTTCCAGTTGTTAAAGAGAAATATTTCAAGAACAAATCTTCTCTCAGGAAAATTGCCTTTATCCATCTGTTAAGAATTTTTATACAAAAACACCAGTATCCCCTCTTTATTTCACTGTGGAATTTGTGCTGGAAAAAATTCAACAAAACTTTACTACCTAACAGATAACATTTGTAAATACTCTAGGCATCTGTACACACTACGATGAAGTCTATCGTGTGACTGACCCACAGGCAGGTTGGTTTACATTAAATTTTTTAAGAATGGGATGTCCTATGGAAACCTATTTCACCAGAGTTTTAAAAATAAAAAGGGTATTGTTTTGTCTTCTGTACAGTGAGTTCCTTCCCTTTTAGTTTCATTTTGATACTGTATGTGGCTAGAGATACGCCTATAAAACAAGCGCATGTGATGTTTGCAAATTGCCTGTTGGCTTTCCTTTCAATGAATTGTCCTTTTGGAGCTGCTTTATACCTTGGTTTATTTGAAGTTGGCACATGGAGTCCGTTATCATCTTCAATTTGCACTGGGGACAACTTTTATAAGTGGAAAGGACCCAGTATTATATGGCTGTCTGAGATTGTAAGCATTCTATTTAGGACTAATCCCTAAAAACATTTAAAAAGTCCAGAGTTTCTTTCCCTCTGAATGAAATATACTCTAAGACCCAGAAACAGAATGGTTTTCCTTTCTAGTTCCTGCTTTTGCAAAGTGCCGCCAAGCCTCCACATTCACCTGAGGTTGAAGTCCTTAACACTCAGCGGAAGAGGGAAAAGGATCTGAACAGTCTTGGGTTTCAGAAAACCGGGAGACTGTTTCATAACTCAATGGTGGCATTTCATTTTGGCTCCTTAAGTGTGGGGCACTTCTTCTTTTCGTGTATGATTATAGCTATTCTGTGGGAGCCCGTCTGAGTCTTTCAAGAGAGGGGAAGTCTTGCTTTGTGGTGGGTTGTATTGCCAGTGAGACCCAAGGCTGGGGAGTGTGTGTGTCTGGGGAGGTCCCTGAAGCCCACACACACTGTACAGCGGGCTAGAGCAATGGTCTTGGTGTGGAGTCAGACCACTAGGCTTGAGGTCCCTGCTGTGCACACAGGAGGTCTGTGGCCTTGGGCAAGTTGTCCCATTCTCATTTTCCTCACCTGTAAAATAGGGCCAATTAACATATAACTCCTAGGATAGTCCATGTGAAGTGCCTAGAGCAGTGCCTGGCATGTAGTAAGCACTAAGAGTTGACTTTGAAGGGGGAGTGACAGGAGCTCTTACCACATGAGGGTTTTGAATGTCTTACTCCCTGTGGGGTATTTAAACGTTTATGGTGTGTGAGGGTCTGGTGCCCCTTGGCTCACTTGCACTGCTTGAAAAAAGCTGGGGTGAGTGAAATGAGGGATCCCCAGCTCAAGGGATGGCAGAGATGGAGGGAGGGAGCACCCTTGGGAGACACCAGTCTCAGTTTGGCTTTTACAGAACAGGGTTGGTGCGACAGCAGAAGAAAATCATTATCCCGACTGACTCCTTTTTTCCCTCCTCCCTTTTATGGTTCTCGGTTCTCATTACTTTGAGTGCTTTCTGGTGGGTTGGGAGTTGTTAAGAGTTAACATGCTCTGATTGGAAAATGAATTTTTCTTATTGGGGCTTCCAAATAATCTTTTTTCTGGGGGTGGTCTCAGATGTTGCTCCTTCCAAACCTAAGACAACATTGGGTTCCTAAGGCTCTGTTTTTTTGTTTTTGTTTGTTTGTTTGTTTGTTTTAAATATAATTCTTTCCCCTCTGTGTTCTGGCTTTCATGAAATAAATTACGAGGGTCAGAACAAGGGGAAATGGGGCTTCTTGTCCTAAGACAACAAAATCCCTTAATCTGGGGCCTTTTCAATCGTAACTTTCTCACCTGTGATTGCATAAAGAAGCTTGATAATTTTGTTTTTAATTTTTAATATTTTTATTTATTTTTGAGAGACAGAGCATGAGTGGGAGAGGGGCAGAGAGAGACAGAGACAGAATCCGAAGCAGGCTCCAGGCTCTGAGCTGTCAGCACAGAGTCTGGTGCGGGGCTGGAACTCACCAACCACGAGATCGTGACCCGAGCTGAGGTCAGACGTTCAACCGACTGAGCCACCCAGGGGCCCCTCAAAAGGGAGTGCATTTAAATAGATGGTGCACTTCAGCTTAAAATCTTCAGACACATTTCTGTGGGTTGCAGAATTCCTGTCCTCTGTCACCATGGCTGATTTTAGTCCGTCTTACATAACCGAAGGCTCTGTCTGGGGTCTCTCTTCGGGGTCACTTTGTCTTGTTTCCTGGTGCCTATGGGAGAGTCAGGAAAGCAAAGGGAGCCATTCATTTCCCCCTGCAAATAAATTAACTTGTTGCTCATGGGGAGTGTTTTCCCCTGTCCTTGGAAATTTGATGTAATTTCAGATCATAGATAAATTGACTGTTAGGAGGGCAATACAGCATGTCTCTGGTGGCCATGCCAGATTCCAGGCTGCTTTTAATTTGAGGCAGTGTGGTAGATTTGCTGCCTTAAGTTCTATGTACTGGCATTTTCCATGGGGTCTTCAAATCCTGTGACTCTGAGAAGGAGATAATAGTTGTGTGTATAAGCGAGGCAAGATGGGGGAGCAGGGATCAAACATTCACGCAGGGTAAGGTAGCTCTTGCTGATTAAAATGCATTTTGTTTCTGGTCTGAAATGTCAAGTCAGCTTGGCAAGACTCCTTATCTATCCTCTGTTGTTTGGAAGCTTTAATGGGCAGTAAGGTATGAATCTGATTATTTTAAATGAGAAACAAATATTGATAAATTTGCTAGACCACATCTTTCAAAACAGGGTCTGTGGTAAAAATTTGGTACCTACAGCTCTGGCCACTTGAGGCTTCGAGATGGAGCCTGTGCTGCTTGAATCTTTAGCTGCAGTTGAAGCAGACTCTTCTGCTGTGGTCCCTGGAGGTGGTGGGGGGTGGTGGGGGGTCAGGGAGAAGGTGGTAGCCACCTGTAGGACCTGCAGAGGAAAAGAATCACATGGTGTCTTCAGTTGGTTCAAATGTAAGCTATTAGTAGGCTGAACGCCTAAGTAAATTCATAGGGACTTTGGATAAAATAAATTATGGTTGATACTTACAAATAGCTTCTAAAGGAAAAAGTTAGGATGTTGCAGATACACATTGAACCTCTGAGTTAGACGTTCGAGCAAGAGACCACGCTCCCACCAAGGACGCTGGCATCTCCCACGTCTGCACTGGAGAACTGGTGGGTGAGGGGGTCTGCACAGCTCTTCCTGCCCAGTAGCCGGCACAGGGAAGTGAGCGTTCCACAGCTGATGTCACTGTTTTAGTTCAAGAGATACTTATTTTGCTTGGAACCTTTTTTTGTGTTTTTGCTTGTTTTTAAAGAATCAACTTTTAAAAAATGGCTACAGTATAGCAATTAAAGGTGAAATAATGTTTAATTAGTGGAAGGGCTTATATTTCAGTCATCAGTGGTTCGCTTTGGCAAAGACATTTCCTCTCTCTGGACCTCAGTCTCTGGATCAGCCATAAAATGGAGAAATCAGGCAGCAAGGTTGCTCACAGATTCCTTCCATCTGCATTCGCTGCCCACGGTCTTTTGTGTAGATTATGATGGTGGGTTTGTGGGAAGCTGGTGGACCTGGAATGTCCTTCTAGCTCTCTTCTGGTTCCCTCACCACCTCAAGTCTTGATCTGTGGAGGCCACGTCCTCCTGTTGCCTCAGACCGCAGAGGGGGAGAATCCTGGTCGTATTCGTGAACTTAGGGGCTTTGTGAGAGGTGCTGCCCCACCCCCGATGCCAAACCTGCTTGGTCTGGGGCCCCTGATATAAAACTTATACAGCGATACGGACCCAGACCGGAAAATGGAAACGTCTGGCAGCTGAGCAGTCCACAGAACAAGGAAAAAACAGCTTTGCTTTGCTTGGCCCATTGCTTCAATATCTTGTAGTTGGTTTTTTATTTCTTGGAAACAACCAACTTTTCATTGTTGTTTGCCTTCTGTGTCTTCTCTTTAGCCATTAGGAGTTTTCCTCCCTGTCTCTCCACCCCTTCCCCGGCTTTTACTCTTACTTTTGTGAACTCAGTTCCTTTAACACTCCAAGACTAGTCTAAAACAATAATAGCAAATATTTATCTAGCGCGATGCACCAGTTTCTATACAAAGTGCTGCACGTATGTCGATTTATGTAATCCTCATACCAGGTGAATGAAGTGGTGCTGTCCCCATTTTACAGATAGTGTCTACAGAGGCACAGAGACGTTAAGGTTACAAGGTGGCACAACTGGAATTTGAGTCCCGGCAGTCTGGCAGTCCGGCTCCAGAGCACATGTTCTTCATCTCTCCGCCATATTGTCTTTTCATCTTGATTTAAAGGAGAAGAAATTGAAGAATGCAGAATGGAAGCCAAGACTGCCTGAGAATTAAGGCTAGGTTTTTCATCTCTCCCCTAGCATCTCAGAGATAGTTGTGATTCGCAGCACAGGTATGCCCAGCCTAGATGGAAGACCCCTTGTCAATGTCTGTTTGTTCCTATTACAGGTTTCTTTAGAATGTGGAAGGTAGTGTGTAGTTGTTAGCTGTAAAGTCATGAGTTTGGAGGTGTTGTGCGGTGTAGGAGCAATTCACTTGCCTTCTTTTCACAGAACTTCAGGTAAGCCTTCTTATGCTCTTACCTAGCTTGAAAGATTAAGGTAAACCATTTTGCAAAGTATAACAAGGCAAAATTCTTAATTGTAGTTGAAACTGCACATGAGAGAACAAGGAATACTTCATTGTGGTGTCAAATCTTTCTATGCTTGGTTGTGCCAAAGAATTTTTTTCGGAAAAAAACTCGTGCAAGATGTTGGCAGTGATGTCTTAGGCTTTATCTTTTTAAATAAGTGTTCGTGGTGCTTACGTCATTGTTGCTGTTATTATTTTGATAAGTGTGCATTACTAATGATGCTCTCTGTCAGGGGTTCTCAAACTTCTGTTTGCTTGAGAATCATGCATAGTGTTTGTTAAAATAGCAGAGCCCTTGACTCCTTCCCCAGAGAATCTGATTCTGCAGGTCCTGTGTGAGGCTGAAAAATGCTTTTTTTTTTTGGCTTTGCATTAATTACAATTTCTTGAATAGTACAAAATTTGAAAGTTATAAAATGCCCTTCTAACCCCTGCTCTAACAGGCCACTCTGTTCTTCTCCCAGATGTAACTTCTTATTTCTTGTGTTGATTATACATATTGACTATCGGTGCATACACAAGCATATGCAAATATATATACTCATTTTTTTGTTTGTTTTTTACACATGTGGTAGCATATTACACACATTGCATTTTGCTTTTTGCACTTAGTATATCTGGGTAGTTCATTATTTAATCAATGCCCTATTGAACATTTATTTCCAATCTTTTGCTTTTCGAGTACTGCTGCAATTATTATCCCTTATCTGTGTCATTTCACTCATATGCAAATATACCAATGAGTTGAGTTTCTAGAAGTGGTATTACTGAGTCAAGGGGTATCTCTACTTTTAATTTTGATAGATATTGCCAAATTGGTCTTACAGAGGTTGGTCCAATTTGCACTCTCATAGGCAGTGTGCAAGAGTGCGTGTTTTCCCTTAGCCAAATGATTTTGTTATCCTTCTGATCTTTGTCATTTTCGCATCTGAGTTTTGTTTTGCATTTATCTTGTTGTGAATGAGGTTGAACATCTTTTCCTATGATTAAGAGCCTTGTGTAGTTCCATTTATGTGAACTCTGCCTGATTCTGTTCATATTCTTTACCTATTTTTTTTCTATTGGGTTATTGGTTTCATTGATTTGAGAAGCTCTTTGCATATGAAGGACATTAGCCTTTTGTCTGAAATATACTTTAAAGATATTTATTCCTGGTTTTTCATTTGACTTTGTTTATACTTTTAAAAAAATTATGATGATCTTTTCTTTTGTAAAGGTATTTCAGTTTATCAACCTTTTCTTTTATGGCTTTGGAATTTTGTATAATATTTAGGAAAGCCTTCTCACTGTTAAGATTTTTTTTTTAATCCTGTTTTCTTCTAGTACTTTCATGGTTTTGCTTTTGAGGTTTACATTTTGTTTCCATCTGGAATTTTTGTTTTTGGTGGTTGTAACATGTAGAGTATATATTTAACCTTATATTTTTCCAAATGGCAACCAAATTGTCCTAGCATCATTTCCCAAATAATCCATTTACCTCCCACTGATTCAAAATGGGAATTAAAAAAATATGTAAATTCTCATATGTACATGTATTCTTGTATAAATTCTTATGTGGATATATATAATATAAATTTTTATATATATTTGGCTCTATTTCTGGATTTTTCTATTTTGTACCAATGATCTGTTTATTCATGCTTTGATACCAAATTTCTTTGACTATTCAATATAGAGAGAGGGCTAACCCCTTCTCATTAATCTTTTAAGAAACGAGAAATTGATCACATTTTCACTTATTTATTTTCCATATAAACTTTAGAATTGTTCAGTTTTTAAAAATCCTTTTGGTATTTCTATTGGAATAATATTAAAATTTTGAATTAATTTAGGGAGAATTAATATCTTAATTTTGTTAAGTCTTCCTGTCCAAGATGAAGTATCTTTTCATTTGTTTAGATATTCTTTGTGTCCCTCCGCATTTTAAACTTTTCATTTAGATCCTGTGCATATTTCCAGTTAAGTTTATCCCCAGGTGTTTCACACTTTCTGCTGTTAGTCTAATTTTTCGAATTGGTTGTTACATCTGCTAAGTGTATATTAAGCTTGTTTCCAAGAATCATCCTGAATTTTCATATCTTTTTTGGTTGATTCTCTTGTGCTTTCTGGGGCGATATGCAGTTTCTATTTGCATTGCTGGCAGCTTGGGTGTTGGTGGGAAGCCCTGCTCTTGGTATTACTTGGATAAGGAAATACATACCTTCTAATGTACTTCTTCACTTAAACCCTAGATTCATTTAACTTTAGAGATGGAAGAGACCTGGACGAGGTCCAGTGGAGGAAATTGAATCTTAAGAGGTTAAGTCCTGCTAGCCAGTGTGGACCCTGGGTTTCCAGACTCTTGACTCAGTGGTCTTGGCTCTGGCTGGGCTAGGCTGAGAGGTCACTAAATGAAACTCGAGACCCAAACACTGTGAGCAAAAGTTTGACTTTTGGCAGAGGTTAGTAACTTCTACTACTCTGAGCGTTGCTTCATTAATCAGTTTAGGAATTAACAAACTACTGAGACTTAGGCCAGTAAAGTTTTTTCAAAGATTGCATATGTCCCCAGACACCAACTTTGAGTTACCTCCAGGGAATAGCACAAATGACCACTGGTCTCCAATGAATCATCAGGCTGCATTTGCTGGAATAAATGAAAGCATTGTGAGAGCAGGAAATCAGGACAAACACCTACACTTGCTAACCCAAACAGCTTCCCTTTCTTAGCCCCTGGAGATCACTTATCACCAAATGGACAGATACACTCTGCAAAGTTTTTGTAGGCCTCACAGCTTGTAAATAAGAGACTGCATTCTTTATGCTGCCTTCTTGTTGAATCTGGCAAAGGGAAGATCTCTGACTCCAATCAGCTGGTCAATGACCAGTAGCTAGGCTGGCTGAGAGTAATGACTCCAGTCAAATGAGCTTTGTAAACCCACTATATTTAATTCATAGCACCCTGTATTTTTAAAACACAAGCTGTCCTAGTCATGGAAAATCATCTTGGGAACACCAGTTATATATTATCTATCATTTATAAAGCCATCCTGAATACCAATTGGTCTGTGGGGAACACACTGGCATAGATTACATAATATTTAACATTTCTATAACTCATCATCCCTTTGCTCTTTCTTACACATGTATTATTCCTTATATGCTTTTACCAGGACTTCTTTGTTTATTCTATCCTTCCATTTACATTTTGTCTCATACTTGAGTCTACACAAACATTTCTGATTTTTTTGATACCTCTAGATTCATTGGTGAAATTTCTAGTTGAGTCCTTCCAGGAGAAATTCCAGAAGGTGCTTCCTTTCCTTTACAAATGGGTGAGAGATTCTTTTATTTTAGAACTGACCATAGAAAGCCTTGGTTGGTGGCTGTATCTTGGATTGGGGCAGGGGAGGGAGCTGCTTCTCTGTTCAACCTTCCTTCCTTGACCTCTTTGAAGGATTTGACATCATGGCCTACTCCATTTTTCCTGAGAGCTCCCCTTTTGACTTTTCATGATGTTATAAATAAATCAGGAGTGTAATGAAGTAGAAAGACTGTGGACTTTGGAGTCATGCAATCATGGGTTTGAATCCTGACTACAAACACCAACTCTGGCTTGACCAAGTTACTTAAACTCTCCAGGCTACAGTATTCAGTTTTCAGAAAGGAGAGCAATATTACCACTTCATAGCCCTCTCATCAGCTTTAGCCTCACCACCTTCAGCTTTGTGAAGGGAAGAGCAGCTTTTGTAACTCTGGGCACGGTGGTAGTTATGAGATAGACACTAACTAATTTAGTTGCTTTTTATTTCCCATATGCAGCCTAGAAGAACATCATTCATTCATTCTCCATCTATTAAGGTTCTCCAAAGAAACAGAACCGTGTTATGTGTATGTATATGTGTATGTGTATGTATATGTATATATATATTTATGTGTGTATATATCTTCTGTCTCTCTTTAAGAAATTGGCATGCAGTGATTGTGGGGGATAACAAGTCTGAAATCCATACAGCAGGCCAGCAATTTGATAACTCAGTTTAAGAGTTGATGTTGGATTGGGATACCTGGGTGGTTCAGTTGGGTAAGCATCTGACTCTTGATTTCAGATTTCAGATCAGGTCATGATCTCACACTTTGGTTCATGAGATGGAGCCCTGTGTGAGGCTCTGGCTGAAGGTGTGGAGCCTGCTTGAGATTCTCTCTCTCCTTCTCTCTCTACCCCTCCCCCACTTATGTGCACACATGCTTTATCTCTTTCTCAAATAAACTTAAAAAAAAAAAGAGTCGGGGCGCCTGGGTGGCTCAGTCGGTTAAGCGTCCGACTTCAGCTCAGGTCATGATCTCACTGTCCGTGAGTTCGAGCCCCGCGTCGGGCTCTGGGCTGATGATGGCCCAGTGCCTGGAGCCTGCTTCCGATTCTGTGTCTCCCTCTCTCTCTGACCCTCCCCTGTTCATGCTCTGCCTCTCTCTGTCTCAAAAATAAATAAACGTTAAAAAAAAAAAAAAAAAGAGTTGATGTTGAATCAACACCCATTCATGATAAAAACTCTCAACAAAGGAGGTATAGAGAAGGAATGTACCTCAACAAACTAAAGGCCTTGTATGACAAGCCCTCAGCTAACATCATACTCAATAGTGGAAAGCTGAAAGCTTTTCCTCTAAGATCAGGAACAAGACAAAGATGCCCACTCTTACCACTTTTATTCACCATAGTATTGGAAGTCATAGCCAGAGCAATAATGTAAGAAAAAGAAATAAAAACCATCCAGATTGGAAAGGAAGAAGTAAAACTGTCACTATATGCAGATGACATGATATATATATATATATATATATATATATATATATATACACACACATATATATGTAGAAAACCCTAATGACTCCATCAAAAAACTAATAAATGAATTCAATGAAGTTGCAGGATACAAAAATCAATACATAAAAATCTGTTGTGTTTTTATACACTAATAAGAAACTATCAGGAATAGAAATTAGGAAAACAATCTCATTTATAATTGCATCAAAAAGAATCAAATACCTAGAAATAAATTTACTCAAGGAGGTGAAAGACCTGTACAGGTATATTGAAAACTACAAGACATTAATGAAATTAAAAAAGACACAAATGAAAGACACTCTGTACTCATGGAGTGGAAGAATCAATGTTGTTACAATGTCTATACTACCCAAAGCAATATACAGATTCAATGCAATCTCCATCAAAATTCCAATGGCATTTTCACAGAAATAAAACATATAATCCTAAAAATTGCATGGAACCATGGAAAGACCCCAGATAGCCAAAGCAATCTTGAGAAAGAAGGACAAAGTTGGAGGCATCATGTTTTCTGATTTCAACAAAGCTATAGCAATTAAAACAGTATGGTATTGGCATAAAAATACATAGATCAATGGAACAGAATAGAGAGCCCAGAAATAAACCCATGTATAAATTGTCAATTAATTTACAACAGAGGATCCAAGAACATATAATGGGAAAATGTCAGTCTCTTCAATAAATGGTATTGGGAAAACTGGACCACTATCTGACACCATACACACAAATTAACTCAAAATTAAAATTGAAATGAATTTAAAGACTTGAATGTAAGACCTGAAACCATAAAACTCCTAAAACATAGGTGATAAGCTCCTTAACATAGGTCTTGGTGATAATTTTTTTGAATCAAACACCAAAAGCAAAGACAACTAAAGCAAAGATCCATCAAACTAAGAAGCTTCTGTATAGCAACTGAAACTATCAAACAAAATGAAAAAGCAATTTACTGAGTGGGAGAAAATATTTGCTAATTGTATTTATGATATGGGCTGATATCCAAAATATATAAAGAACTCATACAACTCAGCAGCAATAAAACAAAAAATCCAATTAAAAATTGGGCAGATCTAAAGAGACATTTTTCTGAAGAAGATATACAGATGGCCAACATGTACATGAAAAGGTGCTCAACATCACTGATCGTGAGTAAAATGCAAATCAAAACCACAATGAGATATCATCTCCCGTCTGTTAGTATGGCTATTATCAAAAAGATAAGAAATAACAAGTGTTGGTAAGGCTGTGAAGAAAAGGGAATCCTTTCATGGTGTTGGTAGGAATGTAAATTGGTGCAGCCAATATGGATTGTATGTATATAGATGTATAGATGTATAGATATATCTTCTTAATCCATTCATCCCTCAATGGGACACATGTTGCCTCCGTATCTTGGCTATTGTAAATAATGCTGCAATGAACATGGGATTGCATGTATCTTTTAATGTTTTTGCTTTCTCCAGAGAGTGTGTGTGGGAGAGGTAGAAGAGGTAGAAGAGAGAGAGAGAATCCCATATATATATATATGGATGTATGTATACACACACACACACACACACACATATATATGATGGAATATTCAGCCATAAAAAAGAAGGAAGTCTTGCCATTTGTGACAACATGGATGGAATGGATGGACCTTGAAGACCTTATTCTAAGTGGAATAAGTTAGGCAGAGAAAGACAAATACTATATAATCTCTCTTATATACGGAATCTAAAACAACAAAGCCCTCCCCTAAAACCTAATAGATACAGAGAATAGATTGGTGGTTGCCAGAGGCAGGGAGTGGGAGGTGGGAGAAATGAATGATGATAAAAAGAAAAAGAGATGATGTTGGAGTCTTGAGTCTCAATTTGGCAGGGCAGTAATCTAGAAACTCGGGCATTTCTATGTTGTATTCCTGAAGAAGGTTTTTTCCTTGGAAAACCTCAGTATTTGCTTGTAAGGTCTTCCCTTGATTGGATCAGGCCCACCCACATTAGGGAAGGTAATCTGTTTTACTCCATCTCCTGCTTATATGTTAACTACATCTAAAAAATACCTTCAGAGCAACATCTAGATTGATCCTGGGAACTCTCTTAGGTTTGTTCCTGGGTGGGGAAAGTTTTGTAGAAGGGGTGCTATCCTGAAGTGCAGGAGCTGTCCACACTCATCTGCTGAGTTCTGAACTCAGCTTGCCATGGTCTACTGTGCGACTCTGGGCGAGTCACTGGGCTCTTCTGGGCTTCAGCTAACTTGTCTGTAAAGGGGGACATGTAGCCTTGGTGTACTTGAAGTTTTCTTCTCCCTTTTTAACACTGAGTTTCTCTGCTCCTCTTGTGTTGGTACAAGATTTGCAGAGACTTGTTAGGAATTCACAGCTTGCGATTGCTTCACTTTTTTTGGATATGGCTCCATGTTTTCAGTCAGTATTAAAAATTGACATCACATGTTTATTAACCATAAAAGGGATGTCTTTTTATCACTATCACTATGATGTGATGATGTCATTCATCTAATCAGTACTTGAGAGGTACATTTATTTATTTATTTATTTATTATTTTTATTTTTCGAACTTTATTTATTTATTTTGAGAGAGAGAGAGAGAGTGGAAGCAGAGAAGGGGCAGAGGAAAAGAGGGAGAGAGAGAATCCTAAGCAGCCTCCGTGCTGTCAGCCCTGATCATGTCTCGGGCTCAATCTCACAAACCATGAGATCGTGACCTGAGCTGAAACTAAGAGTTGGACGCTTAACCGACTGAGCCACCCAGGTGCCCTGAGAGGTGTTTTTAGATTTAAAAATATTTTTAGGGGCACCTGGGTGGCTCAGTTGGTTAAGTGGCCAACTCTTGATTTCAGCTCAGGTCATGATCTCACAGTTTGTGAGTTTGAGCCCCGCATCAGGCTCCACACTGATGGTGCAGAGCCTACTTGGGATTCTGTCTCTCTCTTCTACCTCTCCCACACACACACTCTCTCAAAATGAATAAATAAACTTAAAAACATAAGTTAAAAAATATTTTTTCTCATTAAAAAAGACATGTTGGGGCACCTGGGTGGCTCAGTCGGTTAAGTATCCGACCTCAGCTCAGGTCATGATCTTGCAGTTTGTAGGTTTGAGCCCCACGTTGGGCTCTGTGCTGACAGTTCAGAGCCTGGAACCTGCTTCGGATTCTGTGTCCCCTCTCTCTGTCTCTCCCCCCACTCATGTTCTGTCTCTCTTTCTCTCCCCAAAATAAATAAACATTAAAAAAAAAAAAAAAAAAAAAAGACATGTTCACAGCCAAGCTCTAGGTAGATTCATGCTCTGTATTAGCTTTCTTGACATGTAGGGAACAGTATATTGGGAAGAAGCAAGGCTTTGGACTGAGATTGAGACTTAAACCCTGGCTTTTCCACCTACCAGCTGTGCGACGTTGGTCATGCTATTTAACTTCCCTGAGCCTCAGTTGACTCATCTGTAAAATGAGAGTAATGGGATATCTTCTAGGGTTGTTGTGAAAGTAAATGAAATGCTGTATGTGAACTGCCAAGCATAATACTTGACACAGACTGAACTTGAAGTAGAGATGAGCTCCTTTCTCTTCCCTTTGATTGTTTCTGAAGTTCTGGGGCCCTATGTGCCATTAGTAAATCTGAGGCAAGGGGCTCACTTTTAGAGGTGTGAAAGAATTTATCTGCTTTAAACGCCTCCCCCTCCCCCAAAAAAACCCCACACAAAGAAACCAAAATCCCACATCAGGGTGTGGCTACCATCTAGGTGTGTCAGATGAGAAAGGGGAGGTTAGGCCAAGTAGTGCTTTGCTTTACTTGTAAAGCAGACAATCTGTACTTTAGGAATTAGCAATTCTTCCATTCTAGGAAGAAGTGATTAATCATTATAGGAAATAGTTTTGATTTGCTTTGTTTTTCTCAAGTACCTTAGCAATGAAAGTAATTAAAACTAGAAACTTCAGTTGAGAACAATTTTGGGAGAAGTCTGGATGGAGATGGGCATCCCAGGATTGAAGTTGACATCTTCAAATTATTTAATCCTGTCGTGGTTTTCATCCCTGACATGATCTCTCCAAGGCCACAAAAGGCTTCAAATTTTTTGAAACACAAAAAAAGGTTTTTTAATGCTACTTTATAGCTAAAGACTTAGAATACCGTCAGCTATAAGAATACTGGTAAGTAATGATAACTAACTAACTAAAAATTAGCCTCTTTTCCATCTGCAAAAAATGGGGAAGGCACAGTGCATCTGGAGCCCAAGGCCGGCTTGGTCAGCACAAGGCCAACCCTGTGAGCACAGGGGTCTGACCATTTTCTTTATAGCATCATTTGTGCTGGACTGAGATGTCTCACCCTCTATTTCCACCTGGTTTCATTCAAGCTCTAGCTTGCCGGTAGTTACCATTAACCAGTTTCTTTCAATTGTTCTGCTCTTCCAAGAAGATAGGTTCTAAATTATTCTTTCCTCTAATTGTGGCCGGGGGTCATTTTACTACATTATGAATGTGATTTTAGTTGACATTCCCCAAATGGCTGCAGTTGGGAATTAGTGTCGCGTGTGACCTTAGGCTCATGGTTTCTTTGGGCTGGCCTACATGGCCAGCCACTTGTTCCCGCTCCACTTTCATGTGGAGCAAACAAAGCTATTTCTGACAGGGTTGATTTTACCCAGGGGCCAAGGATTTGGGGCTCCTTGCTCTTCTTTTCTAAAGTAGAAAGGCAAGCTCCCTTTTCTCATGAATCTTTCCCTGCAGTGGACACTTCCCTGTGCCTCCAACGCAAGCGGCTCTATCTGAACTGATGGCTGCCATTTATATGGTGAATGAGAAAGGAGAGAGAAAGGGCAGTAAAGGTGATTTGAATGAACTGTTTCTGTAGAGCCTGTGCCTTTTGGCATCCCTTCCAGTGCTGGGCTGGGCTCCAAGAGGCTGGAGTTTGTTGCCTGTCCAATAGCCAGCTTCTTGTCTCTCACCTTGGGGCACCTCTGTTCCCTGGCCTCATCTGGGTCTCCCTCCAGGCAGTGGAGGGCAGGAAGGCTGGTCTGTGGCTCAGCCTCACTCCTGAACATACAAAGACTGAGACTAGCCTGAGTCGTGTTCACAAATTCTCTTCTCAAAGGTTTGCTCCTCACATTCCAGCAGGGTCAGGAAACAGGAAGCCACACAGAGGAAAGAAGTACAGAAGGAGAGGCCTACAGGGAGACAAAGAAAAGATACATTCTCAAGTCTGACCCACTAATTGGCTCCTTCTGTTAACTTCAGGTAGGGAAGGCAATGGAAATAGAGAAGACTTTAATTCGATATTTTATTTTGATGAAATATATAATCAAAAGAGCATATATATCTGCATTTATTCAGTTTAAAGAATAATAATGAGAGGGGCACCTGGGTGGCTCAGCTGTTTGAGCATCTGACTTTGAGTTCGAGCCTTGTGTTGGGCTCTGCACTGATATCCCAGAGCCTGCTTCAGATCCTCTGTCTCCCTCTCTCTCCCTCCCCGACAAAGTCTCTCTCTCTCTAAAAAATAAATAGACATTAAAAAAAAAAAAAAAAACCTTGACCAATAAAGAGATGCCCAGGTACCCACCACCCAGCTTAAGAAATAAAGCATTAACGGGGTTAATCCCTCATGGGTCTCCGGGGAGTTTTCAGTTACCTATGGCTACATAATCAAAACTCACGTGTCTGAATCTACCATACATTTATATTTAAATATGCCAAATATTCACCTCTTTTGGCATTGTCCAGATAAGAAATGGTTTTATTTTATTTTATTTATTTATTTTTTCCAAGTAAATTCTATGCCTAATGTGTGCTTGAACTCACAATCCCGAGATCAAGAGTCACATGCTCTAGCAACTGAACGAACCAGGCACTCCAGATAAAAGTTGGTTTTAATGATTTGAAGGATTCCCTACTTCCCCAAAGCCTTCTCATTAGCCTCTCCCCCACCCCAGCCACCATTAAGGGTTTTTCCCGATCTTTGTTTTCAAAAAAACGGGTTGATAATCCATCTAGGGAGACCTATATGTGTAAATAGCATCCGTTTAGCTACCTGATCTTCCTAAATTCTGCAGATGTCAGAGCCAGGAATTCTACATACTTAAGAAAGAAGCAAATGCCTTTCTCTCAGGGGGAGAGGGGTGGAAGGGGAGGTTGCAAGTGTGATTTTCCTCTCTTTAATGCACAGGCGTTGAGGCTTGCAACAAAGATCACTTTTCCTTGTCTGGTCTTCTCCACAGGGATACTGTAGGATGATATGTTATATGTTCTGTATGGGTGACCTTAGGAACTACAAGCTGGGTGGATGGATTGAGGCAGGTAGGTTTGATCATATTAAGACAGACATGGCTGAGAAGCCATTCTGAGCAGTACTGATAGTCTACCTGCCTCTGAAGGTCGAGAAGCTTCTCCCATTGTTCATCACTCAAAAGCAGGCTGTGATGCTTTTGTCACCCACATATGTCATGGTATGCGTGTACCTGCCCGTTCATCATTTTGTGGGTGTTACCAGACACTGGTTCTGGGATTTTTAGGTGCCCTCCACCCCATTCCGATACCATTGACCACTGGACTGAACCTGGACCAATTTTAGCTCTCCTAACTTCTGCTGCCTCTTCCACAGGGCTTTGAGAATGATCTGGATATGAGACGTAGATGGACCTAAATCTGGTCCTGTTTCAGAATGACCTTTACTTTTTTTTTTTCAGTCTACTTCCCAGAATCCCATGACCTTACACCACCAAGTGGGGCATTTTGGTCCTGGATCCAGAGGAACTTTTGGTTTTGAGGCTTTTTGGGGAGGGGATCTTCTTGTATTTGGCGTTATCATTAATGGGCAGGGTCCAGGCAAAAGAAGAAACTCCTTCTTATTCCTCTCAGGAAAGTTCAGACCAACTGTGCTGAAGGCTAGCTCTGATAGCCTTAGGGCTTGAGAACAGGACCTTGCCCTGAGTCTCCTGCAGTTTGCAGAGGATCGCAGATCCATTAAAGATGACCAGAGGATGAAGTCACTAGTGAGTCAGGTGGAGACGAAATTACCAGCTAAGAGCAGGTGATCTTGACCTGGGACCCGCAAATATCTGGACTTTCTTGAAAATATTGCATGTATGTAGGTATGTACATTTTTTCTGGGGAAAGCTCCATTGTTTTCCTCAGGTTCTCAAAGGCACTTATGACACAAAGCAGATTAAGAATCAGTGTTCACTTCCGATTACTCATTTGCAATAAAACGAGAAAAATAGTGGCTATAATTGAATTTTTCATAAACCTAAAATGGGAGAAATGTCCTCTATTGTGGGATTATGTCCATTCTATTTTTTTTTTTGGAATTAAAATATTTTATTTCCTTTTATGGGATAATGGTGATAGTGAATGAGAATAACTACAGAAAAAAGTTCTTTCTTGACAAAGTCAAAAATTGGTAACATTCCCAATTACAATCTCTTTTTGTTTTTTCTGGCCTGTGAAATCTCACATCCTGGGAACCACTAATCTAGAGGCTTGCCTTTATACTTGTGTATCGTTTCCAAGGGTGCTGTTGCGAAGCACTGTCCCCCAACTGTCCCCTGTACATGAGAGTTGCCTTTTATTATGTGCAAAGCTGTCTTAAAGAAAATGTTAAAAGGGGCACCTGGGTGGCTCAGTCGGTTGGGTGTCTGACTTCGGCTCAGGTGATGATCTCACGGTTTGTGGGTTTGAGCCCTGCATCGTGCTCTGTGCTGACAGCTCGGAGCCTGGAGCCTGCTTCAGAGTCTGTGTCTCCTTCTCTCTTTACACTTCCCCTACTCACGCTCTGTCTCTCTCTGTCTCTCTCTCTCAAAAATAAATAAACATTAAGGAAAAAAGAAAAGGTTAAAAGATAAACTGAGGCATGTTACAAATTTTAAAAGTTTATTTGAACAAAAATCAATTGGAGCTGGGCCACACCAAATTGGAAGTGGCTAGGAGTGCTCCTTAAGTCTTAGGACAAGAATTTTATAGGGAAGATGCATAAGCAAAGCAAGGAAATCATTGGATTGGCTAAGGCTTAAGTTGTTGCTTTATTTGGAAAGCCTAGTTGGGCATTTGTGATTGGTTGTCCAGGTTTGGATTTCTTAACCTTGAGGCATTATAGGCTTTGGTTTTGGTTTTCTTACATAGGCTGTTAAGGTGTTAGAATTACCTCAGTCTAATGGTCTCCTTGTTTAATTAATTTAACCTATTTAAACCCAATTTCTTCTGGTTCTAAGAAAATGTAACTGTCACTTTGGGCAAATAACCCAATCTTCCTGGATGTTGATTTTCTTATTAAAATCAGAGAGCTGGGCTGGGAACTCTCAAAGCTTTGTCTAAATCTAACATTATGTAATTCACATGAATACGTGTGAGGCCAGGTGGGAAAGACTGGAATGCAGACAGGGCCTTGAGGGAAAAGATGAAGGGTAGAGAGAAAACTCTTTCTTTTGACTTTTCACAAAAACTAGAGTAGAAGAAAAAATTGGGGGCATCTTTTTGAAATTCTGGATTAGGGGCCCCTGGGTAGTTCAGTTGGTTAAGCATCTGACCTGATTTTAAGCTCGGGTCATGATCTCACAGTTTGTGAGATCAAGCCCCACGTCAGGCTCCATGCCAACAGTTCAGAGGCTGCTTGGGACTCACTCTCTTCTCTGCCCCTCTCCTGCTTGCATTCTTTCTCTCAAAATAAATAAATACACTTATAAAGATATGAAATTCTGGGTTACACGAGTCTACTAACTCATGCTAATCTGGTTTTATGAGGTATTCTTATCGAGATTAAATGTGAAATATTTACAAAAAATGTATAGCTTTTGTCTAAAAGTTGTTAATATGCTTTTTATACAAAGATGGGTAAAGGAGAAATTTATCAAAATCAGATATAACAGTGATAAAAGCAGTGGGGAAAAAATAATGATAATTACTGCTCAGTTCATTGAGTTCCAGCTCTGAACTGAACTTTGCAGTCAATACCTCATGAAACCCTGCAGGGTCAGTTTGATCATCTCATTTTTATAGATACAGTCATTGGCTGGGCAGCCAGTAAGTGGCAGAGCTATGATTTGAACCCAAATCCACTCAACTTGAAAGCTCCCTCCCCTTCCAACACACCTCACATTCAATTTCACTTTTCAAAGTGGGGTCCAATGTCCAGCAGCACGGATGTCACCTAGGGGCTTGTTGGAGCATCTTGGCGCCCTCACCCCAGACCTATTCAAGCAAAATCTGGATTTAACAAGACTCTTGGGGTTGCATATTCATGTGAAAGTTTGAGAAGCACTAGTTTATACAACTTGATTAAAAAAAATTTTTTTAATGTTTATTTATTTTTGAGGAGGGGGGAGGGGCAGAGAGAGAGGGAGACACAGTCTGAAGCAGGCTTCAGGCTCAGTGCTGTCAGCACAGAGCCCAACACGGGGCTGGAACTCATGAACTGTGAGGTCATGATCTGAGCCGAAGCTGGATGCTTAGCTGCCTGAGCTACCCAGGCACCCCGTTTTTTTTTAAAAATTTTTAATTTTTTTTTTTTAATTTTTTTTTTTTTAACGTTTATTTATTTTTGGGACAGAGAGAGACAGAGCATGAACGGGGGAGGGGCAGAGAGAGAGGGAGACACAGAATCGGAAACAGGCTCCAGGCTCTGAGCCATCAGCCCAGAGCCCGACGCGGGGCTCGAACTTGCGGACCGCGAGATCGTGACCTGGCTGAAGTTGGACGCTTAACCGACTGCGCCACCCAGGCGCCCCTAAAAATTTTTAATTTTTTTAAACGTGTCCTGCGTGTTAACTCACCTCAGGGGTTCCCTTGCATGATGGTTGAAGAAAAGCCTTCCACAGATGTCATGAGAGAGGGAAGTTTTGTTTGTGGAGCACGCAGTCCTTGCTTACTGACTGGTTGTGAATTTCCATTCTCCTCCTGCCTACTTCCTTCCTTGAAAACCGAGTATGTCAGAGAATGCGCAACACTGAAAGTGAATCTAGTTGTAAAGTATGAACTCTGGGTGATGAGGAGGTTCGCTGACTGTAACAAATGTGTCATTCTGGTGTGGATGTCCACAGTGAGGTCGTGTGGGGAGCCAGCGTGTATGGGAACTCTCTGTACTTTCTACCCAATTTTGCTGTGAACTGAAAACCGCTCTAAAAATATATATTAAAAAAAACAACAACAACCCAACACAATTGAATATGTGAGCTGTAGGCCTTGCCAAAGATGGGACAGCCAGAAAGATAAAGCCTGTTAAATTCTTTTTTTATCCATTTGGATAAAAGGTGCTTTTGAAAGAGAGGGTTTTGTCAAGTGCCATGATCTCATCATCTGGCAACACCGCTGGGAGAGGATCCAAGGGAAACCCAGGGCGTTGACGTGTGGGTGACTCAGGGGCCCACACCGCTGACAGTGAGCAGCCCCTGGTTTGGAGTCGGTGGGAGGGGGCAGGGGACGTGCCGTTCCCTTTCGGGACATGCTGATCAGTCATGAGAGCCTGGAGGCTCCCACCATGGGCTTTAACCTGCCCAGAAGTGCCAGGCGCTGGCTTTTGCTTCTTGCTGTTGTTTTGGGCCATGTTTTCCCCTTTGTTCTTCCATAGATGGTTGTGATCTGCGGTGGCTCTTTCAAAGGCTTTGCTGGCACAGGGCTGTCCTGGATCTCGGTGTACAGACGTTCCAGCCCAGTTCCCAAGCTGTGCCCTCCCTGGCAACTTCAAGGGGCAGTTCACATGCCTGAAACACACCCTTTTATGTGTTTTGCTTGTGTTTTCATTTATTTAATAATGTTACTAACACACGTGTAAAGCTTTAAAAATTTTTTCATTCCTGTATCGCATTTGATGCTCATGACAGCATCTGGTAGACGGATGGGTGAATGATGGTATTGGAGAGACCGGATGCTTATCTTCTGTATTGAAGAAAGAGAAATTCAGTGAGTGGAGTGGCTTGCCTCAGCTGGGTGCCACTGGGCGACATGAGTGACATGGGCCACGGTTCCTGGGACTCTTCCCCATCCCAGGGTTTCTGGCCTTCCAAGCCCTAAGTCTCACGGCGCTTGTGCTGCTTAAACGCTAACTAGTTTAGCAAAATAGGCTAACTTGGTAGCCATCAAGGGAGAAAATTAACCCTGTGTGTTTGCATTTGTGGGATTTCCCCCAAAGTTAGCACTTTCTCAAGAGATTTAGGATCTGGGCAGAAAACAATAAAGCAAAATGATTATTTTTTTATTTTGAATTTTATTTAAGTAGGCTCCATGCTCAGCATGGAGCCCAATGTGGACCTTGAACTCACAACCCTGAGATTAAGACCTGAGCTGAGTTGAAGAGCTGGATGCTTAACCGACTGAACTACCCAGGTGCCCCCAAAATGATTCTTTAAAAGGACTTTTTTCAATTTGTCTGTGCTGTTGAGGCCAAGCACTTAACTAAGCCTTTCTTATTTTTATCCATAGTGCTTTTTTTTTTTAAGTTTATTTATTTTGAGAGAGACAGAGACAGCTCAAGTGGGGGAGGGGCAGAAAGAGCAGGGGAGAGAGAATGCCAAGCAGGCTCTGCACTGTCAGCACGAAGCCGGACGTGGGGCTCAAACTCACAAAACCATGAGATCATGACCTGAGCCGAAACCAAGAGTTGGATGCTTAACTGACTGAGCCACCCAGGTGCCCCCATACTGCTAATTTTTAAGGAACAAAATACCCGGGAAAACAAAGCTGAGTGAAATGGCTCAGCTTGGCTGAGAGATGCCTAGCTTAGGTCTCATCTGAGCAGCAAGGAAAGTGGGTGAAACCATGGTGGCCTCAGGGGAGCTAGGCTGTTGCTGACAAGATGGGTTATCAGAATTGGAGGCAAATGGTCCCAGTGGCTGTTTAGCATCTTGGGCTTTCACAGCTTCCCTTCCAAGCCAGCAACTCACTTGGGCCCCCCAAGTGACCTGTGTTCCATACTTCAAGTGGTTCCCCCCTCCCCCACCAGGTGGCTTATTCACTAGCAAATGTGAGAAGGACTAATTAGCACCCCCTCTGCCTGCTAACGCAGTGTAGGCTATAGGTGGATGTTTAAAAAGAACAACTTCTCATCCCTCTACTTCCTCTGCCATACTCGCATTGACACTGGAAGGATGTCTCCATTAACAAAACCACCAAGACATTGAGGAGTTTTAAACTGAAAAGATGCATGTAAAAAAAGGCTTAAAACGTTTGAAAAAAATGTAAAAACCTATACTACTACCATCCTAATGTGACTGTAGTACTTTTTTTATATTTGCATTTTTCCTAGTCTTTGTCTACAAATACTGTATACATTTGTTTGGCATTATTGCAAGTTCATTGTAGCACACCCATTTATTGAATATTGTAACACCCAAGTAGTGTGCTTGTCTTCTCCTAATATTAACCCTGCATATTCTCCATGCTTCTATATTATCTTAATAATGATCGTTTTCACAATGTGTCTGCACAATACTTACTACACTGACACCCTCAATGGATCGACCAATCTCTTTGATGGACATTTTGATTGTTTCTAGATTTTCTGGTATTGAAACAGTCAGGAACATTTTAGTGTGTAGGTACTTTATCTTCTTTGAAATTGTTTTCTTAAGGAAATACCAGCAGTAACAATTGAAAGAAAGTTGCTGGAAAGGTGGTTCCAGTCTTCTGCATCTGTTCCCACTGGAGGGAGATTCTCAATTGCTTTCAAGCTATCTCATGGGGGCTGCTGTCTGAAATACTTTCTCAGTTCCTTTAAAATATCCCTCCTCAGGTGTGCCTGGATGGCTCAGTAAGTTAAGTGTCTGACTCTTAATTTCGGCTCAGGTCTTGGTCTCACAGTTCATGAGACTGAGCCCAGCCTTGGGCTCTGCATTCACAGCGGGAAGCCTGCTTGGGATTCTCTCTGTCTCTCTCCTTCTCAAAATAAATAAATAAACATTAAAAATAAAATAAAATATCTCTCCTTGGTTCCTACTTATGCTTCTGCCCTCTTTTCTTCCTGTTTCTTTTCCCAACCATCTTTTCTCAGCTTCAATCCACCCCTTGGACTCCCTGAGAACATCTATCACCCCATCCCCAGAAGGGTCTCTTCTGAATGATCCTTCTTTTCTGTCCTGGCTCCTTTTTGAAGAGCTACCTTCAGAGGAAAAGGGGGAAGGGAACAACTCACACTTGAATCTTATCAGCCTCTCGATCTGATGTCTTATCTAAATATTGTTTCTTGTCCTGCTTATGTCACAAGCCCTCAAGGCAAGAGCCATGCCTCTGCATGCTCCATGGAGAACAGAGAGCTCTGCTGGCACTCAGAATGTTGTCGTGGTGAGGTGTTGGTAATTGGAAGATGTGAGTAGATGTTCTTGGAGGTAGAACCCATGCTAGAAATGAATGTGGCTTCATGGGAAGACCACTAAGGAAAAGGTTTTCAGAGGAAAGGGGTCATTTTGAGCTTTCACCTATGTTTTCAGAGACGCGTCTGGGGCTTCTGCTGCTGGGAAATGACATTCAAGTAGGTGCTTGAATGGGGATGCTATACACTTGAACAACACCTCATGATACATTTTGTGTCCCAAGTTGAACTCAGGGCCTTAGACAAAGGAATGACACAAAGACATGGCTGGGGTACTCCTTCAGTGACATTGAGCAGTGGGACTGGAACTCCTTGATAATTTCTACATTTTAATATTTGAAGTTTCGGAATGGAGGGTAAACTTTATAGCGGATATTTCAAGTATAAAAATCTCTTGTTGGGATTGTCCATTCTCCGCAACATCAACCAAGGGTAAACTGCTATCCTTTTTTACTTTATTCTAAGATATTAGTAATATATACCTAACTTCCCTTGATAATTTTTTTTTATTTTTTTATTTAAAAAAAATTTTTTTTTTCAACGTTTATTTATTTTTGGGACAGAGAGAGACAGAGCATGAACGGGGGAGGGGCAGAGAGAGAGGGAGACACAGAATCGGAAACAGGCTCCAGGCTCTGAGCCATCAGCCCAGAGCCTGACGCGGGGCTCGAACTCCCGGACCGCGAGATCGTGACCTGGCTGAAGTCGGACGCTTAACCGACTGCGCCACCCAGGCGCCCCAACTTCCCTTGATAATTTTAAGCTAAGGTCTTTCATTAGTTAAATAGGGATTACAAATAGGATAGAAATCAAAATCCTATCTGGTAAGGGCCTTCCAGATCAGGTTTTAAAACACCATTTGAGTAAAATGTTTCTACAAATGGGTTCTTTTGTTTTGTTTTGTTAATGTTTATTTATGTTTGAGAAAGAGAGAGAAAGAGAGAGAGAGACAGAGCACGAGTGGGGGAAGGGCAGATAGAGAGGGAGACACAGAATCTGAAGCAGGCTCCAGCTGTGCTGACAGCTCAGAGCCTAATGCGGGGCTTGAACTCATGAACCATGGGATCATGACCTGAGTCAAGGTCAAACGCTTAACTGACTGAGCCACCCAAATGCCAACAAATAGGTTCTTTTTAATGTAGAGTCTGTTTTTGGATTTGAAATGTGTTGATGTTTATGAATTCATCAATTTTTAAAGACAAATTGTGTAGAAGGGATACCTATAACTATTTGCATGTTGTTCGATAGTTCGGCAAGCACTTTAATATATATTTTCTCTTTAGTCTCCTAACAACTTGTGAAGTAGATATAGATATAGTAGATACAGTGAACACGGAGGCTAAAGAGGGTAAGGGAGTGTAGGCAATAAGTTGTTGAATCAGAATTTAAGCTCGGCATTACGAATTTGTCTAGGGCAATGCTGTCTCTCAGGTATGGAAATGATAATAATTTCTGGTGCAATCTCATCCTTTTCCTGTCTTTATGAGTATTCAGTGATTTGCCTTCATCGTCTCTTCTTATCATCTGTCTCGTGGGTATCATTCTTGTGTTGTTAAAATTCCAGACAACCCGTTGGACTTTGTGTTGGTGAAATCGTCAATACATGCAGCCCAGAAATGGCAACCTCAGGTATTTTCAGGCAACAGGACTGGAAGAGGGGAGGAAAGGGAAGCCCAGTCAGCTAAAAGCATCCATTAGACACCGTGTAAAGCCCACATGACGCATTTAAACAGAAATGTTCCAATGTGTGAGTTGAAAGAGAGTTGGCACTTCTGAGTCATTTTTGGAATGCTGTAACTGCCCCAGAAATGCTGCAGATAATGCTGCCCTGATAATGCTGATTGGAATCGCCAGCAGATTTGGGTGCCTTACCAGGAGTGAGCATTTTGTGAAGTGCTAATAGACAAACCATAAGTGTTTAAATTACCTTTTAATTAAATTACATAAATTGCCTATAGATGTCTTTAGAGTCTCTTGGTATATCCACTATTATTACTGTGTGACTTTGGGAAAGTGACTTCATGTCTCTGTGCTTCATTTATGAAATAGAGATACTATTTTTTTCTTGGTTCTTTTTTTATTATTATTTTTTAATGTTTGTTTATTTTTGAGAGAGAGAGAGAGACAGAGACAGAGAGTGAGTGGGGGAGGGGCAGAGAGAGAGGGAAACACAGAATCTGAATCAGGCTGTAGGCACAGAGCCTGAAGTGGGGCTTGAACTCACAAACGGTAAGATCATGACCTGAGCTGAAGTCAGACTATTAACCAACTGAGCCACCTAGGCTCCCCTCTTTTTTAATTTTTAAAAGTTGTGGTAAAATATACATACCATACATTTTGCCATCTTAACTAGTTTTGAGTGTATAGATCAGTGACTTATGTACATGCACACTGTTGTGCAAGATATGTTATTTTAAGTGGGGAGTGGACCAGGGAAGGCAATGGGTGTGGGTGCTGTGGGTGCAGCGTTCAGAACTCTGTTCTGGGCACAGCCCAGTGCAGGGAGTGAGCAGGGTGACGGGGCCATAGGGAGGAGAGCCAGGCAATTGTTGTCCAACTGTTCTGTGAGCAACTGAGAGGCTGACACTCAAATATTTATGTCGTACCATGTCTCCACTTTGTTTTCATCCACTTCCATGGTTTCATTTGCTCAATTGATTCTTTGACCCTGGGAAGTAAAGGCCTGTGTTCAGATCCACTCTGTGGGTATCATTTCTTTGAAATGTCAGCAAATTAGTGGCTGAGAGAACATTTAGAAGTGCAGTGTGCCACGATCCAGAGGTTCCTGACTCAGGTCTTAATCTAGATGACCAGATTAAGTGTGGAACTGAACTCAGTCATCTGACTGCATTCCTTGACATGGACAAGCCCAGAAGTTCAGAAGATCAATTTCTGAAAGTCATAAGGATGTGAGAACAGACAGACTTTCATAAAAATGGGAAGTCTGTATCCCCATCTCTCTGAGATTGTATCTTGAAGTTGTTGGTTGTAGGGGGCACCTGGGTGGCTCAGTTGGTTAAGCGTCTGACTCTTGATTTCGGCTCAGGTCATGATTTCACTGTTGGTGAGTTCTGCCCGAGTCGGGCCTGCTGACAGCACAGAGCCTGCTTGGGATTCTCTCTCTCTCTCCTCTCTCTCTGCCCCTCCCTCACTTACTCTTTCTCTCTCTCTCTCTCTCAAAAAAAAAAAAAAAAAAAAAATATATATATATATATAAATTAATTGTTGGTTGTAGAATTTACTAGAAATCTACTTAAAATGATCTCATCCTCTCCCAGAGCAGGTTTATTGTGAGCAGCTTCTTTCTTCTCCTCCTCCTCCTCTTCCTCCTCCTCCTCCTCTTCCTCCTCCTCCTTCTTTTATTTTATTTTTTTTTCAACGTTTATTTATTTTTTTTGGGACAGAGAGAGACAGAGCATGAACGGGGGAGGGGCAGAGAGAGAGGGAGACGCAGAATCTGAAACAGGCTCCAGGCTCTGAGCCATCAGCCCAGAGCCTGACGCGGGGCTCGAACTCACGGACCGCGAGATCGTGACCTGGTTGAAGTCGGACGCTTAACCGACTGCGCCACCGAGGCGCCCCATCCTCCTCCTTCTTTTAATGTTTATTTACATTTGAAGGAGAGAGAGACTGGGCATGAGTGGGGGGAGGGGCAGAGAGAGAGGGAGACACAGAATCCAAAGCAGGCTCCAGGCTCTGAGCTGTCAGCACAGAGCCTGACTCGGGCTGGAACTCACAAACCATGAGACCTGAGCCGAAGTCGGATGCCCAACCCACTTGAGCCACCCAGGTGCCCCTATTGTGAGAAGTTTCTAATGTGTCACTTTTCAGGTAAGTGCCTGTTATCCCTGACGCTGAGTTTGTTATTTAGCTCTTCTGGGCCTGTTTAGCTTGAAGGTGTCAAACAGACATGCGTGAGATCTTAGGTTGTGGCTGACTGGAAACATCAAAGAGCATCAGTTTTCTCTGAGGTGGCTGCCCTAGTTGTCACTGAGAGTTCATACAGAGACCTGTTGGCGACCTGAAGGCTCCAGGCAGGCACACCTGTGGCAACCACCTAGAGGTGATTATTTTACTTTCCATCTTCATCGAGATGTAATTGACATGTAACATTGTAGAAGCTTAAGATGTACACCTAGTGATTTGATATATGTGTATATTGCAAAATGATCACCCCAGTAAGGTTAGTTAACACATCCATCATCTCACATGGTTATAATTTTTTTACAATGTTTATTTGTTTTTGACAGAGAGAGAGAGAGAGAGAGAGAGACAGAGAGACAGAGCATGAGCAGAGGAGGGGCAGAGAGAGAGAGGGAGACACAGAATCCAAAGCAGGCTCCAGCCTCTGAGCTGTCAGCACTGAGCCCGATGCAGGGCTTGAACTCACAGACCAAGAGATCAGGACCTGAGCTGAAGTCAGACGCTCACCTGACTGAGCCACCCAGGCGCCCTGTCACATGGTTATAATTTGTGTGTGTGTATATGTTAAGAACTTTTATTTAAAAAAATTTTTTTTTTCAACGTTTATTTATTTTTTTGGGACAGAGAGAGACAGAGCATGAACGGGGGAGGGGCAGAGAGAGAGGGAGACACAGAATCAGAAACAGGCTCCAGGCTCTGAGCCATCAGCCCAGAGCCTGACGCGGGGCTCGAACTCACGGACCGCGAGATCGTGACCTGGCTGAAGTCGGACGCTTAACCGACTGCGCCACCCAGGCACCCCAAGAACTTTTAAAATCGACTCTTCCTTAGCAACTTTTACGTATAAGATACAGGGCTGTTAGTACAGTCACCATGTTGTGTGTTACATCCCCAGGACTTGTTCATCTTTGGAAGTGTGTTCCCCTTGACCACCTTTGTGCATTTCCTGCCCCTGCCCCCTCAGTGTGCTCCTGGCAACCACCGGTCTGTTCTATGTTTTTGTGAGTTCAGTGTTGTTAAACTCCACGTAAAAATGAGATCATACAGTGCGTGTCTTTCTCTGATTTACTTCACTTAACGTGATGCCCTCAGATTTCATCTATGTTGTCGCAAATGGCAGAATTTCCTTCTTTGTTGTCGTTTTTTTTTTTTAAATGGCTTTATTATTTCCTTTATCTATTCAGTCACTGGACATTTAGGTTATTTCCATGTCTTGACTGTTGCAAATAGTGCCACAGTGAACATGGGGGTGCAGATATCTCTTCAAGATAGTGATTTTGTTTCCTTTAGCTAGATACCCAGAAGTGGAATGGCTGGATCACATGACAATTCTATTTTTAACTTTTCAAGGAAACTTCATACTGTTTTCCGTAGTGGCTTTGCCAATTTATATTCCTACCGTTGGTGCGTAAGAGTTCCCTTTACTCCCCGTCCTCGTTAACACTTGTTATCTCTTGTCTTTTTGATATAAAGATTTTAATTTAGCCATCCATCCATCCATCTATCCAAAAAGCACTGCATATGCTCACAGACGTTGAGAGTTTTCATGAGGGGGGATCATATGTAGCATTTCCCTGTGTAGTCTAACCATGGAACCTCAAGTATCCAGTGAAGCAGTTTTGGAAACACTAAAAAGTGAAGTGCACAATACTCTTGAATTCCCTTTAATGCCTCATCTGTAACCCTAACCCGACTTGCCTTCATATCTCCTGGGGTATTTTGCGAAGAGTAAGATTTCGGTAGACAGTGGCTAGAATTTGTTAAATCCACAAAATGCTGTGAAATCCATCCTTCTTCAGTGATTTGAGGAGTTGAACTTTCAGTTTGGATGAAAAGAATAGAGAAACAGCTCTCTGAGCATGCCAGGCCTCCCCTCCTGCATTTTCTAGATAAACAAAAACTGCCACCTTTCTTTCATGCAGAGCCACCTGGCCTCTGGCCTCACACCTGGGATGTTTCATCTTTAAGTATCTGATTGACCTGCCTTTCCACTCTCTACCTCCTACTCCCAGTTGGAATCCAGGGAGCTGTGACCGTGCGTGTTTGGGGAGAAGGAAGGAATGGCAGTCCCACCTGGAGGTTGGGCAGGCACACCCCTGCATGCGATGTTTATGTTTGTGTGAAGGTGTAGAGGTCCTGGCTGGAAACTCGTCTCTTGTTGGGTCTAACAGGCCGGTGATGCCTGGGGAAATCAACCCCCAGTTTCCCGGGTCCCCCCCTTCCACCTCTCCCTGAGGTCTCTTCTCTCATCCCACCCTAGATGGGGTGATGTGGGGTCCTGAGGGAGAGGATGAGGAAGGGTATCCCCCTTTTGTAGTCTCTGAGGATCAGAGAGTCCTAAGCATTTCCTCTGAAGAGCACTGCTTCCTGACATGTTGCTTGTCTTGCGATCAGGTTTCTTAGCAGGAAGAAACAGCTTCTCCTTCCCTCCCACGAACATTCCAAGTATGGGGATGGCCATAGTTTAGAGAGAGAGAATAGAAAATAAGACAAGAATAGCTTCAAGTCCCTCTCTGCCAATCTAGGGGAGATAGAAGAATGAACCCACAAACAAAACAGTAGTTTCCTTAAATTTGTAAAAATTGCCTTTAAAATAACTGCCAACGGCATCATTGCCCTGTATAATATGCAAGTGGCATGCTTAACGAGGGACTTGGATGCTAGGATTCTGTTTTCATACACGTGTGTGCATCACATCATCATTAACAAAATAATATGTGTGAAAGTGCCTTATAAACAGGAAAAGAAGTATGTACAGGAAGTAATTCTTGTTCCAACAACATTTATTAAAGCTTTGCTTTTTGTGGGGTATCATGGCAGGCCCTTCACCAAGTCTGGCTTTAACACTTAGGCAGCACAAATGGATACCCGCCTGATGGAAGAGCCCTGTCTCCTTGTCATGTTACCTCAAATTCCCATCATTTGTCCTGCTTTTATGCCAACTGGATGGGACAACATCGTAAGGCACGCTCACTATAATGCAGCTTATTTGAGTTTAGCAGAAAGCAGAGCTTTGAGGTGCTGGAGGAAGGAACAGGTCCATTTTGAAAGAGGAAAGGTAGGAGACGAAGCAGATGACCTGAGGTCACAGGTATTCCGCAGCACTAAAGGTCTGAAAAGTTGAAAAGAGCAAAGGAGAAATAACAATGAAAGCTCCGTTTGCCTTGTGGTTCTCCCTGTCTTTCAGCTTGAATGAATCTGACAAGATCCTTGCCATTTAGAAGCTGGTGATCAATAATACAATGGAGATATAGATAAACATATGACAACATTAATAAATACCTATGATAAAGTATTTCCATTATGGTAAATGTAGCCTGTGGGGTGTTGAGTGACAGGGAATTCAGATAGGGTGCCTGAAAATGTCCCTGACTCTCAGGGGGTCAGCGACTGCTTCTTGGAGACAGCGGACTTCAGGAGCCCTCAGGGTGACAGCTGAAAGTTCTAGATGCAGGGGAGGGGATAGAGTAAGGCTCAAGAGAGGACTTGGAGCTTTGGTTGGAAATTTGTAGGTTGATCACTGGAATTAGCAGGAAATCTTACGTAAATTACCAAGATATTGTCCTGGATTAACAGCAAAGAATTTTAATATGTTGTAAGAGATCCTAATAAACATGTCTTTCTTTTTCTAAAATCAGCATAAATGCCAGGTCCTTTCGTGCAGTAGAGTCTTACTAAAGGCCTCAAGTGGAGGTGTGTGGCTTCTGAGTAGGCTTTCCATGCAAGTAAAAATGTATTTCCACTGAATCTGGTCAGAGTTGCTTCTTGGAATACAGACTGTGCTGTGATTTTGGCAAAAGTCCTGGGTGGCCTCTGAATGTTTTGCTTGTTGTATGGCTCCTGAAACAATACAGTCTACAACTTGAAGGATAGGAGCTTCCACTCACTGGCTGGTTGGTTGCTTGATTAAACTAATTTTTATTTCTCTCTTAGACCTTGGAGAATTTTCAGTTGAATTTTCATTAAAAGGGTTATTTCTTCGAAGTTCATTAATATGTTCACTAAGATCTATGCTTCCAAATTCAACAACACATTTACTAAAAAAACCACCAAGATTTTACAGATTTGGGGGTTTGACCAGATTCTGCTTGTGTGGGAAGTGGATTCTTAGGAATATAGAGGATGAGATGGAAAGAGATGTTCAAATTCTCTCGGGCCAAGATGTAATTTATAATTCCGACTCCCACATGGTTAAAATTCCGGAATATCCAGAGCCATTATTTTCATTAATAATTGTTTATTGATGGGAGTCTGAACTCTAATACTTCAGAGTGAATGTCTGAAAACCAAGGACCCTTACTTCAAGGATCTTGTAATAACAAAAGAGCCCATTGTTGGATACTTAAACACCTACACTTATGCAGTTTTGTCCCAAGGCCTGTGGGAAATACAAAAGAAATCTAAGTCTCTGTCCTTCAAGAATTTGTGGTTTAGTTGGATATTAAGATCAGTACATAAGAAACAATGGGGCTTATCTCAGAATTTTTTTTTTTTTTTAAGCTTATTTATTTATGTCGAGAGAGCCAGAGAGCACAAGGAGCGGGGAGAGGCAGAAGCGGGCTCTGTGCTGACAGCAGACAGCCCGATCAGGGCGCGAACTCACAAACCATGAGATCATGACCTGAGCCGAATCAAGTCAGAGGCTTAACCCACTGAGCCACCCAGGCGCCCCTCAGAATGTTTATGACTGCAGGAAACAAAAACCTCAACTGTGGCTGGCTGAAACAAGTAACTGGTCAAGTAACCAGACAGCAGAGGTGGACTTGTTTTAGACATTATTTAAGACCCAGATTCTGTGAGTCATTTCCCTTTGCCAACCCCAAGGCTGCTTCATCTTGGGCTGTAGGATGACAGTTGGTAGCAGTCAGGGTTAAGGCTCCTTCTTCGTGTCCAGTGGGAGAGAGCTGGCATCCTATAGCTTGCTCAGAAGAGCAAGAAAATTCCATTCTCAGAAACTCAGAAAGTCCCCTGTCACTTCTCATTAGCCCTAATTAGTCACGCAGCCATCCCTGAAACGAGAAATTTGGCAAAGGTGATGGGAATACTCTAATTGACTCAGATCATTCAGGGTTCACCACTGGAGCTGGGATAAAGGTCAGCTTCCATTAAAGCATTGGACTGCATGAAGGAGGGTAGATACTAGAAGGGGAGTACGGGTTCAGTTGAAAAGGGGTCAGATGGATACTGGGTTGACTGATATGTATGTTCACTATGGGATCCAAGCAATATGTTAGGGTGTATTGGGAGAAATTTGGCTATCTGTAACCACAGCTGCCTTCCAGCAATGCTGGATGCCATTAGATGGACACCATCTTGCTGGTGCCATCTTTGGAAATGTGCCAGATTTGGACTATGAAGTAGTGGGGGGAGGGTGATCAGCTTTACACAGAGGAGGCATAAAGAATCGAAAGTTGGGAGTTTGAAAAAGGAAAAATCTAACAGAGAGAAGAGCCAGGCAGGACCAGCATTTCCTTGGGTAGAAGCAGAGACAGAAATCCTTGGGGTAGTGGAGGGGAGTGGCAGATGAGAAGATTGCAGAGAAATGTCTAATAAAGATTTTTAAAGTTGCTGCAGGCAGGTGCAATGAAAACTGATGAGCCTTCTCCAAAGTGCTACGTAAAGTTTATGCTATTCAATAATCCTTTTGCTTTAGTGTTGGAGTTTAAGAATATCCTGCAATTACGCTCTTCATCCAGTTCGCCTTTTTGTCACTTTTTGTGGTCGTTCCCCCCACCCCGCCCCACCCCAACTGGGTTTTTGCAGCAGGAACTGCTGGGGAGACTGAGACATTGTTCATCCTCCCCAGATCTCAATTTCCTGGCTTCTGTGTCAAAGGGAGAGGCAGTGACTAGGAGGATACCCAGTAGAGGGTCCCTTCCATCAGCAGATATTGGCTCTGATGTCTCTCAGATGCACCCGGTGGCTTCTGATGATGGTTATGATTTCTTCGCGGTGTGCAAGAGCTACAAAGGTTCCTTGGGCTAGCTTAGGTTGCATGTACAGCACAACATATCTGTATGCAGAGAATTGTCTTTCTTTTCTTGATTTTGCAGGGCCAGTGGGATTACATGCCTTCCCTCATTTATTCTTACAACAGTCCACTGCAGTGGGTGCTATTATTATCCTCATTTTACAGATGAGAAGCTAAGCTCAGAGACATTCGGGCCGATAATTAGTCACACTGAGTCCTGAATTCACTTAGAACCCACAGTCCTGACCAACACACTGCATAGCCTCCTTCATTTCTGGAGGGGTTTACAGGGGACCCCCTCGCTAAATGCAGACACTCCGTTTCACCCAGTTCAGTGCTCATGCTATAGTCACTATAGTGCGCTTGGGCCTCCAGTGCCTTATCTGTAAGATACAGCTGTAAGCATCTGATGAATCTGGATGAGCTTGGGGCCTTGAGTTAATAAACTAAATTCCAAGACCAAGCTGTAATTTTACTTCTTTAATAGCCATGTTTTATCAATATTCAACAAAATTTGAACATCTCGTAAGTGCCACGCATTTTTCTAGAAGTGCCCAAGGCAGACAAAACCCCTCAGTCTATTCTGGGGAACATGTTTTACTAAAAGACATACACAGGGTTGTCTTTTGGGGTCAGAAAGTGAGAGTTTTCCATTGTTAGCATTCTTTCCCTGCCTGCCCTAACTGACTAACTTTTCATATTCTTGGGGGGAGTCAACAGCTTCTTTGTCCTCATCTTCCTTATTTCAATAACCCCGTCATGTGAGAGAATCTGAGCGGAGAGCAGAAGAATTCTCTGCCACACTGCTTTCCTAAAACACAGTTCATGCCATCAGATTCTCATTCATGGGAGCACCGAGAGCAAGTCGGTGGGATGGACTGGCCAGCCCTTCTCACCCAGCAGGGACCTTGCACAGCCCAGCACATGGCTTATTAGGCATGAATGAATGAATGAACGCACTTCTGAATGAATGCACTTCTGAATCAATGATGTGGCTTTTCAGAAACTAGGCAATGACAAAATGAATCCTGAACCTGATATACTGAAACATTTCGGAAGTCATTTATAATTTTCTCAGGTTTGCTTGGACATTTCAGTTGTCTAGAAGTTTGGCAGGCTGTAGATCAAAGATCAAAATGAGTGTTCTTTTATTATATCGCTTTATTGTTTACAATTTCCCACTCGTGTTCTCCTTTGTGGTTTTTTTTAAAAGTTTATTTATTTTTGAGAGAGACAGAGCACGAGTGAGGGAGGGCAGAGAGGGAGGGATACACAGAATCTGAAGAAGGCTCCAGGCTCTGAGCTGTCAGCACAGAGCCCAAGAGGGGGCTCAAACCCACAAACTGTGAAGTCATGACCTGAGCCGAAGTTGAATGCTTAACCAACTGAGCCACCGAGGCACCCCACTCCTTTGTGTTTTAGAATGATACGATACAATCTAAACCCATAAGCAACAGTTCCCTCCATATTTATATGACCTAATCCAATTAACTTTATGTACCATACATGAGTGGATTCACAGATGCCTTAAGGAGGGTAAAACGTAAGCAAATTCAAATTGTTTCGTGATCTGTTTCTTCCTGCTGGGCACCAGGGCGGCTTAATACTGGCAACAGAATCTACTTCTTTTCTTTTTTTTTAAAGTTTATTTATTTTGAGAAAGACACAAACGGGGGAGGGGAAGAGAGAGAAGGGGAGAGAGAGAATCCCAAGAAGACTCCATGCTGCCAGCTGTGGAGCCCGATGCGGGACTCGAACCTATGAACCGTGAGATCATAACCTGAGCCGAAACCAAAAGTTGGACGCTTAACCGCCAAAGCCACCCAGGTGCCCCCAAATCTACTTCCTTTCTGAAATGGGGAACAGCTCAATAACCAACAGGGCACATGTATCTTGCATCTTTCTTTCATTTAATCCAAATACTGACACATTCTCTCTCAAATATTTAAGATGCCTGGTAAAAGGCCAAACAGTATTACTCAAATTCCTTAAATCAATGATTAAAGATTTTTAATCTTGTCTTTCAAACGGCACACTGAAAGTATAGCCTGTAAGAATGGCTTGACAAGCCTAGCTGAGATATGAGTTACAAAGTAACTAAAGAAGTCTTTTCAACAAAACCCAAGTTAATTCTTGCCTGGTGTTGATTCACAATAGATCTGTGTCATCCCTTTTGTTACTTAACAATAAAAAATGATCCTGAAGTCAACTATTTATTACTTTTGAATTTATCTACTTATCACCCGATAGAGAATCAAAGGAGTTCAGTACTGGAGAAGATGTAGGAAACCTATAGTTTATGCTAGACCTAACACTTCCCCCCAGTTGCAGAGATAGTCTGAGACAGAGCCCAGTTTTCCTGACCCCACCCCAGGGATGCTCTCCGCTAACATGGCGATGCCTGCTCCTGGCCGGAACTTCAATACTCCTCCTGAAGAAAGAAGCCTCACACTTTGCCTGGAATGAAGAACAGCCATGTGGGCGGAGGCTGAACTGCAGAAGCGGCCGTTGTCCTCCCGGGTGCCTTCACTGTGGACCTGCTAAGAGGGGAACGTTTCCCTCTCTAAAACCCATTGGTTCTAAAGTAGGAACTGATAGTTTATTTCACAGCCGTCATCACCGTTATTAGTAATAAACTTTTTACATTTTATAGGACTAACTTTTCACAGCACCTTCTGTACTGACCTTTCATGCACCAACTTATCCTCATTGCAACTCTGAGTGCAAGTGCCAGTGTTCCCGTATCACTGGCGAGAAGCTTGGGGCCGGGCGTGTTATTTGATGCAGGTCTTGTACCCCGGTAGATATGAGTAGGTAGAGGGTTCTAGCTTTTACTAGAACTGGGGTCTTTTAATTCCTCTCTTTTATCCATTCATTTATATTAATTACGACTTCTGTTACTGAGATGACCAATAGTTCTGTAATTGTGAGGGAGAAATTTAAATCTTCGGTGATTTATGTTGAAAAAATCTTGGATGATTTGATTCCTACTAAGCCATTCTCTTTGGCCTCTGACTTTTGTCCCCTCCACAAGGACAGTTCACGATTGGGTTCCTATTTGGAAGATTCTCATTCCAGGTATGCACTGTGTGGCCGGGGCAGTTCCAAGGTCTACTGTGGGCTTGGTCTCCACAGCACTTGAGTTCCCTCTCAAGGAAGGTCCCACACATGCTTGCTGGCCAGTGCTCTTTAGCTCCCAGAAGGCATTCGGGCTGGCAACACCCCAAACTGCCACTGAGGCACCTGCCTTAAATTCTCTCTCGTATATTTTCCAAATCCTGAAATCTGTGGATTTCCTGACAATCCCTTTCCTGACAAGCCCCTTAAGATCTCAGGGGCTTATTTTAATGGTTACAAAGGGCCGGTTGGGTCAACTTCCTTAGGGCACGACCTCCCTCTTTGGGAGAATTCTGCACCCACAAATCATGGCCGGAACCAGGAAGTATTTTTATTCATGTGTCCTGCATTCCCTTTTTTCTTTTGAGTCGTCTGCCAAAGGCTTCAGGATTACCCTTCTTGCTGCTCCTCGCCTCAAATGTAAACAAATCATAAATTCTGCAGGAAAGCAGTGCAAAGGTTTCAAAGGCTGTGTTTACAACCAGGTTTGATCTTCTGAAAACCGAACTTTACTCAAGATAGAGAAAAATCCAAGGAAGAAAGAGAAGAGGGAGATAGCTTGCATTGCATAATTCTCTCTTTTCACCTCCCCGGCCTCCAATCTGAGAGAAACACATTCCTGGTGTTCAGAACCAGTGTTCTCACACATTGACATCTGCAATCCAAGTTAAAGGCATCGAGGGTTTGTATGGGAGTACTGCCCACAAAACCTGTACCTCATGATGAATGATCAGTTAGTTAAGTGTTTCAGATCTAGACAATGGCCTCTGTGGATAGGAGAGAATATTCTGAGCTCAGACCTTTTTGTTCTTTCAAGAAGTCTGTCTGCAGACTCAGAGGTCTGTTCTTTCAAGAAGTCTGTCTGCAGACTCAGACTGTGGCTCCTGAGAGGCTGGACCTTGAAGGCTCGTGACTCCCACAGGGCGCCAGGTCCTGCAGCCACAGACCAGAAACATGCATGCAGAGGAGCCATTGGAGGTGGCCTGGCCATCAAATCTACTTGCCCAAACCTCCAGAAGCCTGCTTTTCCTGCTTCCATTATTGGAAGGAAGAAAATTCATAGATATGCAGGTTGAGGCTGTCAGCAGTCCCTGGAAAGAATGAAGGCTGAACCTGGGAATGTACAGGCGGCTCAGCCATGTAGACTCCTTGGAGAGGGGTCATCAATTTAGAAAAAAAAAATTGAGAGGGCTCTTCATGGATACTTTAACCATCTGTCTTGGTGAGAGGATCTGAAATAACCTTTCCCTTTCCCTTTGTTTTCAAATAGCTGCAAGCAACAGAGAGCACTGGGTCTGCTGACCTCTCCCCCCTCCACCCCCCACCCCACACATCTTCCACAGCTGGCCCTGTCCCCGAAGCCATGCCTGCGACCTGCTCCTCCCTGGACTGCTTAGCTGTGATTAGTTATATTCCTTCTTTGGGTTATATTTGCCTTTATTTCTCACACCTCTCGGTCTTGTCTCCTGCTTTTGCATGCAAGATTCTCAAGATAGGGTAACACATAATAGCACAGTGAAGGCATCGTGACTGGACTCTGCCTGGTCATTGACTGAGAGCTGAATCTAGAAGTGTCTAAAATTCAGCTGGCGAGATAGAGGTAGGCTGGCAATGTCTTTTGATCTGGACAATTGTTCTTTTTCAATTCTGTATGAAATTCCAAAGGAACTTTGCTGTTTTTCTTAACTTGTCTCAAAGGTGTGTTTGCTATAAAAACACTCCTTCAAGACAAGTTCCCTAAATCTCCACTTTTAACTTCATCTTCTCCTGACCAGATGTCCTGGACCCACTACTGGCTATATCTCTGTGGTTACAAAGATGGGATCTGAGGCGCTCACGAGTCAAGAAAACTCACAAGTCAATATTGGTCAATACTGAAAGCCTATCACAAGGCAAGACATTTTATTTGAAATATAAGAAATTTCAGGATATAATAGAGGGATTGTGGCTGATGGATACTTTTTTCAGAAGTGGATGGAGGCAATTTTGCTGTGCACCTTCTGCCAAGCACAAGGTAAATAAGTAACATTCAGCAGGTTATGAATTTGTTTAAACAGTGGGTGTCTCACTGGACATCGGAATCTCTGTATACAACAGTCCTGATCCCTATTTGCAACAGTTTTTGGGTTGCTTTGTTTTATTTAAACACAAAGTGTTAAGTGGCAAACTCAGGGGTGAAAATTCAAAGTCACTGATGTGCAGTGTAAACCCCAAATAATAGTGAACTCCTCATAAGAACTTTGCTTCGACCGCTGACCCCGCGTAGTCTGCTCCCACATGATGTGTTCTCTGCAAATGATCTCCCTGATCTTCTTGACAACCTGTGAGACATGTGTGATTATCCCCATCTTACACCTGAGAAAACTGAGGCTCAGAAATTCAATAATGTGCCCACAAACACAGAGCTCTAACTAGTGTCTGCATCCAGGTCTGTCTGATAGCAAAGCTCCTGCTTGTCCTACTGCACAATATTAATATATAAAATCAGGTTTGGCATGTGAGGGAGCCAGTTGGAAATACACTGTAGATATTTTGCAATGCGTTTATTTTAATTTTTTAAATGTTTATTTGTTTATTTATTTTTGAGAAAGCACACATGCACAGGAGCCCACGAGTGGGGGAGGGGCAGAGAGAGAGGGAGACAAAGAATCTGAAGCAGGCTCCAGGCTACGAGCTGTCAGCACAGAGCCCGACGTGGGGCTGGAACCCAAGAACCATGAGATCATGACCTGAGCCAAGAAATCAAGAGTTGGACACGTAGCTGATGGTGCCCTGGATCTTTTTTTTTTTTTTTAAATAATTTGTTTTAAAATAATTTTAAAATTGTAGGAGTTGCAAGAACATTACGAAGAAATCTCATATCCTTTTCACCCAGAGTACCCATTTATTAATATTTTGTATTTGCAGGCTCTTTCTCTTGCCTTCTCTCTCTGTCCATATAGTTTGGTTGTACATATTATACATATATAAGTAATTAATATATGGTCTTTTTTCTGAACTACTTGAGAACAAGTTGCTGACACGCTGCTCCATCATTCCTAATGACTCCAGTGTGTATTTCCCCGAAGCAAGGACACTCTCCTATATAAACATCATACAACCATGCCGGTCACTTTCATATATCATTCCATCCTCCACAGACTCCATTTACACGTTGTCAACTTGTCCCCACCATGTCCCTCTTTCTTTCTTGTCCAGGGTACAACTCAAGGTCATATATGGCAGTTAGTGGCCAAGTCTCTTCAGTTTCTTCTGATTTGGAATGGTTTAGTTTTTCCCTGTCTTTCAGGATCTTGAGTGGAAAAGTATTAGACTTTCATTTTATAAAATGGGTCTGTCTGATATCTCTTAATGCCCGGACTAAGGCCACGCATTCTTGGCAGGAATCTTTTAGAAATGATGCTATGCATTGAGAAGTTGCCAGCCATTTAACCACTGGAGATGTTATTCTCCATCACCTGGTTTCTCCACCAAAAATTCCCATTTTCCCTTCATCATTGATAAGGATTTTGTGAGGAGATGACAATAGCCTGTTCTCGCCAGCCTGTCCCCACTGATGGCTCCCTTCTGAATCAACCACCACTATGACAGTTATCAAATAATGGTTTTTTTGGGTTTATCATTCCTTCTGCCTACTACTGACATTCTATCGTAAGCATTTATCTGCTATATAGACATATGTGAAGAGATGCATGGATTCCCGTCATTTAAGAGACTATTGTTATTATCATTAGTTACTTTTGATGCTCAAAGTGACATTTGACCAGAAGGAACATCTTCAAACTGGCTCCTGTCATGACTCCATCATTCATTTTTTTAGCTTTTCCTTATTTTCTGGAGCAACATATTCCCAGTTCACTGCCCCAGTCTAGGAAACAGCCATTTCTCCAGGAAGCTCACTGGTTCCTTTTGGTGGAGGTTGGTGCTCAGAAACCCAGGATCTGGTCCATATGCAGACATGCACACATATGTCTGTATCTATTTCTGTACATGTTTTATAAAATGAGTGCTCGCTGATACATCTAAATCTAGTCCAACCTCAGTTTTCTTTATGGTTTTCTCCCTTTCAATGTTTGTAGATTCCTTCTCTGATGATGAGAAATAGGCTCCCATGGACTCCCATATACTTACTTGTTCAACCCTCTTGGGTATCATTAATCTCTTCATTGTTTCCACTGCCTCTTTGGGCAGCTGCCTCTGTGGTCTGCCATTTTTCCCTTCCTGCCTCCAGCTTGGCCGCCAGGCACGCCACCATCTCTGCAGTGTCCCTTGTCGCTACTGTTCCCTGGGCACACTGCTGCTTCCTAACCCCCCAGCCCTGCCCCCCTCCCCCGCCCCCCTGCCTGCTTGTGCTGCTGCTTCTGCACATGGAAGAGAAGGACTTCAGTCCTATTCGATATACCTACAATTTGAGCCCCCAAACAAAGATACGTAAGAGGGGAGGCAAGCTTGATAAATGAAATGGAGCTTTCTTTTCTTTTTTCTTTTAGACGAACAATGCTCAGTATTTTTGATAATGATGCTGTGCTGTGTTTAAACTATATTTATAGCCACCTAATAAGCTAGTGCATGGAGCTACTCTCCTGTTAACAAAGCAAACAAAGGGATGAAGTTTAATCTATTTTAAGAAGAATTTCACATGGGGTACTGTTGTGGTACTGTGCAGTACTATTTCCTAATATGACCAACCATATGTTTTGAGCTTGGTTTTATAAAGTAGATACCATTTCCTGATAGCCAGAAAAGCTCAGCGTTCCATCCTCTTTCTTACTTTTTATAAGTGTACGGAGAACATTTCTATAAAAATTCTTACCTGGCCATATTGAGAGGGCAGAGGGGAAGAAGGTAAAACTCACATAGAACTGGGGTGCCTGGGTAGCTCAGTCACTAAGCATCTGACTGCAGCTTAGGTCATGATTTCATAGTTCATGAGTTCGAGTCCCACATTTGGTAAGCTCAAGCCCCACGTTGGGTGAGCACGAGCCCTGCTTCTCTCTCTCTCTCTCTTTCTCTCTCTCTGTCCCTCGTGGGATTCTCTCTCTCTGCCTCTCGCTCACTTGAGCCCTCTCTCAAAACAACAATAACAACAACACCAACAACAAAAACAAAAACCTTATGTAGAACTAGGGGAAATGTGGGAATTGTAAAATTACAAAGTTTAAATCAGATCAGCCCTGGAGACCTCAGACCTATTTCCTACCTGTGCCTTTTTTTTTTTTTTTTCAACGTTTATTTATTTTTTTTTTGGGACAGAGAGAGACAGAGCATGACCGGGGGAGGGGCAGAGAGAGAGGAAGACACAGAATCGGAAATAGGCTCCAGGCTCTGAGCCATCAGCCCAGAGCCCGACGCGGGGCTCGAACTCACGGACCGCGAGATCGTGACCTGGCTGAAGTCGGACGCTTAACCGACTGCGCCACCCAGGCGCCCCCCTACCTGTGCCTTTTTAAGAGGCTACAGGAGCAATGATGGAAGTCCATGACTTAAACTTTTTTAATGTTTATTCCCCAACTAGATTACTTTAGATTTTAGTAAAATCAGTTATTTCATTTTGTAGTCTTGTTTTGAGGGCTGTTTCTGGTTATTTTGAGGGCTCTCCCATGCAGGGCAATCAGTAGAGTTTTGTGCGAGGATGATGTGAAGGTCCCAGGATGGCACATGATGGGCAGAGTCTAGACTCATGGTTAAACGTGCACATAACGGGCACCCGGCTGGCTCAGTCAGGAGAGCATGCGATTCTTGATCTCAGGGTCGTGAGTTCAGTCCCACGTTAGGCGTGGAGCCTACTTAATTAAAAACAAGCAAACAAGGGGCGCCTGGGTGGCTCAGTCGGTTAAGTGTCCGACTTTGGCTCAAGTCATGATCTCCTGGTTTGTGGGTTTGAGCCCTGTGTTGGGCTCTGGGCTGACAGCTCAGAGACTGGAGCCTGCTTCGGATTCTGTGTCTCCCCCTCTCTCTCTGCCCTTCCCCTGCTCGTGCTCTGTCTCTCTCCCAAAAATAAACATTAAACAAACAAACAAAACCCCAAACCCCGCACAAAACCTTGCACGTAACAGAAGGCAGGCCTGATCTCTGCTGTGGCACCTCAGGACAATGACTTCATTTCTCTGTCTCAGGTTTCAAATCTATTAAATGGGGGTCTTGTTATGTGGGGTTGTTCTGAGGAATTATAAAAGAGAGAGCACCTAGCACAGTGCTTGGCATAGGGAGAGTCCAGTGGAGGTCATGATTATGAGGAAAGTCTAATACCTGTCCCTTGACCTTGGTTGCTCACAATCGTTTAGTTAATGAGACAGAAGTACAAGAGAAGTCAAAGCACCATCCTGTTAGCTTGTGTCTCCTAGTGTTGCCACTGCTCCCAAAGCACAAAAGAACTTGGATATTTTAGGAAATTAAAAAAAAAAAAACAAAAAAACAAAACACAAAACCACGTTGCTTCCTTTCTCTGTGTGCCAAAGGGCGTTCCCCCAAGCCCCCACCTTGCCTGTCTTAGGTCAAGCTCCCCAGAAGCAGACCTTAGAGAAAACCTCCAGCACATGATTTATCAAGGGCATGGACCCTGGAGAGACAGGTAAGGGAGCAGGAGAAGCAGGATGGGGAGACAGAGATCCCCCAGGCAAGGGTGTGGTTTCAGAAGTCCCTCAGGGGATAGGTTGGCCTGACTCGGCAGAAGAATCCTGAATGTAATCCATGCCTCAGAATTACCCCAGCACCTGTCAGTCCCCAGGCAGGGCTGCCCTGGGGGAAGAAGTTTCAGGCCCTCTGGCTCTCTGCTATTTGGGTAATGTGGTTCCAGTAGACTGAGGGTGGTTGTCCAAGGAAGAGCCTGGGGGCGCCGCTGTGGGATTGAAAGCCACTTAAGTGGGGATGGGAAGGGGTGGGTCATGGGTGGAGCACAACACGTCTACCACGAGACCCACTCCTTTCTCAGGTTGTGGAGGGCTGACAAGGCGGGGGATGATCTGTGGAGTCAAAGCTGCCCTGCCTCCCACCCCTTCCTCTCCTCTCCACAGTTCTCCCTCATCACAGAAGGCAGTGAAAAGTCCCTGGGGCTTCCGACCAGGTTCCCACCTCTCCGCCAGGCTGTACCGCCAAAACATGACTTGTGTCCTGCCAGCCCACTTCATTTTCCCCTTGGTAGGGCCTACGTAATTGTTACCAGCAAACACGAGTCCTGGGATTCACAACAAGGGAAGAGTCATCTGGCCCAGGATAGCGCACAATGAATTGCCAAAGGAGTAGTCGATATCATGGAAGGACTGGTAGTGTGGGACAGGAGAGCTGTCTAGAACTGGTGGCTGGCTAGGAAAAGAAAGCTTCCAGGGCTTTTAGGCCAGCCCTGACAGCAGGCCCCACCCTGGTAGAGAGGGGCAGACGTCTTGCCAGTGGGACTGATACAGGCAGAAACGTAAAAGGTTTGGAGTGAATCATGAATCTTTCTGTTTGTCACTGGTGCACAGAGGGAAGAAGAAAGAATTGCTGGGAGGGGCAAGGAGTCCAGAGAAGAGGCTGAGCAGCAACCCACCCCTCAGAGCTTGGTTTGGGGTGGGCACAGCAGGAACAGAAGGGTCCTTCCTCTGGGACTCCTGAAATGTGGGCCAATGTTAGGAATATTTTAGAGCAATTATTTTAGGAGCTACATAGCTAGATCAGTCATGGACTTATACATAAAATTGTGGCTTTGTCCAGAGGAGGGGAATTTTTTTTAATGTTTTAATTTTTATTTTTGAGAGAGAGAGAGTGAGCAGGGGAGGGGCATACAGAGAAGGGGACAGAGGGCCCAAAGCAAAGCAGGCTTTATGCTGACAGCAGCAGGGCTCGAACTCATGAACTGTGAGATCATGACCTGAGCCCAAGTCGGGTGCTCTACCGAATGAGCCAGGCGGCCCCAGAGGAGGGGAATTTTGGTAGATGATAGACTCTACCCGCTACCCATGGTTTGAAGGAGGTAGGATTAAAAATAGACATTGCATCAGGTTGTATTAATCTGATTTCTTAAAAGTGATCCTGACACGTTTAAGAGACAAATGGGGGTGTGAACTGCCCGCCCCTGCACGTAGTAGGTACTTGACAAATAACGATCAGAATAATTTGCTCAGACCCAGTATTGGGATAGTTTGACTTTAGTGCTGTCTCCTTATTTCGTGCAGAGTGTGGCCTGCAGGCTGGCTGTCACTGGGTGCTGACTGCTGAGACAATAGGAGCTGTGCTTTGGTCTTTTTGGCAGGGGAGAGTGTGCTTTTGGGGGTGCCTCAGAACACCGGCTCCCAAGAAGACAGAATGTTCCAGAAGGGGAATCACATATATGGGTGTTGAAGGAAATAAACCACTTGATTTTCCAAGTTCTTTTAGGCTTTAATCCTCCTAGGCCAGAATACTGGGTAGCATGTACCTATGGCACAAAATTACAAAATACGCAAATAGCACACCATGCAAAGGTGTATTCCCCATTTATCTGTTCCTTAGCCACCCATTTGCCTCCCCAAAGGGAACCATTGGTGCCAATCCCACATATATCCTTTCAGAGACTCTTTCTTTTGTTTGTTTGTTTGATTTTATTTTAGAGAGAAAGTGTGGGAGCAGGGGAGAGGGGCAGAGGGAGGGAGAGAGAATCTTAAAAGCAGGCTCCACGGTCAGTGTGGAGCCTGATGCGGGGCTTGATCCCACGACCCTGGGATCATAACCTGAGCTGAAATCAAGAGTCAGGAGCTCAACCGACTGAGCCACCCAGGCACCCCTAGATGTTTCATTTTTTAAACAGCCACTTAACCTTGTATTCCAGACCACAGACATACGATATTTTATGTAATCTGTGCATTAGTCATTTTACATATATAGAGGGGGTCTGCTGGGTAAATTCCTAGAATGCAGAGAACTGCTTGCCTCCCCTGTGCTTCTGTTTCCTTATCAGTCCATTCATAAATCTAATCACTCGCTCATTTGTTTATTTACTAATTATGTCAACCCCGAAGCCTGTCAGGCGCTGCCTATCACTCTAAGTTCTTGACTGATTTAAACCTAGCTTCCTTTTTTAAGATATAGTATTATTTTGCAAATAGAGAGACTTGTGCAACTATAGAGGTTAAAGGCCTTCTTATCTATTCCCTGCCTTGTGCTCAGACCACCCAGAAGTTATCCTAGCCAGCTGAGCGGGCATCAGCCTTCAAGAGAAGAACACGCCTGATGTCCCCGAGTCCTCGAGACCCCTGGAGGCCCTGTGCTTCAGTTCCACCCCAACCCGGTCCCTTTGCCTTGGCTATGAATGAGTTTGGCAGTGGCTGGGAAGCCAGTCAATTGTGTTCCAAGTGCCAGATGAGTAGGAGAGAGGTCTCATGCCAGCCAGCGGGTAGGTAAGTATTAGTCACACAGGAGCACAAACAAGTCTCTGAAGCCACAGTTAGCCAGCTGTGGCCAGCGGTGTGCCATGGTTGGCTGCCTACAGACACCTTTGTGCCACATTAAGAAAGAGTTCCCATTTGTTGCGGCAACAAAGCCAGCTGCTGGGAATTAGGTGGTAAAGCTCACAGGAGGGGGTGGCGCAGGGACCGAAAGGGAAGGCTGGGCCACTCCCTGCACAAACAATTCTTTGTAAGTCTCCTCTGAATGGGAGTTGGCACCAGAAAAGGAGGTGGGTCAGAGGAAAGGAAGGCAGTTCTCCAAACCCTCGCCACTTCTTCAATGAAAAGAGAGAACACTGGTGCGGCGTGGTCCCGATAATGGCATCAGGCTCCTGCCACAGAGGGGGGCATGAGGCAGAAGGGCCGTGGCAAATATTTAGTTTCTACCACTACTCAAAGAATAAGTGACAAGTATTCCTTTCCTTGCTTTGAGTGTGATTTTTAAGTTTAAATCTCAAAGTACAATCTTTATTTTTTGAAAATATTTCCAGAAGTGGATAAATGTTCCCAACGCATTGATAGTGCAAAAGCTGTGCCTTCACTTTGAAAGATGTGTCCACGATTCTGACATCTTTCATTCATTCAGTGATTTGTGGGATTAGTAATCCATCGAGGGAACATTTATTTAGTGCTTATTTTGTACCAGGCAAAGCTCTCTGTAGAGGAGGGAGAAGGTGTTATGGGATCATCCAGGGAAGACGTTTATTTTGACTGGGGATTCCAGGGAGGGTCTTGAGGATGTTGTAGCATTTGGACCCAAGCCTTGAGGGATGAACGTCCACATTCGATCTCACGGATTCAATGATGGCAGATTAAGGGTGGATGAAGCCCTGATTTAAAGGGGGAAACATGCAGTCCCGTTTCTGGTTGCTTGGTTTATATTGACTTTATTTTATTTTTTTTTTTTCAACGTTTATTTATTTTTTTTTTTTGGGACAGAGAGAGACAGAGCATGAACGGGGGAGGGGCAGAGAGAGAGGGAGACACAGAATCGGAAACAGGCTCCAGGCTCTGAGCCATCAGCCCAGAGCCCGACGCGGGGCTCGAACTCCCGGACCGGGAGATCGTGACCTGGCTGAAGTCGGATGCTTAACCGACTGCACCACCCAGGCGCCCCTATATTGACTTTAATGTAAATTCCTACCCAAGAGTATTCAGTCCCTGGTTGTGTATGGCATCCGGTCTCTGTGGGTTTGATAGAAAGCATGTTGTCCATGTTCCCTTGCTGAAGGATAATCCTAAATTGCTCCTCATAGCTTTCTGCAGCATGGGCCTTGTATCTCCTTTTCAGAAATCACTATTTGGATGAAGTTACTCGGCTTGGCTCATGCCTATAAAAATCCCCATTCCTTACTAATGATGAAAAACTGCCCTGATTGTGTACTTTCCCCCCTCACCTTCAACCAACCCCATCTTTCATAATTGGAAGGGGAGAGTGAATATTCTTTGCTTTTGATCAAGACATGTCTCCTGCCAGGAGCAAGGAAGGATGTGTAGGAGGGAATGTCTCCGACAATAACAATAACAAGAGTAATGAGTAAAAGTTCTCAACAGGATCTCAGGCAACTAAGTTACCCTGACCATTTATGCATGTTTACAGTGTGTGTGTTTTTTTCTCCAGCTAACAATGGTTCCCAAATGCCTTCCTTCCCTAGGCCCCCTCCCTAGCATGGTGAATGGTCCTGTTTGAATGATAGCGCAGCAGCTCTCAAAACCAGACTTTCATTCCTGCTTGGTTTTGGCAGTGCAAAAAGCTAAGTGGGGTGCCCTTAGGTTTTGGTTATGGGAAGGCAAGGCATTCACCGGGCCCGGTTCTGGACTTCACTCATGACCTTCCTAGGCCAAAATGCAGCTTATTCTCCAAGTGGCTGAGGAAAACTTTTGTTCAGTTCCCTCCACGTCTCAGCTCTAAGGTAACTGGAGTTGTGATCCTCTGTTTAAGAAACAGACTGTGACTTCAGCAACAATTAACTGACTTCCTACACATCCCTCTGTACCACCTCTTGGGTGATTTAAGAGGAAACAAGATTTCCTCCTCCCCGTCTCCACTGGACAGAGCCTCCTCCAGCTTGGAATAGCCCAGTCTTCGCTCTGCGGCCGCAGGAAGTTTCTGTCATCCTCCGCACCCCATTCACATCCTGGTAACAGGAGGATGAGCAGGAAGTGGAAAGTGTCAGGGCAAAGCCTTTCAAGCTCACAGTTGGCTCCGGGCAGGGCAGCACGTGGGCCTTTAGGAAAACAATACCAAACTTTCCAAATGGTTCTGTTAATGGTTCTCTACAAATACTCTACACAGTCGTGTTAGAAATTGTTGGTCACTGAGATGCTGGGCTACTTATTTATTTTTTCTTTTCATTTTGCTACCAAAAAAAAAAAAAAAAAAAAAAAAAGTCAGAGTTGAGTGTTTCTGTCCAAACCCTCTTTCTGGTTGTTTGGGATACTTTTGACAGAAGACAGGACAGGCCACTGGTAGTCCTCTGGTACAAGACAGTAGCCTGTAGCAGCCCCTATGTTCAGGATCAGAAAAATTGGTTAGCCCAAATCAATGATCTAAATTTGGGAAAAGGCTCCCTCCCTGCGCCCCCCCCCCCCCCACCCCAAGTGCCAGCTGCCAGCTTGTTCTAAACCTTTGGACATAGCACATCACTTTTCCAGGCCTCAGTGTCCTTATGCATAAAATAAAGGCGCTGGAATCATTAAGGTCTAATGTTCTCTGAGATAGTGAGCCTCTGACGAGGCCCACACAGAGGCCCTCTGCACTCTCAGGAGGCAACCAATCTCAAGTACGCCTCAAGCCCCTTGTCCAGGAGGCACTTCTCCATGTCCTCTGTCCTTTCCTCCTGTGTGAGGCTGACCTCTGAACTTCAGCAAATCCTCACTGACTAGGTGTAAGGCATGGTCTGGGAGCGGGGCTTTCACACAAGGGTCTTCCTGAGTCTCTATCAGGGGGATCTTTTTTTTTAATAGATTTTTTTTAAGTTTATTTATTTATTTTGAGAGAGAGAGAGAGAGTAGGGGAGGGGCAGAGGGAGAGGCAGAGGGAGAGAGAGAGAATCGCAAGCAGGGATTCCCTCCCAAGCAGGGAGCCCCAATACGGGGCTCAAAATCACAAAGCGTCAGATCATGAGCTGAGCCGAAAGCAAGAGGTGGACTCTTAACTGACTGAGCCACCCAGGCGCTCCATGAGGGATTATTTTTAATCTTAGCCTAAGAATCACAAACTAGGCCCAAAGATGGACCTGCTTGTAAGAACTCCTTTTTCGTCAGTGCCTCTTATTGAAGCACTCTTGCCCTTATTATTATGCTGCTTACTGCACAAAGCCAGGTGGAAAATAATCTGGGCTACTTCTCCATGCCCTCACCTCACCACCTACCCCTTTTCTTCTTCTTTTTTAAAAAAATTTTTTAAATGTTTGTTTACCTTTGAGAGAGACAGAGTGTGAGCAGGGAAGGGGCAGAGAGAGAGGGAGATGCAGAATCTGAAGGAAGTTCCAAGCTCTGAGCTGTCAGCATAGAGCCCGACATGGGGCTTGAACTCAAGAACCTCGAGATCTTGACCTGAGCTGAAGTCGGGTGCTTATCTGACTGAGCCACCCAAGTGCCCCTACCCCATTTCTTCTTTAGCTATTGAGGGATAATAGGGAAAAGGAGCTGTTTTGGTTAGGAGGTTGGCATTTACCAAAAATAACATTTCCCATGACTAATTTCCAGATACTGCCCATCCATTAGCTTGGAATGTAAATATATTTGAAAAGCAGACCTGTACTAATGCTCTCCCCAACTCCCACAGCTAGAGATCTCAGGGTAACACCTCTTTGCCTTGGTGTGAGGTTGTCATTCAGAAACTTCTTGAGAGATGCAGAAACCCCAGCTGCCTCTGATTCCAAGCCAAAGGCAATGCTACCTGGCAGAGGTACTTGTACACAGAGCTTCCCTGAATTTAGAAAATAATGGACCATGAAAGTATCCAAATGGAACTGAAACAGATCTTTTGGGAGTTATTTATCTTTCTTCCTTGCTTTTATTCCTTGTTTTATTATTTTTTAAAATTATTCCTTGTTCTAGGGGCACCTGGGTGGTTCAGTTGGTTAAGCATTCGACTTCAGCTCAGGTCATGATCTCATGCTTCATGAGTTCGAGCCCCCATCAGGTTCTGCACTGACAGTGTGGAGCCTGCTTGGGATTCTCTCTCTCCCTCTCTCTCTGCTCCTCCCCCACTTGTGCTTTCTCTCTCTCTCTCAAAATAAGTAAATAAACTTAAAAAAATTATTTAAATAAAAAAGGGGTGCCTGGGTGGCTCAGCCAGTTAAGCATCCGGCTTTGGTTAAGGTCATGATCTTCCCATTAGTGGGTTTGAGCCCCGCATCGGGCTCTCTGCTGACAGCTAGGAGTCTGGAGCCTGCTTCAGATTCTGTGTCTCCCTCTCTTGCTGCCCCTCATCTTTCCCTCTCTCTCTCTCAAAAATAAACATTAAAAAAATTAAATTATTCCTTGTTCTTTTTAAAAAATTTTTTTTAAACATTTATTCATTCTTTGAGAGACAGAGAGCACAAGCAGGGGAGGGGCAGAGAGAGTACAAAATAGGTACTCAATTAATGTGAGCATTCTTCTCTATTCCCACTTTTCACTGCATACAATGTGTGCATACACCTGCTCAGAGTTAGTATCCTAAAGAGCTGGGGAAACAGAGGGAGAGGAGAGGAGGAGACCCATATGTGCTGGTTGGGACCCTTCCTTTCCAGAATATAATTGTACAAATGAAATATTCAGCTCTCGGTGAACGCCTAGGGCAGCCTTCAAGGAGAAGGGGCTGTGAAGGGGAGCAGGTTTTATCTGCCTGATTTGCCCGGGAGGCCCCAAAGACTTTATATTTGTGAAAAAATGAGTTCCAGGTCCTTTTTAAAGCATCAAGGGTCTGAATTGTCCCCTTTTCCCTCGGCAACAACTTCCTGAACCACATTCACTTGAGGACTTCACCAAGTGCAAACTGCAGCCAGGTCATTGAGTCTTTGCAAGGTCAGCTGAGGCCTGCATCTTTAGAATCTCATAAGTTAGAGCTCCCTTGGGAAGCCAGTGTCCATGAACCTGGAGGCCCGGATGATTCAGTCATGGGCAACCATAAAAAAGGCATTGAAATCAGGCTGAGATGATGGCTGATTCCACTCTGGTTTATATTGTTTCTCCTTTTATAGAACTTAGATGAGAATCTGCCACTCAGAAGCTTGGAAGTCTAAATCGAGAAGCATCCAAACAAAACTGGGGGACTCTGAGGAAACTATAGAAGAGTTGCTTGTGACATTGACATCACCCCGGAATGTGAGAGACTGGCCAACTCTTCTAGGCCTGGTTCTCCTTCATGTAACCCCCTCCTGGGCTTCTCCACGCATCCTCGCTGATGTGGGTCTTCTTCCACTGCTGTCCCGTATTTGACTCAAGCCAGCTGCTGGGCTCGTTCCTGGCTTTTGAAATGCACGTAGCTTTCTACCTTAATTGCTCCTGCTTTTCTGCGGCTGTGACTCTTCATCCGCACATTCCTGAATCTGATGAAATTCTGTTATGGGACACACTTCCCTCTTCGTGTTCAGGAAAACCGTGCTCTGGTTAGGTTCCCAGATTGAGGAGCCCTCTCCCTGGCTGCGTGGCTGGTTGCTGTCCTGTGCTGACCATCTTGCCCATCCTGGCCAGGAGCCACACCATCAGCTGTGCCATTTCAGCCTCCACAGCCTTCCTCTGACTCAACCCCAGTCTCCATCCTACACTTCCTTTGGTCTCCACTGACTCTGGGCGCAGTGATTTCTCTGACTGCCTTTTTACATCTTGGGAAAAGGCTGCTTGCCCTGCGTCCTAGTTTTGGATAGGAAGTAGTTGCTTCTAAGCAACACGTTGGCCTGGTTGTCTGTCTTCTTGGTGAGGTAAGCTGAACATAGATTTGTTGTGTACCAACCTTGTGGAGGGCACTCTGCCAGGCACTACGGGTCCAGAGAAGCTCTCGGCCCAGGGAGCAGACCAGACATGGATATTTCATTGCAAAACAACATGGAGAATTGAGGGCTACAAAGAAGGGGTACTGAAATTCCCTTTGAGTGTTTGGTTCAGGCAAACCTGATGCTTGTGACCCGCCTGCATTCCGACTGTTTGGGCTGCTGCTCTATGGACGGTGCCCAGACAGCAGTGAAAATCCGGAGACAGAAGCAAGCAGAGCACTGAGGAGGGGAGACTTAGCCCAACCACTAGGCATCTCAGAATCCCGGGTACTGAGCTGCTGACTTTAAAGAGGAGGAAGAGTTGGGTTAAGGAGGAAGGGAAGGGTGTATCAGGCAGTGGCTCCCAGTGAGAGGAGGTGTTAAAAGGCAGAGTGTGGGGTGCCTGGGTGGCTCAGTCACTTAAGCATCCGATTCGACTCAGGTCGTGATCTCACAGCTCATGAGTTTGAGCCCGGCATTGGGTTCTGTGTTGACAGCTCGGGACCTGGAGCCTGCTTTGAATTCTGTGTCTCCCTCCCTCTCTGCCCTTAACCCACTGATGCTCTGCCTCTCTGTGTCTCTCTCTGTCTCTGTCTCTCTCTCAAAAATAAATAAACATAAAAAAAAAAAAAAAGGTAGAGTGTGTTAAGGCATCCCTGGATGGCCAAGTCCGTGGGGTGGAGGAGAGCAGTACAGACAGGCTGCCCTGTGAACGATGGGCAAGCTTGACAGAGACTTGGCCAGATTTTTTAAAAAGTATACCTGGTGGCCAAGAGGAACATGGAGTTAAAGGAGACAAGACTAGGGAAACAGGTACAGTTAAGGACTCTTTGCAACTAAGGGATCCAGGAAATAGGCAATCCAGTTCTTATGGGGGTTTCTTTCCTTTCCCTTTCATATTTCCCTCTTCTTCCCCAGCTTTGAAGCAAGTGACTAAAGCGCCACTATCTTCTTCCTTCTCCTCCTCTTCCTCTTCCTACTTCCTTTGTTTTGTTCTTTTTATTTTTAAATAATTATGGACTCATAAGTGGCTGTATAAATACTACTGAGCCCTCTTTGACCTTCCCCCAGCTTCCCCAAAGGTATCAACTTGTGTAACTTTAGTACATTATCAAAACTAGGAAACTGACCTTGTACAGAACTGTGAACCAGGCTGTAGATTATATTCAGATTTCACCCATTTTAACATGCTTGTGTGTGTGTGTGTGTGTGTGTGTGTGTGTGTGTAGTTCTGTTCAGCATTATCACCATGTATGTTCAGATGACCACCCCCTAAATCAAGGTACAGAACCATGCCAGCACCACTGGGGGGACCCCACACTGCCCCTTCCCGGCAGCACCACCCGCCTTGTCCTGAGGTGCATTCTAATGAGTTAAAGTAAAGCATGTGTTCAAACTGCTGCTGACTCATAAAGGGGGAAAAAAAGGACCTTTCTTGGCATATCTATGTCTCTGGAATTTTTCTCCCTTACTCTGTGTAGATCATGTCTACCTCCCTAGAGAACATGGGTGTGTGTTGGGGGAAACCTAGGCTTTGGCTCTGAAGCGTAATTATTACCCCATAGATGGATTCGGTCCTGCTCAGCTTTTCCTGAGGCTGAGAATGGGGGCTCTTCTTGCCCGAGCCGTGCACCCCTCTTATAAAGTACCTCTTTTTTTTTTTTTTTTAACATTTATTCATTTTTGAGAGAGAGAGACAGAGTGTGAGTGGGGGAGGGGTAGAGAGAGAGGGAGGCACAGACTCCGAAGCAGGCTCCAGGCTCTGAGCTGTCAGCGCAGAGCCTGACGTGGGGCTCAAACTTATGAGCCATGAGATCATGACCTGGGCCAAAGTCAGATGCTCAACCAACTGAGCCACCCAGGCGCCCCTAAAGTATCTCTTTTATGAGAGCTCTTAGTTCCCCAGTAGAGAATAGAGCTAAGGCTTAGGAATGGATAGTGATTTTAAACATATATATGTTTAAACATCCATTTAAACATGCATATGTTTAATACAGATATACAAGAAATCAATATTGTGTGGCTGAACACACGCTTATTTTATGGACTTTAAATATCATTCTATTTCTTTAAAAAGGCCCATTCTTTGCCAAATGATGAATCATTAATTCAGTAAGAGCCTCTCATCCTCACTCAGTCCATTGTGTACTTGGGAGTTCATAACTATCACATACATGTGGACTGACCTCATCACAGGTATGTTTCTGAGATTTATATATAAAGTAAATTTTTCAGGGACACCTGGGTGGCTCCGTCGGTTAAGCGTCCGACTTTTTTTTTTTTTTTTTTTTTTTAAATTTTTTTTCAACGTTTATTTATTTTTGGGACAGAGAGAAACAGAGCATGAACGGGGGAGGGGCAGAGAGAGAGGGAGACACAGAATCGGAAACAGGCTCCAGGCTCTGAGCCATCAGCCCAGAGCCTGATGCGGGGCTCGAACTCACAGACCGCGAGATCGTGACCTGGCTGAAGTCGGACGCTTAACCGACTGCGCCACCCAGGCGCCCCAAGCGTCCGACTCTTGAATTCGGCTCAGGTCATGATCCCAGGGTCGTGGGTTGGAGCCCAGGATTCTCTCTCTCCTTCTCTCTGCCCCTTCCCCACTGGTGTTCACACTCTTTCTCTCTCTCCATCTATTTCTCTCTCTCTCTCTCAAAAATAAATTAAGAAAATAAAGTAAAATTTTCAGTATTCAGTAGTGTAGTGAATCAAAGCTATTATAATTTTGGAGGCATCATAATAGCAGTTTAGACTTGGAATGGCATTTGATATCATCTGGTATAATTTTTTCCTTAATTAAAAAATCACTTTTCTAAAGCTCTGACACTTGTAGGGCAGCAGCCACCCTGTGTCAGATAGCTTGAATCATTGGCGTGTTTTCCATTTTTTTTTTTTTTTGGTCCCAAATCTTCCATTCTATGAATTTCATTTACTGGTTAAAGTTTGTCCTTTTGAACTAATCAGAATACTGTAATCCCTTTTCCAAGCCCAGTCTTGTTGGGATGTGGAAGCAGTTCTTGTGTTTCCTTGAAGACTTCTCTCTCTAGTATAAACACCTTCACTTCCTTGAACTCATGCTCTTAGGCCTTGTTTCCCAGACTCTTCACCATCTCGTCACTTCCTCAGGAAGCGCTCACGTTTACCCATGTCACTCTTAAGACGTGCTGTCTGCCATTTCTCTGTTATCACAGAAGGAAAAACAACAACAAAGTTGGACGGACCTCACTATATAAACCACGTGTAAGATATTGAATACTTTAAACAGTATCCTGCTCTTGTGATGTAAATTCTCTGCCTTTAATTTTCCCTACGTTCCTGTAAGAAAAGTTAGTCACATGAAGACTTCATTTATATAGTAAGCATTTAATAAAAGTTTCACTTTTATTATTATTGCTAATTTAAAACAACTAACACTATATATTTTAAAAAAACAACAAGAGGAAAGAAAGAAAGAAAGAAAGAAAGAAAGAAGAAAGAAAGAAAGGAAGAAAGAAAGAAAGAAAGAAAGAAACCCAAAAAGCCACAAGAGGTGATTAAAGTCATGAATATGGGGAGAAGTGAATAACTGAGAACAATAAGGCAGTTTCCCCTCAACTTTAGTCAGTTGATAGTCAAACCTTCCTCTTTTTTTTTTCAATGTTTATTTTTGAGAGAGAGAGAGACAGACAGACAGAGTGTGAGCAGGAGAGGAGCAGAGAGAAAGGGAGACACAGAATCCGAAGCAGGCTCCAGGCTCTGAGCTGTCAGCACAGAGCCAGACGCAGGCTCGAACTCATGAGCTGTGAAATCATGACCTGGGCCAAAGCAGGACGCTCAACGGACTGAGCCACCCAGGCACCCCATAACCTTCCTGACTCTTTAAGGAGGTCTTGCCTTCTGAAGGATAAACAGAAAAAATCAATTCACAATTGATAAGCATAGACAGCAATCTTATTTCTTTTCCTGAGATAAAGCCTAATTGGGCCTTCCTTCCTTTCTTCCTTCCTTCCTTCCATCCTTCCGTCCTTCCTACCTTTCTTTCCTTCTTTCCTTCTTTCTTACTTTCAAGAGGAAGAGTGGTGACGTCCTATTTCTGGGTTTTAGAAATAGTTTTTAGGTAGTAAGACACATGTTTTCTTGTTTCATTAAGAATTGTTGGTATGAAGAATCTGCTATTCATGCTTAAGGCTATGCTGGGTCATAGTAGCAAATATAGTTAAGACTTCTATTTATAATATAGAGAGTTTGAAGTAATTTAAAAATTCCAGAGAAATTGCAAGAACAGTGCAAAGAACTCCAAAATCTCCCTGCCCAATTTCCCCAACTATTAATATTTCACTGTGTGTTCTCTATCACCATTTCCCTCTCTCCCTGATGAGTTTTCCCGGTTTTGTTGAGATATAATTGACATATAACATTGTATTAGTTTAAGGTGTACACCCGAATGATTTCATATGTGAATATAATTGTAAAATGATTACCGCAATAAGTTACCATCCATCACCTTGCATAGTTACATGATTTTTCTTGTGATGAGAGTTTTAAAAAAATATTTATTTTGAAAGGGGGGAGGGGCAGAGAAAGAGGGAGACAGAGAATCTGAAGCAGGCTTCTTTCTGTCAGCACAAAGCCTGACCCAGGGCTTGAACTCACGAATGGTATGATCATGACCAGAGCCGAAGTCAGATGCTTAATCAACTGAGCCACCCAGGTGCCCCATGATGAGAATTTTTAAGATTTACTTTCTTATCAACTTTCAAGTATACAATACAGTATTGTTAACTATAGTCACAGTGCTGGACATTATATCCCCAGGACTTACTTATTTTATAACTGAGTGTTTGTACCTTTTTACCACCGTCACCCATTTCCTTCACCCCACACCCCTGACTCTTCCTAATGGTTACCATTAGTGTCTCTCCGAACCATCTGAGAATGAACTGCAGACATAATGCCCCTTAAATCCCAAATATTCTGGGGTGCGATTCCCCAGCACTTCACCATATAACCATTAAATAACTTCCAACTCAACATTGATAAATCATTGCTGTATTGCCAATAGATGCCGTTCAGATTTTGCCGTATGTCCCACTAACGTCTGCTTTTGGTTTCTGGTCTAGGATCTCATCCAGAAACACGATGCGTTTAGGTCCCATGTTTCTCCAGTCTAGAACGATTCCTCAGTCCTTCTCTTTCTTTAAGGCCCCTGCCTTTGACAGTTTTAGAGAGAACAGGCCTGATCTTCATCAGGACTAGTTCCTTGTCACTCATTCTCTGGTTCAGTCTAGAGTTTATCCCAGTTATTTGTTGTTATGCTGATGACCGTCTTTTTTATTTCCAAGATTTTTGATTATTGACATCCATTAGTTCATGTTTCATTTCTTACTATTTCTGTCTCATAATTTCTTATACTTGTTTGTCTATTTTTGTTTTTAAAATTATTCTTATACTTTTAAAATGAAAGTTATTCCATTGTTTGAGCCCTCTAAATGATATAGTTTGTGTTCTATAAAGTAAATTTAGTTTGGCGTGAGTTTTATTCTGATTGCTGATTTCATCGGCTTTCTTTCATTGAATTAGCCTTTCTTACTCTGGCTTGTCCCCACTGCTTCCCCCTTGCCCCCACAACACACACTGTTTTTGAGATTTCCGCCACCAGTTCTCTGGGGTTCCCAGGTCAGAGCCAGGTTCCAAAGGGGTTTTCAGAACTTTGGTCCTGCAGGGATTTGGAACTATCACAGATCTGGTTACAGAGCTGGCAGGCAGCTTGGCTCAGTTACCCGTGGTAACTGTGTCCTTTTGTCTGCCTGGGCCTGTCGGTTGCTCGAAGCTTCAGCCCAGGCAGTAGTAGGCACTAGCTTTTTTTTTGTCCTTCCTCTGTACCTTTCACTATTGGAGGTGACCTTCTTCCCCTCATTGTCTTTGGCTGCACTGAATGTCCTGTGCGGCTCTCTCGTAGACCTGGGGCCTGTTGCTTCAGCCCTGCTCACTCCTTTACATTTATGATCCATTTCACTGCTTCAGGCTTGGGCTTAGGAACTGAATGACAGCACTCGTGGGTGGCTTCAGGTAATACATAATAACCAGTGCCCCAGACCCACCTGCTGGGACCTCTCATCTGGACCTTCTGCAAGAGCTTCCCAACAGGGCTCTCTTCTTCATGTTTGCTCCCACAATCCATTTGCCATTGAAAATGCACATGGAAAAATGATGTCCCTCTTTAACTGAAAATCCTCCTGGCATCCCCTTGCTCTCAAGTTTAGAATCTTTCAGCATAATTTACAAGGCCCTGTTAGATCTTGTTCAGCCTTTCTTCCAGATTTATTTATGCCACTCGCCCCTGGATCACGAATCTCCTCTCTGTAGTCATGTTGGCTCCCTTTCAGCTCCTGGAAACACTGGTGTCCCACATACTTCAGGCCTTTACACAAGCTTTCCCCTCTGCCTGAAGTCCTCCTCCCCCCTTTACATCCCTGCCTCCCTGATTAAATCCTAGTAACCCCCAGATCTCAGCAGGGATGTCTTGTCCTCAAGGAGACATCTCCAATGCCCCATGATTCCCCCAGCTTGGGTGACCTTATTATAAACCTTCAGGGGCCTTCTAATTTTTCTTTAAGTAGCTTATTTATTGGTATGTTATTCACATTTATTTATGGGATTATTTGTTACTACCTGAGGATTTTGTTCACTGTTATATCCCCAGCATCACGTATGGATTATAACAACTCCCTACAGATTCATGAATGACAAATGAGCCCTCCAAGCCCCACATGGTCTGACCCCTGTTTCCTCTCTGACCTCATTTCTACCACTTTCCCTCTCTCTCACTCTGAGTCCCACTGATCACGTTGCTTTTCCACAAACTTAGTAGGTATGCTCCTGTGTGCAGGCCTGTCTTAATCGGCTTGGGCTGGGGCGCCTGGGTGGCGCAGTCGGTTAAGCGTCCGACTTCAGCCAGGTCACGATCTCGCGGTCCGTGAGTTCGAGCCCCGCGTCGGGCTCTGGGCTGATGGCTCAGAGCCTGGAGCCTGTTTCCGATTCTGTGTCTCCCTCTCTCTCTGCCCCTCCCCCGTTCATGCTCTGTCTCTCTCTGTCCCAAAAATAAATAAACGTTGAAAAAAAAAAATTAAAAAAAAAAAAAGTTATCATTAATCGGCTTGGGCTGCCATAACAAAATAGCAAAGCATGGATTCAACAACAGAAATTAAGTTTCTTTATTCCAGAGGCTGAAAGGGAAGATCAAGTTTCCAGCAGGGTTTGGTTTTTGGTGACGCTTTCCTTCTTGGCTTGCAGATGGTGGCTTTGGCCTTACGTGGCCTTTCCTTTGAGCATGGGGAGAAGGAGGGGAAGAAGTGGGGAAGGGGAGGACGAAACAGAAGGAGAGAGCACTCTGGTATTTCTTCTTATAAGGACACTAATCCTATCAGATGAAGACCCCACCCTTATGAACTCCTTTAACCTCAATTACCACCTAAAGGCCCATCTCCACATTTGGCTACGCTGAGGGTTAGGGCTTCAACATGAATTTGAGGAGAACACAGTTCAGGCCATGGCATTCCACCCCTGCCCCCCCCCCCAATTCATGCCCTTATTATATGCAAAATACATTCTTTCCGTCCCAACAACCCCCTAATTTTTAACTCATCCCAACGTCACCTATAAACCCCAAAGTCTCTATCAGCTAAATATCATGTCAATCAGGTATGGGTGTGACTGGAGATACAATTCGTCCTGAGGCCAAATTCCTCTCCAGCTGTGCACCTGCAAAACCAGACAAGTTAAGTGCTTCCAAAATACAGTGGTGGGGCAGCACAGGATAGGTATTCCCTTTCCAAAAGGGAGGGATCTGAAAGAAAGAGGTGACAGATCCCAAGTAAGACCAAAACCCAGCAAGGCAAATTCCATTAGATTTTGAGACACAAAAATCCTCCTCTTTGGCTCATCACTGTGCCTTCCAGCCCATCCTGTGGCCCTAGAGAGGGGTCCCTGCTTGTGTCGCACTGCTGGGTGGGGGTCCTATCCCCACGGCTCTGGCTGGTGGCTGCTCAGCCTGTTGAAACCACGTTGGTGGCCCCACCCTTTGAAACTGAGATGGAGGTGGCCCTAATGATCTCTGAATCACCTTTGGGGTCCTTGTTCCCTTTTATTTAAGAATAGTGAGCATTTGCAGCCAAACAGCAGTTTTGTCCAGTTCTGTGGAATCCAAGAAGTCTGACAGTCTTCCTTCATTTATCTTTCATTTCTTTCCCTTGTCCTGGCAGTATTTCTGCTGGTATAATCCCATCTCTTTCTGGCTTCTTCCAAGGTGGCTGATTAAATTCATGGTTCACACCCATATTGATCTCCTTATCAAATGATGTTTCAGCCACACCCTTGTGTTCTCTTCAGAACACTTTCTTCTCATTTTTTTTTTGCAGTACTGATAGGCAGAGAATTTTCCAAATCTTCAAGTTCTGGTTCTTTTTTGCTTAAAAAAAAAATTCCTTCAATTTATTTCTCTGTTCTCATTTTCTTTCAGTGGTGCGAGAAAACCACACCGTACCTTCAGCACTTTGCTTAGAAATATCCTCAGCTACATACGCAACTTCATTGTTGGCAAGTTCTACGTTCTATAGAATGCTAAATCACAATTCAGCCTGGCTCTTTCTCACCATATGGCAAAGATCTATTTTCCAATGACCTGTGCCTCACTTCTGCCTGAGACCTCACCAGAAAGGCTTGTGATGTCATTTCTACCAACATTCTGTTCCTGTATTCTCTAAGAAGATGGAGACTCTCTCTACAGCGCCCCTCTGTTCTTTCTGAGACCTCACCAGAAATGCCTTTAACATCCACATTTCCAACAACAGTCCTTTGGTGGCAATTTAGGCTCTCTCTGGCAAGCACCATCAAACTCTAACCTCTACCCATTACCCAGTTCCAAAGCTGCTTCCGCATTTTTAGGTATTCGTTAGAGTAGTATCCCCCTCCTTGGTGTCAACTCCAGTCTGCTTGGGCTGTCATAACAAAATACCACAAACTAGGTGCCTTAAGCAACAGAATTTTTTTTTTTTTCTCACAATTCTAGACTCTGGGATGTCCAAGCTGAGGGTTCCAGCAGGGTACGGTTTCTGGTGAAGGTTCTCTCCCACTTCTCTGTTTCATCTCCTCGGGACCACTGAGCACTGTCCAAAATTCCACAGGCTTCACTTGCTTGTTGTCTTTCTCCATGAGAGGTAAGTGCCAGGAGAGCAGCCATATATCCCTGGAGTTCATTGACGGATCCTCAACACTTAGAACATGGCCCGTGCCAACTAGATATTTGCTAAACGAGGGAACGAATCGCCTCCCATTGTGTATGTGTTCACAAGATTGTGTGTAAAACAGGATAAAGAATATTATTTACTGTTTACTTTGTTCTCACTGATGAGGAAAGAAAGCCTTGTCACACCTACTTTAAACCTAAGGTTATTTTCTTCTTCACGATTTTAAAAAATTCTTATTCATTTTTACCTCTTGAAGCCCAACAGGCATTTCCTCCGCATATGTGTTCGGTTTTATGTTCCTGAGATGTTCCTCTTGAGAAAAACACATATTCCTGTTTCTGTCATTAAATATCTTCAAGTGGTAACAAGTGTGTCCCAGCACAGATAACGTCCAAATCCTAGAAAAGTTCCCCATTGCAGGTGGCAGATAGCATTCCTGCGGTGGGGATCCTTGTAGCTGTAAACATTTAGTTAAACAAAATACTAAATAAAGGTGGGGGGATGGGAACTTTGGTAGTCAGAACCAGCGCTGTGTTTGGGGCTCGTTTCTAAGTGCCAGTGAAGCCGCTCTCAGTCCCAGCTTGTGAACAGAGTCTCACCCCCAGGCCTGCCTGCGACCTCCCCCCACCTCTCCCGCTCTCCAGAGATGGCAACAGCCGCACACACTCCGGGCTTTGGCAGGTCCAGGTGGGAGAGTCTGTTTTCACAGGTGCCTCCCACAGCCCAGAGTTGAAATTTGGCTCATAATGTGTCCCTGCATAGAGAAGCTCCATTTTTATTCTGCCGTGAACGAAAATTCTTCCCCTGCAACACTGAAACAGGTCGCAGAGCCTTTGACATTTTTCGACCCCGGGGCGCCTGGGTGGCACAGTCGGTTGAGCGTCCGACTTCAGCCCAAGGATGTTCCTGCCTTTCATTGTCACAGGGAAAGTTTCTTTCTGCCCCAGATGCAGACTGACAATTATAATAATTTCTGAAATCTATTATGTAGCTTGAAATATTTGGGGATTGAGAAAAAAGACTCTTTTTCTCCCCTCCCCTGTCCAACTTATTTTTAGGAGAGTTCCCCAAACTACAGGCATTCTTTTGCCTTTTGATAGATAGGAAGGCTCTGAATAAATGACCTAAGCTCTATTGACAGGTCAGCCTCTGCCATTGTTTTATTTACATTAAAAAAAAAGTTTTTTTTAAGTTTATTTATTTATTTTGAGAGAAAGAGAGAGAGAGAGAGCATTAGCAGGGGAGGGGCAGAGAGAGAGGGAGAGAGAGAGGATTCCTGTCAGCGCAGAGCCTGACCTGGGGCTTGATCTCACGAACCATGAGATCATGACCTGAGCTGAAATCAAGAGTTGACACTTATTGGACTGAGCCACCCAGCTACCCCTATTTACATTAAAAAATTTTTTTAAATGTTTATTTATCTTTGAGAGAGAGAGCGAGAGAGCAGGGGAGGGGCAGAGAGATCAGGACAGAGGATCCAAAGCGGGCTCTAAGCTGACAGCAGCAAGCCCGATGTGGGGCTCGAACTCACAAACCGTGAGATCATGACTTGAGCCGAAATTGGACGCTTAACCAACTGAGTCACTCAGGGGCCCTGCCCCTATTTACATTTTTTAAAAAGCATTTAAAAATCTGCATCACTCACTGTATTGTTAGTCCTTGGGGCTTAGAAGAGTCGGTTCATGAATAGATTTCTGATGCTGGGGCTTTATGGACACAAGAGATGCAGCGGTATGTGGTGGTTAGATGAAAATCCTTCTGGAGTCAGGATAGCAGTCTAACTTTTAAATTTATGTTAAAACACATGTACTTTTAATGTGTCAGCCCTTTAAAAAAGGTTTAAAATGTTAACATTGACTCATTTTGTCCCTGTAACAATTCTACACACTAGATATTAACAATGACCTCTTTCTGCAGAGGCAGGACGGTTTGGGTGTCCTGCCCAAAGCCCGCTGTTAGCAAGTGGCAGAATTAGAATCCAAACCCAGGCAGCCCGAGCTTCGAGTTGGTTCTTAACCACTTCCAGCCTGTGGTTGGCGGTCTTGGGTCACACACGTTCTTCCCCCTTCGTGCGAGGCTGAGGTCGGACACTGCACCCTTACTTCTGGCACGGTGGCAAAAGGGCTTTGCCACTTTTCCCTCCCTTGATGGCACCTGTCATATGCTTCAGGGCAAAGGAGCTGCTCTCCTTGCCTGGGAATGAATCTCTGTCCTCCACCCTTTCAGGCCACTTGGGAGCCCTATGAGTTTCAGGGTTTCGGTCCCTTCTCCCGCACAGCAAACCTGTCAACCTGGAATGTCTGTTCTCTTGATTGAATGTTTTCAAATCTCCTTCACTTGGGATCTAAGGGGAAACTCCTACCTTTCACCTGGTTGGTATTCCTGGCCTCAACTTAGGCAGGAACCACTTAGTGAAGTAGGCATTGGGAGTCGGTCCTCTGAAGGCCAGAGGAGCATCCTTTTGCGATGGAAACGGATAACATGACATATTCCCCTGGCATTTGAAACAGAACAGGCTGTACTTTTTAGAAATAGCACCCACCTCTTAATCAGTTATTTTAGGGCCTGTGCATCCTGAGCTGTCACCAGGAACCTCCTGAGCTTCGGGGGTGACGGAAGGTGTCCGGCGAGGCAGCGTCATCCTGTGCTCCGGACACACAGGGTCAGGGGGTGGGGAGGCTCTCAGAGGCCTGGGCGGCCTGTAGGGGGCTCTGAATAGCGCAGCCAGGTTCCCGCTCTCTTCCCTGAATGTGCTTTGGCATTTCTAATGCATCCTCGAAAGAGGATAAAACATCTCCACAGAGGTGAACTCTAGGCCATTCTAGATACAAGCCCTTGGGAATGTTTATGATTCGTCCAGATGATTCAACAGGAGAATCCAGAGAGATGCCCTTCTGGCCACTGGTGCTTGTCCTGAGTGTCTGGAGACAGCCCTTCAGTCTCTAGCTCTAGACAGACCATCCTGCTGGCTTTCTGTGTGGGCATGAAGGAGGTGTGGTCTGCAGCGGCTTCCTGTAGGTAATGGTGCCCCACGTCCCTCAGGGGATGAAATATATGGGATTAGAATAATGTGGGTCTTGTTTGTTTTATTTTTTTTTTAAGTTTATTTATTTATTTATTTATTTAGAGAGCTTTAGTGGGGGAGGGGGACAGAGGGGGCGAGAGAGAATCCCAAGCGGGCTCCACGTTGTCAGTGTGGAGCCCAATGTGAGGCTCGAACTCACGAACAGTGAGATCGTGACCTGAGCTGAATTCAAGAGTTGGACACATAACCAACTGAGCCACCGAGGTGCCCCAGAATCATGTGGGTCTTGAAACTGACGTGGGAGCTGGCATGACTGAAGGAGAGTGGTGGGTGTGGGGAGAGAAGATCTGGGATCTTGGCGGGCTTGGCTCCTTCCTGCTGCGTGACTTAGGGCAGGGCTCAGCATCCTCCACTGCAGGCAGGAGCAGCCTTGGTTTCCCAGGGGTCTGCTGCGGAGCGGGCACTGACCTCACTTCATTTTCATAGCCTCCTTTCCTGCCGGCCTCATGTCGTTACATGAGATGATCTTGTGAAAGACGAGGGAAGCCATACGCGCATGGAAGGTGCTGCTGAGGCCTCTTATTTAATATTAGTTCGGTTTAGGATTATTGTCTTCCTACCTTGCCACTGCCTTCCTGGCTTGTTGCCAAAACTCTTCTTTTCCTTACTTGAAAATACATGCAACCATACACACCCTACCTTACTTAGAAGGTTATCCACTGTAAAACCTAGAACTACTCTAAACAAGTGAAGTCTATTCAAAAGAGAATATCCCTTTGTTTTTTTTTTTTTAATGTTTATTTATTTTGAGAGAGAAAAAGAGAGAAAGAGAGAGGAGGAGGGGCAGGCAGAGAGAGAGAGAGAGGGAGAGAGAGAATCCCAAGCAGGTTCTATGCTGTCAGTGCAGAGCCCAATATGGGGGCTCAAAGCCAAGAGCCATGAGATCATGACCTGAACCAAAATCAAGAGTCAGACACTTAACTGACTGAGCCACCCAGGCACCCCACAGGCAGCTTTCCTTTTCCAAGGCCACCTTTGTGGAGCCTATGTGCAGCCTTTGTGGAGCCTCTATGCAGGCTAGTGCCTGCATAGAGAAAAGGTGCAAGCAGGGTTTGTGGAGTGAGTGGTGGTGCCATGACTTTAATGCTTGGGACGCGTGCTCCGCAGTTTGCTGGGATCCCCTGTGGCCTGCATTCTTAGTGGCTTTACTCCTCCGTTGCCCTGGGGCAAGTGACGCTGAGGCTATAGATCTCTGTAATACTCTTCCCAAAGTCCCAACTCAGGCGATTGTGTTTGAATTATTTGTGCCAAGATTCGATGCTGTGAGCGAATCCCATTAGTACCTGGGCCTAGCACAGGTAGGAGACCCTCAATACATATTTGTTGGAGTGAAATGAAAGCTTGAATAAACATGAAGAGTAAGGTAAGTCCTTGGCTGACCTCAGCAGGAAAAGGCCCTTAGATGAACTATAGGAAAGAGAATCTGAAATTCTAGATTTCATGAGGCTCTTGAAACCACCCATCCTCCTCCTTTGCTTTCATTTTACTTCAGATTGATTTGACATCAAGGAAAAGATGGGATTTGAATAGGAAGAATGTACAATTCAGAAATGACTTTTCTGGGACACCTTGGTGGCTCATTCAGTTAGGTGTCTGACTCTTGATTTTGGTTCAGGTCATGATCTGACGGTAGGTGGGATTGAGCCCTGCGTGGGGCTCTGCACTGGCAGCCGGAGCCGGCTTGGGATTTTCTCCTTCTCTCTCTTTCCCTCCCCCGCCACCCCTGCTCTCAAAATAAAGAAATAAACTTAAAATAATGACCTTTCCCCCAAATAATATTTATTTTGTAACTATTGTGACTGCCTCTAAGAAAATAAGTTGAATCTGGCCAAGATTGTGACAAGGAAGAAAGCTGATAGAAAAAGGAAGCATTTGTGGACTAAACTGAGAGGAACTAGTGGCTGGAGGGACAGGGAGCCAGGGGAGAGGGTTTTGGAGGTGGGGGGCTCCTGTCTTTGCCCGGGGCACTCTATCTCTGCCTGAAGGCCGGGCTGTGGGGGCATTTCCCTGCAGCCCTTCCTGTCTTCATGTAACACCTGGCAGAGCTTCCTGGCTGATAAAAATCTGGTACTCATTGGTTAGGAGCAGAAAAAGTCACTGTTTGGAAAGAAAAAACCCTCTTTTAAGGGATCAGAAGAGACTTCTCTAGTTACCTGTTAGTCCTCTGAGGATCTGAGTTGACCGGATCAGAACTTGAAATGGCAGTAAGGGGCCGTTCAGAGAGTCCTAGCCTAAAATCTCGTCTTTGCTCTTTGCTTTCCATAGTCCTGCCCTGATTTTTTTTCTTTTTCTTTGTTTCCGCCCCAGTCTTTGGGTGTTGTCATGATTCTTTGGTGCCAACTGCATAGGTTTTTTATTGCTTCCGTCACAAATTAACACAAACGTAATGGCTTAAAACAAAACCTATTTATTATGCCAAAGTCCTGTAGGTCAGGAGTGTAAGTGGGCTCCTTATAACTGGGCTTTGCTCATTGGCTCAGGTCGAGATGTCGTCTGGCTGGGCTCCTGCCTGCAGGCTCTGCAGAACATTCTGCTTCTTTATTTCTTTAATGTTACTTTTATGTTTCTTTAATGTTTACTTTTATTTTTGAGAGAGAGAAAGAGAGAGAGACAGAGTGTGAGCAGGGGAGGGAGCAGAGAGAGAGGGAGACACAGAATCCGAAGTAGGCTTCAGGCTTTGAGCTGTCAGCTGAGACCCTGACTTAGGGCTCCAACTCACAAACCAGGAGATCATAACCTGAGTCAAAGTCTCATGCTTAACCGACTAAGCCACCTAGGCACCCCAGAAGATTCTGCTTCTAAGCCCTTTCAGTTTGTTGGCAGGATCCAGTTCCCTATGGTTGTAGGACTGAGGTCCTGTTTCCTTGCTGACTGTCAGCCCAGCCACTCTCTGCAACTAGGGGCTCCCACTTTCCTTCTCATATGGTCTCCGGCATCTTCAAGCCAGCGACGGTGTTATTGAGTCCCTCTTGGGCTTCAGTCCCTCTGTGTCCTTTTACCTTCCCCTTTGCTTCTAGCTACAGAACATTCTCTGAGTTTATGGGCCCATGTGACCATGCTGACTAACTTGCATAATCTCCCCTTTTTAAGGTCAACTGTGCCACGTAACATAACATGATACGATATTTCATCATGTTCGCACGTTCTGGCATCAGGGGGAAGAATCTTAGGGGCCATTCTTAGAAATCCTGCCTACCACACCAACTGTTGGTGTGATGGCCAATGCTGCCTGAGGGTGTGTCCATTTTATCGACAGCCATCGAAAAGGAAAACAGAATCATGCGTCCATTTGGTGGCAGAGTGGAAGCCATCTGCCTTGTCACAAGACCTCTTTTAAGTGCTCGCTCAGTTTAGCAAGTTCAAGAAACCTTTGTCATTCTCTTTCGAACTTTAAAAAAGGTGAATGACCTACGGTAGATTTTTCTTCTTTTTGGATCATTTATTTATTTGTTTGTTTTATGCGAAGCTCTCGGCTCTCATTTTAACCTTGCTGTTGCTAAACGAGAGCTCAGTGAAAGGCATATTGTGGAAAGTAAATTATTTTTAGTCAAACAATATGGAGCCAGGCAATAAAATTCAGGAAAGGGGCCTGTTTTGAAACTTGTGGCCTTGTGTAAATCACTGAGTGTCGATAAATTGCTTCCAAAGCAGGTGGGACTCCCCTCACCTGGCCGTGGATTGAGCCAGTCTGGTGAACTTCAGGGGATGGAAGATGTCTGGGCTCCACAGTCACATTCTATTAATGCTTCATTAGACCTAGTGATTCAAGCCCTGTCTTTACATGTTATGTGCTGGGTGATGGGAGAGACAGATGCCAGTTTCCCAAGAGGGAAAAAAAAGCAACTGGAAAAAAGGAAATGGCAGATTGTCAGTGAGATAGCTTTTGTTTCAATTTTCCCTCCTTTGTTTTCTTTTTAAGCTCTCTGTGAATTACCGTACTTTCCCTTCTGGTATTTTGGGCCATAGATCTCTGCATTAACCTGAACTCTTTTTTTTTTTTTTTTTTTTCCTTTTCTCCCTTTCCCCTAATATTCATCTGGAAAATACCCCTACACCTGACTGCCTGGTGTTAGTGAGATCCGCTGTCCACTTCCAGATTGTTTTATTGAGGGAGAGTGGCATGGTCCCCCTGGCAGGAGTCCCAGACTGGAAGCCAGGAAAGCTGGGCCCCTTTCCCAGGCCGGTGCACCACGCCTCTGTGCTGCCTCGAGGCCTCCCTTACCCTGCACTGGGCCTGGGGTGTGCTCATGTGATACCTGGAGATAAGCAAAGAGCTGCTTTTGTTGGGTCATAGTTCCCAGCTATGCCATGAACCAGCCGTGTGACCTTGGGGTCAATCAGTATTCCTGTCTCTGAGCCTCAGTTTGTTCTTTGGTCAACTGGGGAAAAAGATACTTGCTTCCTCGTGTGAGAAGCTGGGCAGGAGCAGGAAGTGGCCAAGCTATCTATGGTGTTGAGGATGAGCCATCCTCGTATTGGGGCAATACAACCTGCAGCCCTGTGGCCCCTGACACCAGTGGGTCTGTCGAGGACAGTGGCTGCCAGAGCAGAAAAAGGCAAAGGCCACAGCATCAGGCAGGGTGGGCAGGCTCAGTGAAGCAGATGGAAACAGCCATTTATAGGGTTGCTACTTGGGGTCTTTGAGTCTGTCTCGCTCTAGCACCCTGTCCTAGTACTTCCCCAAATTTTCTCTGGGAAGCTTTGCTTCTGGCACTGGTGGCTGTGGTAACAAAAATATCTAGATCTAGGGGCACCTTGGTGGCTTGGTTAAGTGTCCAACTTCGGCTCAGGTCATGAACTTGCAGTTGGTGAATTCAAGCCCCGCGTCGGGCTCTGTGTTGATGGCTCAGAGCCTGGAGCCTGCTTCGGATTCTGTGTCTCCCTCTCTCTCTGCCCCTGTCCTGTTCATTCTTTGTCTTTCTTTCCATCGAAAATAAATAAACATTTAAAAAATTTAACAAAATATCTGTGTCTATATCTGTATCTCTATATCCATCTATCATCTATCTACTTATGTATTTATTGATCGATAGATAAGTAGATAGATAAAGGAAAAAACACACTGGACTTGGGTTCAGACCAACTAGATCTTGGATTTGAGTTTTGATTTCACTAGTTCCATGACCCTGGCTAATTGACTTAACTCCTGTGCCTCAGTTTCCTCATCCAGAGTAATATCAGCTCTGTTGACCTCTCTGGTTTGCTATGAATCGCAGTCCACGGGTGTATGTTGTAGGCCTTATATTGTGTGTTATCATAATGAGTCTTTTATTTTCCTGTAGGGCATTTTAAGGACAAGCTAAATGAAAGTGGCAGCTGGGTTTGGACATGGCATACTCTGGCTGAGAACGAAGTGGGCATTATGAGGGGCCCACTCCTCTCTTGACTTCTCATACTAATAGACATCTATGTTTCCACTCAGAATTCCTACTCGTTTGTCAGGTACAAGCCAAGATACCAAAATAGCACTTGTGTACGGCTGAAACTGTTACTGCTCAATTGCTTCTGGGCTTTACTTCTTTCGATCAACCCCACCTCGCCCAGAGTATCTGCGGACGTGTCAAGGATGTGGTGCAGGCCGGGTGACGGTGGTCAGGAATGGTCCAAACATTACACATGGAGGCAAGAATTTTGAGATGTTCCAGGGACAGGCTCAGGCCCCGAGTCCCCCCAGCAAGCTGATCACCCAATGCCAGCAACAGTGGGGGGCTGAAATGTGCCCCACATGCTGCAGAGTCCTGGCTTATGCAGGTAAAGGAGGCCAACGTGACGGATGTTCAACTTTCAGGGAAGAATTTAAAATACGTTTCTGGACTGGGCAATGGATGTCGTAGGTCGGCATTTCAGAGCTCATCACTTACACCAACCAGCAAATTCCTTTTCATAAACACACAAGCGTTTTCTAACAGACAGAGCCGTTGAGTTTCACGTGTTTGATAGCAACTGCATCTAAATAATGTTGAAAACACTGCTGATGTCACTTTGAGAAGGCACAGTGACCCTGTAGGACAGGCACAGACCTTTGTGCCGACCCTCTTTTCTGTCATTTTGGGCCTTCAGCAAACCCAATGAGCCTCCCTTTGGTTTCTGCTTCTTCAAAGTGGGGGAAATTATGTTGAACTTGGGGCTTGTTGTGAGGAGTTAAGATAATGTGTGAAAAGAGCTGAACCCAGGTCCAACGGTGGTAGGAATTCAAAACCTATAATCTTTTGTTGTTAAAAAAATAAAAGAGGGGGCACCTGGGTGGGTCAGTCAGTTGAGCATCTGACTTTGGCTCAGGTCATGATCTTGGGGTTCGTGAGTTCAAGTCTCACATCAGGCTCTCTGCTGTCAGCATAGAGTCTGCTTCGGATCCTCTGTCCCGCTCTCTCTGCCCCTCCCCTGTTTGCGCTCTCTCAAAAATAAACAAACATTTAAAAAAAAAAAAAAAAAGTAAAACAGTACCCATGGTGTTTGTGATGTACCCTTTTAAAGTCCTGTCTGATTTTTCCCCCCTTCTTAAATGGAGTATGATGGACAGATTTGGTAGAACTTCTATATTTTGTTTATGATCTTAGCTGATTTCCCTGTGGTGGGTTACTTTAGAAATTAAGTATAAAATCACAGCAATAAAATAAAACCAGTAAAACTTGTATCATGTGTCAGGTAGTGGGGCTGTCATTCTACATGTAGAAACAATACTCAAAAGACCTTAGGCAGTGGGTACCATTGCTGTCCCCACTTTGCAGCTGAGAGAGCAGCCTCTTGAAGCATTGGGATCATTTGACCAGGGTGACACGGTGGGTGAGGGGCAGAGGCAGGACTCACAGTGAGGGTTTTGTGATACCAGAGGCCACATTCTCAGTTACTAATGGATGCTGATTTCATGCAAAAGTGGCCTGATACTGTAGCCTTGAACTTCAGAGCTGTGGCTAAGGTCGTCATGGCTACCGGGGGCTAAGGGAAACTTTGGGGAGACAAGAAAAGGAGGGAAGCTGTTAGTTTGGAGGGACACACCACGGTCTTGTTCCTCCTTATCTTTCATGGCTCAACTACCAACCCCCATTTATCCCACATCCATATCCAAACTCCTTTTTCCTGGGTCACTGTTGATGTGTCATCTTGCTCCTTGGAGCCTGAGTGACTTCAGTTATGATGATTTTTTTTATTAAAATTTTTTTCTTTAATGTTTATTTTTGAGAGAGAGAAACAGAGAGAGAGAGAGAGAGAGAGAGAACAAGTGGGGGAGGGGCAGAGAGAGGGAGACACAGAATCCGAGGCAGGCTCCAGGCTCTGAGCTGTCAGCACAGAGCCCAGTGCAGGACTCGAACCCACAAATCATAAGATTATGACCTGAGCTGAAGTTGGACGCTCAACTGACTGAGGCATCCAGGCGCCCCATGACTTCAGTTATTTTAGGGTCAAGCCCAAGAGTCTCAGTAAGGTGCCGACAGTGACCTTCCCTTCCCTCCTCATCTTTTATCTTCCCTCAGTCACTCTCAACCACGCCCCCCTGGGTGCCCTTCATGGACACAGCCCATCCCACCTCCTGCCTTCTCTAGGCGGCACCAGGCCAGCTCTGGGCTCTAGCCCCTAGACAGGCAAGTACCTAAGATGCAGCCCAGAGGCAGCACTGCACAATGGAAAAGCCAAACCCTTGTATTCGCTCTTGTATTCGTTCATCCATTCAGCCATTTTTTGTTAAACTCCAGCTGTTAGAACACAACAGATATTCAGGCACAAGACTTCCCTTACAGCTCAGTGGAGGGGACAGACTCAGAAACAAAGAATGATGGCTCAGTAGATAAGTCTGCGTGGTAACATCAACTAGACCCCATGAGTGTACAGAAGAGAATCGAGGAGGCTGAGATGGAACAAGGGGGTTTCAGGTGGAGGAAAAAGAATATGTAAAGATATAGGGGCACCTGGGTGACTCAGGCTTAGGTTAAGCATCTGATTTCGGCTCAGGTCATGATCTCATGGTTCTGTTCGTGGGTTCGAGCCCCACATTGGGCTCTGAGCTGACAGTGCAAAGTCTGCTTGGGATTCTTTCTCTCTCTCTCTTGCCCCTCCCCACACTGTACTTTCCCTCTCTCTCTCAAACTAAATAAATAAACTTAAAAAAAAAAAATGTATAAAGATCCAGAGGTGAGGAGGAGCTGGGGCTTTCACAGAAATACACAGAAATCAATGTGACTGGAACATACCGTGTGTGTGGAGAAATGCCAAGAACCCCAACTCATTCTGCTAGACTAGTTAGCCACTTTCCCAGCTCTCACTCAAATGGAGTAACTGAGGAGATTGCAGGGGCAGTACCCACATAGATATGGGCGTGTTCGAAGGAACCAGTGAGGAGTGGGGCACACCCTGGGGCCAGTAGAAAAAGAAAGGAGGAACTGTTACCACTCCTAGCACTGAAGCAGCAAGTGGAGGGACCAGTGATTAAAATCCCAAGAAAGCTACAGCTATGAGCATAGAAGAAGGCTGTCGGATAAGAGCGGGGGACTTTGGTAAAAGACATAGCCACTGCCAGTCCACAGCCTGGCAGAAAGATGCTGAATGGGCGCCTAGGTGGCTCAGTCTGTTAAGTGTCCGACTGCAGCTCAGGTCATGATCTCACGGCTGGTGAGTTCGAGCCCCGTGTCGGGCTCTGTGCTGACAGCTCAGGGCCTGGAGCCTGCTTTGGATTCTGTGTCTCCCTCTCTCTCTGTCCCCACTCTGCTTGCACTCTGTCTCTCTCTCTCTCTCTCAAAAATAAATAAACATTAAAAAAAAAAAAAAAAAAAAGAGCAGGGTGAAGGGTGAGGAGTCTACCTGGAGGGAAGCAGAAAATAGCCAGCATGGCAGACATCAATCATGTCTCGTAGCTCTACCCCAGCTCCTATTTATTGCCTGTATCACAGACAACAAATCTCATTCAAAGCGCTGGGCCAGTGCACAGCAAAAACACACCACAAAGGAAGACATATATATTTAAAGGTAGAATCCAGACCACAGAAAACACAAATTCAAGGTCAAGTATGGGGAAAGAGAGAAAGCTGGATAACAAAACAAATATGTGGTGATGGTTTGGATTTCCAGAGTTGCCATTGTGGAGACTGAAATAGGACTCTGAGCTTCCTGGTGGCCAAATTTTAAAGGATGAGGTCAGTTATGTGGTTTTACTTGTGGAAGAAGTGAAAACATGCTTATTTGTATCAGAACCTAGACTCTTTCTAGACCGTAGCATGGATAGGAGTTTTCTCCATTGGGGCAGCATGATTTTGAACAGACTGTGATTCTCTGAAATTTCCTCTAGCAAATTGAGGTCAGTACTGCACCCCCGGCTTCTGTGCTGTTCACGAGTGGTGCTGAGTTCAAGAATAGTGCTCACCAGTGGTGTTCAAGCTCTGCCTCTCTCGCATGATTGACTTCATGTTCCTCGAGATCAGGGACCGTTCTTCGTATGCCTTTTCTACTTCCCATATCACATTCGTTGGAAATTGAATCTAGTGAAAGTATTTTGAGTATTAAATTTTTCCTGTGATTGCAGAAATAATTTCTTACATACTCTCAAGAATAATTAGACCAAGCACAGCTGGCTGCACAAGCAGGTGCTCCAGGGGTTCAGGGTACAGTGGAGAGTTTCCATTGTTGGAGGTATTGGAGAAGACCACGCGCCATCCTCGTGGACCTGTGCACCGAGATGGAAGGGACCATAACAATTCCTCCAGCTCTCAATTGAATGGAATGCAGTTGAGACCAGTGATGCTTAGCATTTGGGGGTCAAATACCCCTTTGAAAAGAAAATGAAAACTATGGACTCTTTCCCCAGAAAAAGAACAAAGACCTACAATTTTGGTTCAAGTTCCAGGAAGCTCACAAACTTCTTGGAGCCCATCCCTGGATTCATTAAGGGTCTATGGACCCTAGTTTGGAATTCCTAGTCTAACATGGTCTCATAATATATTGGATGGGGGATTTTTTTCTGGATGCCCTGTGGCCCCATTAGTGATAGACACAAAGTGATATTCCTGGGATCAAGTTCATCATTCCCATGGCGGGTGAGAGGAGCAGGCAAATTACTAACCAGGCTCTTACACCCCTTCCTCCACACAACAAATATTCTGCAATATGACACGTGGACTATTAACCAGCCATAAAAAGGAAGGAAATTCCAACACAGGCTACAACATGGATCGACCTTGAGGACATTATGCTAAGTGAAATAAGCCAGTCACGAAAGGACAGACACTGTCTGGTTCTACTTCTAGGAGGTACCTAGAGAAGTCAGATCCATAGCATAGAAAGTAGAATGGTGGTTGCTGGGGGCTGCGGGGAGAGAATGGGGAATGAGCGTTTATGGTCATGGTTTCAGTTTTGCAACTTGAGAGCTCTGCAACTGCAGACAGATGGTGGTGATGGCTGCACAACACTGTGAACGTAGTGAACACTATTGAACTCCACACTAAAAAATGGCTAGGATAGTAAATGTGATGTAAATGCATATTACCAAAATTAAAGCAAACAAATAAATAGGAGTTTAAAACTGTGGAGGCTGAAGAATGCAGCATGCAGCCGGTGGGGTACGTGGGATGGGAGGTCGAGGCTTATCTGCTAGCTTTGGTGCCCTGTGGCCTGACGAAACGAGCCTCTGGGAGCCAGTTCTTTCTGCCACTGGGTAGGCTCCCTGAGCTGTGCTGAGCCATGGCATTGAAAACCAGCACCAGGAGCACCTCGATTTGCGCTGGGATGGCTCTGCTAGGAACTTTGGACTCGTTGCTGTTACTGACATTCATTTTTCCTTCTTGTATTTCCTAGGGCTCTACACATAATTTTGTAAGGAATACTGTAGCTGTGTATATGATTCACCATGCAGGAACTCTTCACTTTATAGGACCCATTTTTTTTTTTTTTATAACAGGAAGTAAGTATGTGTTGCTAAGCTACTATGTCTACCTCCCCCAAAATATCATAGAGTAGATTACATTGTAGTCTTTTTGTTCTGTGAGAGTTGATGATTTCTTTATGCTAATTCACCCTTTTTGTTTTTGACCTCCTTTAACTTTAGTTAGAGTTTGGCCATAGTTTATTGGGTGTAAACAGAAAAAAAAAAAAAAAAAAAAGACTTGAATCATAATTTCCTATGAGAAAACAGAAGTCTTCCTTAAAATTTCTCAAAGGAATTTAAAAAGCATTTATTGGCCCATACTTTCAGTTCTGCCTCTATCTATCTATCTACCACCTATCTATCTGTCTACTTATCTATCATCTATGGTTCAAGGAAACTGTAAACATCTGATCTGATTTAATCTGATTGCAAAGGAAAGAAATACAGACTGCACGAGTAAATTTTAGGAGTTGCAGGTACCTCTTTCGATCCTCTGGGGATGAGGTTTCGGTTCTCCACCTCTGAGAAGAATAAGGCAAGTAGAGACCATTTTAAGATGCAGGCTTAAGAGATTTAGGCCAGAGGAAAGGAAAAACTGCAGGTCAGTTAGACTGAGATCTCAAAATAAAAGTGGATATCATTGGGGCACCTGGGTGGCTCAGCTGGTTAAGCATTCGACCTTGGCTCAGGTCATGATCTCACGGTTCATGAGTTCGAGCCCCACATTAGGCTCTGCACTGCCCCTCCCCCACTTGTGCTTTCTGTCAAAATAGATAAATAAACTTCAAAAAGATGGATATCATTGCCCATATCAGATGCTCTGACCCTCAGGGTAATGGGAGGTTCCAGATGTAATGGAATCATTCCATCTGTGTATTTAATTTACATGAACTCAAATATGCACACATTTAAATAGAGCTGACAGTTTGGTCTATCATTCAACCCAAGGTCCCACAGGAAGACAGTATGGGGTTACAGGAATTTATACCTCACAACTGGATTTTCTTCCTTGCCATTAGTGAAAACAGCTCATCTTGCTGAGTGTGATTCTAGTGGTTTTTATTCCCATACAGCATGGCTTCCACACACAAGTCATTATCCTCATTGAATGCCTAGTGGTTGTTAGTTTCAACTCTAGGGCAAGAGCTGGCTATACTGAGCTTCCTGGGAGATGGGATGTCCATCTCCAACATGGTTCACAATTATGGCCTTGCTCAGTGTAGCAGGGATCATGAAGATTTGAGGGAGAAAAAAATCATCAAGCCGTGGCATCAAGTACTACAATGATCATCCAGGAGACAAGTCAAATATGTATAAGATTTTAGTGAAGACTGACCTGGCACCTGAGTTGTTCCTGGAGGAACTGGCTTATGAGTGTGTGCCTATGAATTTTAACACATGCTTGACCTTCCTGCCAAAGAGGTATAGACTTCTAATGAAAAGGAATTTCCAGGAATAATTTCAACTCTACATGTTTTTCACCAATATATGGTCTTCTGACCCTAGCTCCTGTAGAAATTACAGTAGTGGTGAGCATGAACTTTGGGGTCAGATTCCAAATCCCAGTTCTTCCAATATCAACCAGCTAACATGTTAATTTTACTAAGCCTCCATTTCCTCAGATGTAACAGTAGTTCTTACCTTATAAGATAGTTCTGCAGATTAAAGGCAAAGCATTCAGCACCTGCATTTAACAAGTAATGCAATAGATGTTTACTCTGATTATTCAGGAAGCAAAAGCAATCCAATGCATTGGCTGAATGCCACTGATTTGTGGGAAGAACAAAGGACTGGTTCTGTGCTCTGGATCCAAAGCAATGCAAAAGCTTCAAAAACATATTTGTTTTTATTCTTTCATATGTTATGTTTTATATACCTAACTTCTAAAGTATTTAAATATACCTGTTAGCTATGCACCTATCCATCCAATGTATCCAGTCAATATTTGTTGAGTACCTGCTCTGTGCCAAGCTAGGTGTTGGTGATGCAGAGGCAAGACAGTCCCTGAAGAGTGGGAAGCCACAGCCACATAAACTGGTAGTTATAAGCTAGCATAGAGAAGGGAGTTACTGGGGTACCTGAAAGGACTTAGGTACAAACAGCAGAGAATGGGTCAAGGAGGACTTCTGATGTGAGAAAGGTGTGGAGATGAGAAACAGAAGGGGCACAGGGGCAACTACAAAGAAAGTACAAATCTGGGAAGGTAGGCAAAGAGCCTGGAGAGAGGGGCTTTTCTGGAGCCCTTCCATGCTCCAGTAGGGCCTTTGACCTTCATCCTTAAGGCTGTCCGAGCTGTTGATTGAATATATCTTCTCATTTGAGATAGATGATTCTGTGCAGAAGACAGATTGGAGGGGGAGACCACAGGCAAGGGACAGGGTACCAGACTACAGCAGCCACTGGGTGAAGACTGGTGAGGGGGATGTGGGCGGGTCCTCTAAAGAAGGAGGGGAGGCAGGGACACCCAGAAATGAACAGCAAGTGAATGTAACAGGACTTGTAATGGCTGGGGTGGAAGGTGGGGGGAAGGGACAAGTTAAGGGTGATTCCCAGTTATCTAGTTTAGGCAACTGAGGGCCTGGTGCTACCAATGGAGACATTTTTAGAATAAAAGAGGAAGAACATGTTTGGAGGGTAGAAGATGATTTTGCTCCTTTTGAAAGAAGTTTTAGTTGTATAGATCTTACAGTCTAGGAACATAATGGTTCAAATGTGCTTTTCTTTCATTACATCTGGAATTCAGTTATCAAAGAAATTATCTGCAATAACAAATTCTCACAAAGCATGTCTAACCGGGATGTTGCATAGTCCATTATTCTCATCCAGGACCAAGCAACATCTGAGCCCAAATGACCTTCATGGTTTAAGATAGGCAGGAAGAAAACTTAAAGAAAGATGGGGAAAGAGAGAGGCTGGATAAAGGACAACCACATATAATATAATACTAATTAAAAAATGTAAAAACCCTGACTTCAGATATTTTCTACCTTCTCCCTGACATTTAATTAATTGCATTTCAATCTGCCATTCCCCCCCCCCCCCACCCATTATCTTCTAATGGATATTCTAGAATAAGTGGTGAAGAGCAAAAAATGAAAACAAGAGAAGGAGAGAGAGATGGGGCTTGGATAAGTCACAACCTGATACTTGAACTGCTTAAATCAGGTAGAGGTCAGAATACCAAGCAGGCAAGCCTGGGAGAAGTTAAGAATGAATGTGGGGTTGTGTTCCCAAGGTTAGCCAGAGTGTGGACTCAAAATTCATTTCTTTTTGATTTAGTTATCTTATTGTGGAGGGTTCTGGATAGTAGTGAGAAGCAGCATTTGGTTTCACCCCCAAAGTTGGTCAAATAAGAAGCTAGGAGTGGGAAGAAGAAGATGCATACATTTTTATTTGCTGAAAATGGATCAGCAGTGCCATAGCAGTATACAAAGGGCTTCTTAGAGTTATCATTTGACAAAGTGCCCTGGGAGAGGGCTGATGTCAGTGGGGAGAGGGCCGTGGGTGGGTGTCCCCAGGATGACTTCCTCTCTCCTCTCCCTGCCAGAGCTCCCTTGTCCAGACCTGTAATCCCTGCCTGAGCAATTCCAGGTCTGGGTGTTTCTTAAGCAAATAGAGCAAATCATGCCAGTATTAGGGGTTGTCACCTTTTATAGATTGTATTCCAGGGCAGCTATTCATGACTGTTTTTCATGACTCAGTGTCACTGCCTCATCTGTGACTCTGATTTCTCCCTCCCCCAACTCCTCACTGCATTCACATCTGTATGTGTAGTTAACACCAATAACATGCTGTCATGTTTCCTAATCTACTTTGTGAAGTCGAGCACTTCCTCATTTATGTGCTGTCACATTCTCCAGTAGTTTCTCAGGCTTATATCTTCCTGCCCCAATACACGGGAAGCTTTCTGCAACTGGGAAGAAATGTGTCAGCTGCTTCCTGCATAAGCATCTTCCCCACCTTCCTCCTCCTGCCCCAACCTGATTCTAGTACACAGCAGGCAGGTGTTCAGCAAATGCTTGTGGATTGTGAAGCAGTGCCACCAAAATGGTATCTCCGAGTGAAGTTGTGCTGTGTATCAGAGTGCTGAACATAAGGTTTCTACACAAAATAAAAACAAGTACCTGCCCCTCAGAGGAGGTCTTCTTAGTATTCATGTAAAGGATAAAAATAGTAACTCTTGTTACGCACTTGCTATGTGTCAGGCGCTGTTCTAGGGCAATTTACGTGTATCACTGTATTTGATCTTCACACTAGTCTTCTGCCTATTGCTATCCTCATTTTAAAAATGAGGAAACCAAGGCACGGAAAGGTTAAAAGTTTGCCCAAGAGTCAAAACTATGCAATGGGAAAAGGATAGTTTCTTGAACAAATGGTACTGGGAAAATTGGACAGCTACATGCAAAAGAATGAAACCAGACTTTCTTATACCTTACACTTAAATAAACTCAAAGTGGATTAAAGACATAAATGTGAGACCTGAAACCATAAAACTCCTACAAGAAAACATAGGCAGTAATTTTTTTGACATCAGCTGTAGAAACATTTTTCTAGATGTCTCCTTTGGCAAGAGAAACAAAGCCAAAATTAAACTATTGGGACTACAACAAAATAAAAAGGTTTTGCACAGCAAAGGAAGCCATCCACTAAATGGAAAGATAGCCCACAAATGGGAGAAGACATTTGCAAATGGTATATCTGATAAGGGTTAATATCCAAAACATATAATGAACTTCTACAACTCAACACCAAAAAACCAATTCAATTAAAAATGGGCAAAAGACATGGACAGACATTTCGCCAAAGAAGACATACAGATGATCAACAGACACATGAAAAGATGCTCAACATAACTAATCATCAGAGAAATGCAAATCAAAACCACAATGAGATATCACCTCACACCTGTCAGAATGGCTAAAATCAACAACACAAGAAACAACAGGTGTTGGCAAGGATGTGGAGAAAGGGGAATCCTTATGCACTGTTGATAGAAATGCAAACTGGAACAGCTACTGTGGAAAACAGTATGGAAAAAAATTAAAAATAGAATTACCATATGACCCAGTAATTCCACTACTGGGTAGTTGCCCCCTCAAAATGAAAACACTAAGTCAAAAAGATATATGCACCCCTATGTTTATTGCAGCATTATTTACAATAGCCAAGATATGGAAGCAGCCCAAGCATCCATCCATAGATGAATGGATAAAGAAAATGTGGTATGTATGTGTATATGTATGTGTGTGTTTATATATATATATATATATAGAGAGAGAGAGAGAGAGAGAGAGAGAGACTATATATATAGACATATATATATATAGACATATATATATGTCTACATACACACACACACACACACATAACAAAATATTACTCAGCCGTAAAAAGAATGAAATTTTGCCATTTGCAACAGCATGGGTAGATCTAGAGGGTATAATGCTAAATGAAATATGTCAATCAGAGAAAGACAAATACCATATGATTTCATTCATGTGGAACTTAAGAAACAAAATAAGTGAACAAAGAAAATAAAGAGACAGAGCAAAAAACAGACTCTTAACTTTAGAGAACAAGCTGGTGGTTACCAGAGGGGAGGTGGGTGGGGGGATGGAGGAAATAGGTGAAAGGGATTAAGAGTACACGTATCATGATGAGCACTGAATAATATATAGAATTGTTGGATCACTATATTGTATACCTGAAACTAATATAATGCTGTATGTTAGTTATACTGGAATTAAAAAATAAACAAACAAAAAACTTGTCCAAGAGTAGAATCAGATTTCAAACTTAAGCGGTTTGAGTCTGGAATATACACTCTTACCTGTAGACTACATTGCTCTTTGTGTCCCATTTAAGCTTGTTTCTACCTGCAAGGTTATTCTCCCATGATTTCTTCTAGAAGCCCTACTGTTTTATTGTACATTTAAATCTACAACTACTAGGAATAGCATTTTGTGTCTGGTATGGGGTCAAAATTGATTTTCACCTTTTGGGTTCCCAATTGAAAGTACATCATTTATGGAAAAAGACCACTCTTTTTCTAGTATGTGGTAGTATCACCTTTGTCATAAGTCTGGTCACCTTACAGATGTGAGTAGGTTTGGGAGTCTCTATGCTCTTCTATTGCTCTATTTATCTTTGTGCCAAAATGACATTGTCTTAATTTCTATAGCCTGATATGTCATGATCTAGAAAGGCAAGTCTTTTAACTTTTTCCTTCAGTTTTTAATATTGCCTTGACTGTTCTTGGCCCTTTGTATTTCCATAAAAATTTTAGAATCATTTTGCCAACACACACACATACACACACACACACACACACACACACATTCATGCTAGGATTTTTATTGAGATTACATTGAGTCTACAGATGGATTTGGGAAGAATTAACATCTATGTTGGGTTGGGTCCATGTACATGGTATATACCTCAGTTTACTTAGGTTTTTGTTAATTTCTCTCAATAATGCTATATAGTTTTCTGTGTACAGGTCTCATGGACATTTTGTTAAATTTATTTTTAGGTATTCAGTTTTTTAAATCATATTATAAATGCTATCACCTAAAAACTTTCATTTGCTAATTGTTTGTGGTGGTATATAGGATTTTTGTATATTCATCTTGTAAGTAGAGACCTTGCGGTTCACTTAGTAATTTCAATTATAGGATGTTTCTAGATTTCCTATGCATATTATCATGTTATCTAAAATAATGACAAGTTTATCTCTCTTTTCTAATTTCTAAAACTTTTATTTCCTTTTCTTGATGTATAGGCATTCCAGAATAATGTTGAAGTAGTGATAGTGAATATTTTTATTTTATTCTCAATCTTAGGGGGAGGCTTTCAATATTTGCTAGGTGTTACATTTGTTGTAGTTTTAGATAATTAAGATATTTAGTTAAGTACCCTTTCATCCCTTGTAAGCTAAAACTTTTTAAAAAATCACAAATGGGTGTTGGATTTTATCAAATGGTTTTTCTTCATCTATTGAAATGATTATGAATTCTCTTCTTTATTCTGTAAATATAGTGAATTATTTTGATTGAATTTTTTTGTATAACTTTTAAAAAACTGCAGTATCATATGTCTCACATGAAGCTAATCATTTAAACAGTTTTTAGGTATACATTCTGTGACATTAAGTATAGTCCCTATGTTGTGCAACCATTATCATTATTCAATTCCAGATCATTTTTATTATCTCAAACAGAAATTTCTGTAGCCATTAAATAATAAATTATCTTTCCCGTCTCCCCTCAGCCCCTGGTAACCTCTATTCCATTGTCTTTTATGAATTTGACTATTGTAGGTATCTCATGTAAATGAAATAATCCAATATTTGTCCTTTTGTATTGTGCTTATTTCACTTAGCATAATGTCCTCAAAGTTATCTACGTTGTAGTGTATCCCAGAATTTCATTCCTTCTTCAGGTTGAATAATATTCCTTTGTATGTATATATTACATTTCGTTTATCCACTCATCTGTTGATGGACACTGGGGTTGTTTACATGTTTTGACTATTGTGAATAATGCTGCTATGAACATGGGTTTACAAGAACCTGTTTGAGTCCCCACTTTCAATTCTTTGGGGTATGTACCTAGAAATAGAATTGCTGAATCATATGGTAATTCTATATTCAACTTTCCAAAGAACCTTCAAATAGTTTTGTATGGTGGCTGCACCATTTTACATTCCCATCAGCAATGTACAAGAGTCTCAATTTCGCCACATCCTGTCAACACTTGTTCTTTTATTTTTTTTTAAATATTTATTTTTGAGAGAGAGAGAGAGAGAGAGAGAGAGAGAATGAGTGGGGTAGGGGCAGAGAGAGAGGGAGAGAGAGAATCCCAACCAGGCTCTGCATAGTCAGCACAGAGCCCAATGTGGGGCTCGAACTCACAAGCTGTGAGATCATGACGTGAGCCGAAACCAAGAGTCAGATGCTTAACTGACTGAGCCACCCAGGCACCCCGACACTTGTTATCATCTGTTTCTTTTTTATAATAGTTATCTTAATAAGTATGAAGTTGATATCTCATGGGTTTGATCAACATTAGTGATGTTGAGCATCTTTTATGTGCCTATTGACTGCTTGTACATTTTTTTTTTTTTTGAGAAATGTCTATTCAAGCCCTTTGCCCATTTTTGAATTTGGTTATTTGTTTTCTTGTTGAATTGTAGGCATTCTTTATGCATTCTGGATACTAACCCATTGTCAGAAATATGATTTGCAGATATTTTCTCTCATTCTGTGGATTGTTTTCTCATTCTCTTGATAGTGTCTTTTAAAGCACAGAACTTTTAAACTTTGATGAAGTACAAATGATCTATTTTGTCTTTTGTTGCCTGTTCTTTTGGTGTCATATCTAGGAAGTCATTACCAAATCCAGTGTCATGTAGCATTTCCCCTCTGTTTTCTTCTAAGAGTTTTATAGTTTTAACTATTATGTGTAGGTCTTTGATTGATTTGGGGTTCATTTTTGTATGTGGTTTATGTAAGAGTTCAACTTTATTCTTTTGCATGTGGATATCCAATTTTCCAAGCATCATTTGTTTAAAAGTCTGTCCTTTGAATCATCTTGGCATCCTCTATTATCATTATTATTATTATTATTAAGCTTAAACAATGTAACAAGTTTTTGTGTTTTTGTTTTTTTTTCTTTTCCATAGTTCCGGTGGCTGAAAGTCCAAGATCAAAGTGTGGACAAATTTGGTTTCTCCTCCTGAGGCTTCTCTCTTTGGCTTGAAGAATTGCATCCTGTTCTGCTTCTTGTCAGGGTTGTTACTCTGCAAGCATACATTCCTGTGTTTCTTCCTCTTCTTATAAGGACATCATTTATATAGAATTAGAGCTCACTTTAAAGGCTTCATTTTAACTTCATCACCTCTTCAAATACCTTATTTCTAAATACAGTTACATTTTGGGGTACATGTACTTCTACATACAAATTTTAGGAGGACACACTTCAGGCCATTAAACCCACCCCAGCTGATGGAGCTCTCATCCTTTCAGCTGCTGGGATCAAAATCTCTGAGGTCATTTCTGACTCCTCCCTTCATCTCTGTCTCCTACAACATCCAAAAATCTGCTGTCTTTTCTTTAAAAAATGGAGTCAGAATCCAAGCACTTCTCTCAGTTCCAAGGCCATTCTGGTCCAACATTCACTTGGACTATTCCAGTAGCCTCTTCCTGGACTCCAGGCCTCTTCCCTTTCCCCCACGGTCTATTCCCAGCCCTGCAGCCAGATGGAGCTTGTTTGTACTTGGGCAAGACTTCCTCCTTCCTCTGATCCAAACCTCCCATTATCTCTATAATAGATGCCCAACTTCTCAGGCAGCTATTACAGCCCTCACTCTTGCCTTATTCTCTTTATTGAAAGAAAGGGGACCTACGGTTTCCTGAGCAGACCTAGCTCAGGTTTACCTCTCAGAATGTGCACATCCGGCTACCAGTTCCTGGGATAAACATCCACACCTCTTAGCACTGGTTGCCAAAAATGGGAAGCCTTCCCCATAACCCCTGTCCTGGACTCAGGACCCTGGACTTGGGCTCTCTCTAGAGTCTCCAGACCCAAGGCTTGGGAAAATAGCAGGTGGAGAGTCTCAGGACACCGTAATCTCAGAGACCGTATGAATGCAGTTGGGATCAGGGAAGGACTGGGAAACCCTCTGTTTCCCTGTGCACATTCCACAAGTGCTTGCTCAGCCATCTGAACTTGGAGGAAGTGGCAGGTGACCATGGCTGGGCTCCATGGTCTCGAGCCTCCCTTGTACCCCTGCCCAACCTGGAGCCAGATGACCTCAAGCTATCTGACTGACCTTGGTGCTTCAGTCCTCAGTGCCACCCCTTACCAGCTCTGTGACCTCTCACAAGCGATCAACCTTCCTGTGCCTCAGTGTCTCCACCATTCCCATTCTAGCTCTTCTTCCTCTGCGCAGCTTTTGGAAAACTCTTACAACTCTAACTCATTGAATCCCCTTTCTGTTCACAACCTGCCAGGGCCCTGAGAATCAGCCCACCATTCTCAATGTGACTGTGCCTTGTTCCCTGCAGACACAGGAAGGCCCCCAGCTTTCCTGAATCTTTCTGGCTCAGTCTCACCTCTAAGGCTTTTTACACATGGTTGTCCCTCCACCTGTAACATTCCCATACCCCATCACACACAGACATAGGGAACCCACCCAGGAGCATCTCACTGGTCTGGACATGGGGGCCTGGGCTGCAAGGACGTGAACAAGTGCCCCTCAGTGGGGACTTTAGGATGTGGGGCGAGCGAAGGCCTGGAGAAGGAGATTCCTGAGCTGGTCTGTTAACAAGGCCACCGAGTCTGTGGGCAAAGGGGGGCCAGCTGGCAGTCCTTACCCAGGCCCTGGTGATGGTGGGTGCGCCCTGCAGACCTGCCTCTATGCTGCAGGGACAGTGACGTCTTTCGCACCTGTCACCGTGGGCCCCACCCAGCCACCTGGAGCCTCTGATCGGATCCCTTAAATCCAAGGATCTGCCATGATGTTTCCTTTTACATTCCATTTGGATTTGGACAATATTTGCATTCTTTTTTCTTGATTAGTCTTGCTAGGTGTTTATAAATATTATCTTTTTAAGGAACCAACTTTATTGATTTTCTCTCTTGTACGTTTGTTTTCTATTTCCTTAATTCTTGTTATTTTTTATTTTTTTTACTTATTTGTATTTAATTTGCCACTTTTTGCATGAACTTCTTGTTTGATTTTCAGCTCTTTCTTTTGGCTAGCATATGCACTTAATACTACATATTTTCCTTAACCAGAATTTTAGCCACATTCTACAGGTCGAGGTCATATTTTCATTATAGTATATAGTTCAACATGTTTTCTTTTTTTTTTTTTTTAATTTTTTTAATGTTTATTCATTTTTGAAAGACAAAGAGAGACAGAGCACAAGCAGAGGTGGGACAGAGAGACAGAGGGGGACACAGAATCTGAAGTAGGCTCCAGCTCTGAGCTGTCAGCACAGAGCCCGATGCGGGGCTCGAACCCACAAACCGTGAAATCATGACCTGAGTTGAAGTCGGACGCTCAACCAACTGAGCCACCCAGGCGCCCCAGTTCAACATGTTTTCCAGTTTTTATTGTGACTTACTCTTTGACTCAGGGTGAGTTTTTAAAAATATTGATTTATTTTTAAAGGTGAGTTGCTTAATTTCCAAACATTTGGGCATTTCACTGTGGTCAGCAAATACACTCTGAAAGATTTTTAAAACTTGAAATTTGTTAAGAATTTATTTATCGACAGCATAAGGCCACTTTTGTAGATGTTCCATGTGTACTTGGAATGATTGAGGACTTTTTACTGTTGGGTGGAGTATTCTGCATTTGTCAAATAAATCAGATTTGTTGATTTTGTCATTCATATCTCCTGTGTTCTTACCAATTTATTGATTTATTTTGGCCTGTTTTTACCTCATCTGCTACAAGAGGCTTGTTAAAGTCTCCTTCTCTCACTGTGCATTTCTTCCTTCAGTTCTTCAATTTTTGAAGCTATGTTATTTAGAATTAGATGGATTTACATTTTTATCATTATGAATGTCTTTTATCTTTAGCAATGTTTCTTGCCTTGAAGTTTTCTTTGCTTGGTATTAATGTAGTTATAGTACTTTTTTGTTAACATTCTCATGGCTAATCTTTTTCCCTGTTTTATTTTCAATCTCTCTGTGATTGAGGACTTGGAGTCACGCCCTCATTTTTAGGATGTGTATCTTCTAAGCTGCAGAGTTGTCTGGGTTCTGCTGTTGTTTTCGTGGTTGTTACACAGACTGACTATGAACTTTTCAGTTGGAGCTTTTATTCTGCTTACATTTAATGTAATTACTGAGATAATTGGTGTATATGTATCTTATGTTTGCTTTCTTTATGTTCATTCACGCGTTTTATGATTCCTTTTCTCTCCTTTTCTGCCTTATTTTCTTTTAATCAAGTTTTGTTTATTTATTTATTTATTTTTTAATTTTTTTTCAACGTTTATTTATTTTTGGGACAGAGAGAGACAGAGCATGAATGGGGGAGGGGCAGAGAGAGAGGGAGACACAGAATCGGAAACAGGCTCCAGGCTCTGAGCCATCAGCCCAGAGCCTGACACGGGGCTCCAACTCATGGACCGCGAGATCGTGACCTGGCTGAAGTCGGACGCTTAACCGACTGCGCCACCCAGGAGCCCCAAGTTTTTTTTTTATTATTCCACATTTCCTTTTATGAGCTTGTTATGTATGCTTTTAGTTATTGGTGTAGAGATTAAAATATCATTCCTTGATTTATTTGCATATCAGATAATCTGTAGTCTCACCATTGCCCGTTAAACAATGCTTCTTGAGTAATAATTTAACTAATTTCCCCTTCTTGCCTCTTTTTGTTATTGTTGGCACACATTTTAATTCTACATACATTGCAGACTCTACAAGACATTTTGACTGCTCCTTGATGCAATCAAGATTAAATGTTACAAATTCACCTTTTTTATTCCTGCACTTCTATGTTTCTATCGGGTATTGTCTTCCTTATATAAGAATTTTCATCAGTATTTTCTCCCCTCCCCCACTTTTTTTCCTGAGATGTAATTGACATATAACCTTATATTAGTCTCAGGTGTACAACATAATGATTTGGTATTTGTATAAATTATGCAGTGATCAGCACAATAAGCCTTGTTAACATCCACCACCACGTAATATTTCCTTTAACGGAAGTCTGCTGACAAGGAATTATCTGATTGTTTTTTATATGCCTGAAAATTTGTTTCTAATTTATCTTCACTTTTGAAGGCTATTTTCAGTTGGTGATACAGAATTTTAGGTGGGCATTTATTTTCTTGCACTTTAAAGATGGCATTTCTTTGTTTTTTTGTTCGTTTGGGGTCTTATTCTGTCTCCTCTGAAAGTAATGTGTCTGCTTTCCCTGGCTGTTTTTAAGACTTTTGTCTTTGTCTCTGTTTTTAGCAGTTTTATGAAGCTGTACCAGGTGTGGTTTTCTTTGTTTATCTTCCTTAGGTTCTAGAACAGTTTAGATTTTTCCTTGATGACTTTTGTGAGTTTTTGAAACATCTAAGATGTTATTTCTTCATCTACTGCTTCTGCCCCATTTTGTGTCCTCTTTCTTCCCTTTTGGTGTTAATTTCCACCTTGCTATCTATTTTTCTGAACATGCAAATTCCAGTCTCTGATAACGCCAACGTCTGGGTTACTTGTCTGTTTCTATGGCCGATTTATTTTTTTAGTCTTGTTTCTTCTCGTGACTGGTAACTATTGATTAAAGACCAGACATTTTGTATAAAAAAACATAAGAAACTCTGGATGAAATGATCTTCTTCCAGAAAGGATTCACACTCTCTTCTAAATGGCAGTTAAAGCAGGGCTGTCTTGAGACTGAGCTGTGGCCTCTGTGAGGATCGTCTGTCTTTGGTTTGTTCTTCATCTCTGTGGCGGACACTTGCAGATGTCCCGACTAAGACCTGGAGCGTTTACAACGGCAGTTCCTTCCTGGCGGGCCTTAAACTTCAGTTTTTGTTTTGTTTTTTCTTTAATTTTCAGCACAGTGAAACTACTGTCTCTTTCTCTGTGTAGCTTAAGAATTTGGAAAGTGCCTCAAAATGTCATTGTCAAATGTTGGGCTTATTTTTCTGTACCTCCATTCTCTCAGGGACACTGTTGTTTCCGTCCTAGCTGCCTGAGAACCATACTTCCCCAATTTTATTGTATTTTAAAATATTTATTTACTGATTAAAAACAATTAGTGTTTATTTATTTTTGAGAGAGAGAGAGAGAGAAAGAGAGAATGTGAACAGGGGAGGGGCAGAGAGGGAGACACAGAATCCGAGGCAGGCTCCAGGCTCTGAGCTGTCAGCGCAGAGACAGACACGGGCCTTGAACTCACGAATCGTGAGATCATGACCCGAACTGAAGTCGGAGGCTTAACTAACTGAGCCACCCAGGCACCCCATATTTTAAAAATTTTATTATTTTTTTAATGTGTCCCCTCCCTCTCCCACCTCCCACGCCAAATTCATATGAAGCCTAATGTGCTGGTGTTTGGAGGTGGGGCCTTTGAGAGGTAATTAGGTCATGATGGAGGAGGCCTCGTGGATGGGATTAGCGTCCTTATAGCAGAGAACCCAGAGAGATCCCTCATGCCAGGTCACAGTGATAAGATGGCTGTCAGTGAGGAGTAGCCTCCCACCAGACATCAGATCTGCTGGTGTCTTGAACTTGGACTTCCCAGCCTTTGGAACCTTCAGAAATCAGTGTCGGTTGTTTATAGGCCACCCCGTCTATGGTATTCAGTTATAGCAGCCCCAGTGACTTAAGAGAGGGGGGAGCTTTATTTTGTTTTAACTGAGGTATAATTGCCGTATAACATTATATGGGTTTCAGGGCCACAATATAATGATTTGATATATGTATATATTTATTGTGAAATAATCTCCACGATGCGTCCAGTTTCCACCCTTCACCATGCATGTGATAATTTTTTTCTGGTGATGAGCACTTTCAAAAAATATATAATACAGTGCTGTTCAGCATGGTCACCATGCTGCACATTACATCCCTGGAACTTCTTTATTTTGTAACTGGAAGCTTCTCCCTTTTGCATACTCCTCCAGTTTTAATTTGTCTCCCCAATCCCCTGGGATCGCTTGAAAGATCAGTTGAGTTCCTGCTTCTTAGCAGTGGTCCTTTATCTAGTTTTTCAGCCCCTTCTACCCCTGCACCCAGAATGAACAAATGTCACCGGGAAACAGAGGTTGCATGCAAAATGTTGGGATTACCTCAGAGACCTCTTCTTTCTAGAATCTTGAGTCCTCATGTCCTGGCAGCCCAAGCAGCCCTTTCACCACCTCAAACACTTACACTTTTATATTATATTCAGCTTTTCTGGCTGTTTTCTGTGGGAGTACTAGTCTGCTACAATCTACTACATCATAGCCCAAAGTTAAGTTTCCAGAAGTGACCATTTAACGTCAAATAATACGGACTTCTGTATTAGTCACTGTTCCCCAGAGAAACAGAGTCAGTATAGATATATAAGAGGAGATTTATTATGGGAATTGGCTTATGCAATTATACAGGCTGAGATGTGTCTGCGTCTGCTGTCTGTAAGCTGGAGAATGAGGAGAGTGGGTGGCGTTGCATCCGAAGCCCTGAGACCAGAGTAGCTGATGGTGTGAATCCCAGTCTGAGGCCAAGGGCCTGAGAGTGGGGAGGGTGGTGGTGGGGATGCTGGTGTAAGTCCCAGGGCTCAGTGCCCGAAGAGCAAGAGCTCTGATGCAGAAAGGCAGAAGATGGATATCCCACGTCCTAGCTCAAGAAGTGAAAGAGATAAAATCGCCCTTCTCTCTGTTCGGGCCCCTCAGTGGTTGGGTGATGCCAGATGAGGGCTGGTATCTTAGTCTATGGATTCAAATGCTAATCTCTTCCAGAAATACCCTCACAGACACACCCAAAATAATGTTTGACCTGTTCTCTGGGTATCGCTTAGCCCAGTCAAGTTGACACATAAAACAAACCGTTACAACTTCTAAAGACCTTGGATGTATATTACCAAGGTGCTCCCCAGAGGGCTATTCTAATCATGTTTCTGTCCAGAGTATATTATGTAATTACCACGTACCCATTCCTAATAGAGTTAACTGTGTGCATGTGATATGCACTATTCAGGAGTAAGTGATTGGATAGAAGAGATTTTCTCCTACTCCCCTCTTGCTCACAGCACAATGCCTTACTTATAATAATGCAGTGAATGAGAACACCATAGCCTCACCACTTTTTAGTTGTGCAATCTTGAGCGGATTAATTTGATTCTGTGAATTTTGATTTTTTTTTTATCTTCAGGTGGTGTAAATCTCCCAGAGTTATTTAGGCAATTAGTTGAGCTAAAATGTATAAAGCTGCAGGCATGTGGCCTGTGTTCATTAAATGGGAACTATTTATAAGTAGCATGCCATTTTTATTTGTTAAGGGAGTGAATAAATAAGCTAATGATTTAGGGAAAATGAAGCTGCCCATTTCTTCTTTGGATGGGACAGGAGACAGCATCAGGAAGCTGGGCATCTGCAGCAGGGGACAGCACAGTGCAGCAGATAAACTCACAAGGGAGCGTGTGCCAGTGATATTTCACAAACTTGCCAAAAGATGGAAAAGTAATTGTCAGAATATAGGGGTGCAAGTCTCCATTGTTCATGAGCCATTTGGAATTGTGGGAGACTTCAGAATCATTTGTGCTTTCTATTATGTTAGCCCTCAGGTGAATGCTGAGAAAAGGGATCTATTTCCCTGGTCGCTTCCAACACGGGTAAATTTGACTTTCCATAAAGCAAAATCAATGACAATAAATTCTTTCACAAAAACCTTTCTTCACATTAGTTGCAAAATCATAGTAACCAAGCATTGGAGAAATCTCTGAATCTGAGAGCTGAAGAGACCTCAGGGATCGTTGGTGGTAGTTTTCATCCTCATTGGAATCACTGCAGCAGAATTCCTGACCGTTGATCAGACACCTGCTGCCGGTTTGCTCAGTGCTCCATGATTTCTCTGCTTCATGGGGAGGTCTATTCCCTGTTAGCCCATCAGGTACAATGTTCTCCCAAGAAGAGGGCTGAACTTGGCCTTTGATAGCGTTCCTCTGTTAATCTGGTGTTGGTTGGTCCTCTAAGGATAAAAGAATGATTCAATTCTTTTTTCTAAAACATCTTTTTAAACTATTTGAAAGTAGCCCTCCATGGAAAAACAGCAGAGGAATCAGAAGACTTGAATTATGATCCAAGTTCTATTACTAGCAGTGTGACATTGTATAATACTCATTTTATAGAATAGGAAGCTGAGGCTTTAAAATTAAGGAAAGGTCACCCAGATATTAAGTGGTGCACTTGACTGTGAGCCCAGCTTTGTTGATGCTCAAGCTCAAGCTCTTATTCATTATGTCGTAGGGCATCTGTGTGCTATTGGCATGTACTGAACTTGGGTCTTTTACTAAACTTCAGTCTTTTCTCTCTAACAAATTTTGATCAAGTCAGATTTTCACCATTTGGAATTTATGTGATTCCCTGTCTATCAATCTATCTATCATCTATCGTCTGTCTATCATCTGTCATGTACCCATCTATTTATTTAAAAATTTTTTCTAACGTTTATTCATTTTTGAGAGACACAGAGAGAGATGGAGTATGAGCTGAGGAGGGGCAGAGAGAGACAGAGACACAGAATCCAAAGCAGGTTCCAGGCTCTGAGCTGTCAGCACAGAGCTTGATGTGGGGCTCGAACCCATGAACCATGAGATCATGACCTGAGCCGAAGTTGGACGTTTAACTGACTGAGCCACCCAGATGCCCCTATTTGTTTTTAGTTCAATGTACAGCTATACTTTTCCTATTAAATCTGAAATGGAGGGGTTGACCATTTCAGTCTGTCAAAATGATTATTGGTGTTTATCATATGACATCTGCCTTCAAACTTCAAATTATCCACAAATCTGAGGATTTTCAAAGTTGAAAAAAACATTGCTAAAATTTTTAATAGAATTATATCAGGCAGGGTTATATGACAGGTCACTGGCAACTTTAACCAATTGTGAATATATCCAACTGCCCTGTTATCTTAATCGCATATTTTCACTTTGACCACAGTGACATCCCAATAGACTTAACCTTAATTCCTAGTGGATATGTTTGATGTTTTGGCATCATGATTTAGTGAATCCATGTTGGCTCCCTGTGATCACAGCATTCTTTTCTAAGTGGTTCACAAACCATATATTTAGTAATTTCATTCTTGATTTTTGCCAAAGGTTGACAGGTTGACATCAGGAATTTGCTTTGACCGAATTGTAGTTCCCAGAATCTAGGTTTTCTCAAATTTCACAATCAAAAGCTATTTTCTAGTTTTCTGCCCTCTTTTGTTCATGTCTCCCCCTACCTCACACCCCACCAAGATTGCCAACAGTAGTTGCACAATAACATCTTTGAGTCTTTTATTGCTTCAGGTTATGATCTGTCTGGGCTGGAAGATGTGACCTCGCTTGAAATGTCATATAATGGAAAGAGAAGTGTACCCAGCGTTGTAGACCTAAATTCTTGTCTAGTTGCTTTTGACCTGGGGTAAATTACTTAGCCTCTGTATCCTCATTTGTAAGAGGGAATAAAACCTGACAGAGACTTGAAAGAATTTTGTGAGTGAACAGCTGGGAAAGTGTGTAGTGTATCATAAGCTTTAACAATCTGAATTTTCTCTTAATGCCTTATGTGTCTTGGATTTCTTTTTTTTTTTTATTTTTTTTTTTATTTTTTAAAAAAATTTTTTTTTTTTTTCAGCGTTTATTTATTTTTGGGACAGAGAGAGACAGAGCATGAACGGGGGAGGGGCAGAGAGAGAGGGAGACACAGAATCGGAAACAGGCTCCAGGCTCTGAGCCATCAGCCCAGAGCCTGACGCGGGGCTCGAACTCACGGACCGCGAGATCGCGACCTGGCTGAAGTCGGACGCCTAACCGACTGCGCCACCCAGGCGCCCCGTGTCTTGGATTTCAACTTATTCGTTACATTTTTAACTGTCCGTTAGAATTTGAAGATTTTTCCTTTTCTTTCTTTCTTTCTTTCTTTCTTTCTTCTTTCTTTCTTTCTTTCTTTTTATTTCTTTCACTTTCTTTCTTTCTTCTTTTTCTCTTTCTTTCTTTCTTTCTTTTTCTTTCTTTCTCTTGCAGAAGAATGCAAAGATGCCGAAGAATTGCATCTTGGGGATGCAAGATGGTGTAGCACACTGGCCTGGGAGTGATGTGAGACGTCATTCGTTACGTGAGACGTCGTCATTCGTTGGGAGGACGCTTCACTAATTTTTCGTGTGACTCAGAGCAAGTTATGCAATCTCTCTGGATTTTATATTCATGTGTAAAATGAGGGAGAAGGACTGGGCAATTTCTCAGTTCTAGTTCTTAGTTCTAAATTCTGAGTCCAATTTTGCCTTTGCTATGTTTTTGAATTGTATAACCTTCTGTTTATGGGGGGCTCTATCCTTTCCGTCAGTTCTTGATCCGCTTGGTGAATCAGTCTCATTAATGAAAAACATCCTAAGCAGATCGCTCACCACACAAAGAGCTTCTGAGCTGAAACTCTGTCATCTGTGTGTTGACATGGGCTATTTGCCCAAATGAGCCCAAATTGGGACGACAAACTTGCTGTCCCTACTCTATTTATTATTCACTGTTTTGGGTCCTCCAGAATTTGATTCTGTCACTAATCTAATGATTGAGAATTGATGACATAATAATACTAAGTCAACATATAGAGATGTTATAGAAATAATGGAAATAATTATATAGCACTTACCAAACTGAAGTGTTTTTTGATAAATGAGGTTGGATTTCAGATGTAAAATACGGCAATTACTCTTTGCCCTAGAATGCTGAAAGAAGCCTTTGGATCTACACAGGAAGTAGCTATTCATCAGTTGTGATTAATTTGGGGGAAAAAAACCACATTGCATGTCTCTAAAAAATTAATAAGAATTTTGTTTTTATTGTGCTTATTTTCCACTCTGGGAACACTAACCAGAATCTACAGAAAGTATCTTCTTTTTTTAATTAAAAAAATTTTTAATCTTTATTTATTTTTGAAAGAGAGAGAGACAGAGCGCAAGCAGGGGGGTGGGGGGAGACAGAGAGAGAGGGAGACACAGAATCCAAAGCAGGCTCCAGGCTCTGAGCTGTAAGCACAGAGCTGGACGTGGGGCTCGAACTCACAAACTGTGAGATCATTACCTGAGCTAAAGTTGGATGCTTAACTGACTGAGCTACCCAGGGGCCCCTACAGAAAGTATTTTCTGATCTTGAGGTAATTAAATACATAAAAAACCTTGCTTCACTTTTCAGGGCAGATTTTACCAGATAAACTTCCTTCATTCGTTTGTGTATGCACTTCCAACTATGTATACATTAATTTAGTGAAGAAATATTTCAAACACTTGTTATATGCCATGCCACACATGGGCTCAGAAAAGAATTGAGGACGTGATCCCTGTATTTAGAGAGGTCTCAACTGGTTGGGGGGGGGTGGTGATCTGTTAGCAAAGGCTGACGGAGAGACTGTGGTAAGGACCATTAGGAAGTGAGTTCTAGGGGTGCCTGGGAGGCTCAGTTGGTTGAGTGTCTGCCTCTTGATTTCAGCTCAGGTCATGATCCCAGGGTCGTGGGATCAAGTCCCATGTGGCCACATGTTGGGCTCTGCACTGAGGGTGGAGCCTGTTTAAGGTTTTCTCTCTCTCTTTCTCCCTCTACCCCTCTGCCCTGCTGTGTGTGCTCACATGCGCTCTCTCTCTCTCTCTCTCTCTCTCTCTCTCATATAATAATAATAAAAAGAAAGTGAGCTCTGGATCCTGGACCTTTCAGGAGCTTTTTCAGGAGCCTTGCTCTTTGGTTAATCCCTCTCTCTGCATTCTTAACCTCTTGGTTTTATCATCCCAATATGCTCTGTGTCTTAAAAATAAACAACTAACCTCTGCTAACTCATCAGTCCCTCCAGGATTACCCCACTTTCCCATTCTCCATGGAAGAGCTGTTTGCATATGCTACCTGCTCTTTACCTCCCATTCATTCTTCAGTGGAGTCTGGTCCACCTTCCCCTCTTTGATCCCACTGAAACTGCTCTTGATAAGCTCACAAATGACTTCCAAAAATTAATCCAATGGATCTTTCCAAATTCTTACCTTACTTGACTCTTAGCAGCATTTGAACCAATTGATATTCCCTCTTGAAATACTCTTCTCCTTTGAAAATCCACTGTCTGGTTTCCTTCTTCAATGGCCAGTCCCTTCTGTTATCCTCCGATGGTTTCTCTTATGCTGTGCTGCCTCTAATGACTGGTATTCCCCACGACTTGTTCTTGGTCCTTTTCATCTTATCTTTTCTTTTCTGCTTTGTTCTTTCTTCCCCTTTTCTCTTCTCCCTCTCTTCTCTCCCCTTTTTGGGGTAACCTTGTCCTTATGATTTAAATGATACCTATATGCTGAAGAGCCCCACATTTATAACTGCAGCCCAGCTCTGTTTTCTGAGCTCCAGATGCCAATACTGAACTGCCTAGTTGGTACTGTTATTTGAATGTCTCATAGACATTTCAAATGGCATCAGAAAATCCAAATGCAGATGGCCCTCCACAAATCTGCTCCTGCCACCAGATTCTTCCCGGGGAACTGTATCTCTGTGTACCCAGCTTCTACAGGGCGTCTCTGGTCTATTTCTGCTCTTTGAACTCTGGTATCACATGTCTTACAGGCATTGCAGACTCAACATGCCCCAAACTAGCTTCTTGATTTCCATCTTTTCTGCTATTGTTCTGTTCTCAAGCATCTTCAAAACAAAACATATTTTTAAACAGACATACCCAGGAAGGAAAGATAGAAGGAAAGAAGGAAGGAAGGAAGGAAGGAAGGAAGAAAAGGAGGGAGGGAGGGAGGGAGGGAGGAAGGGAAACTGGAAGAAAGGAAGTACAAAAATAAATCCAGAGCCTTCTGTTTCTGGCTCATGACCATCCACTGAACCATTAAAGTCAGAACCTGGTGGTGAGTTTTGACTCCTCCCTTTCCTTTATTCCTTATATCAAATTCATGCAAGAAAAAGTAACTTCCACTTCTGGCCATGATGGAGTAACAGGGAGTAGATTCACCCTTTTATCTTACAGACTAAAAAACTGGGCAAAATATTTGAAATGATTTTCAAGGGATTGGACAGCTGGTTGATTGGACAAGAGGTGGTGCAAGACAATAGTTCCTGGGAGGAGGGAAACAATGTGAGCCCTACAATTGATTTATCAAGCATGTTAATATTTTACCTATTTGTGTGCCCATGGATTGTCTGTCTCCCTCTGCTAGAATATGAACTCCAGGAAGGGCAGGGCATTGGCTGTCTAGCTGAGCACCTAGCCCAATTCCTAACCCATTGTAAGCACTCAATAAACTTTCTGGACAGGATAGATAAATGAGTGAATCCTTGGTAACATCTGCTCCCTCACTAGCCAAGTTCTGTCTATTCTCCTTTTTTTTTTTTTTAATGTTTATTTATTTTCGAGAGACAGAGAGAGAGAGCACAAGCAGCAAAGGAGCAGAGAGAGATGGAGACACAGAATCCGAAGCAGGCTCCAGGCTCTGAGCTGTCAGCACAGAGCCCCATGTGGGGCTGGAACTCGTGAACTGCGAGATCATGACCTGAGCTGAAGTTGGACGATGCTTAACTGACTGAGCCACCCAAGCACCCCTCTATCTATTCTACTTTTAAACCACATCTCAAATCCACCCTCTTCTCTCTGGCTCTACTGCTATTACCCTGATCCGCAACACCATCAGCTCTCCCCCGGACAAAGGCTCTACCTTCTCAAGTGGTCTCCTGACTTCTACTCTTGCCTTCCTCCAATCACTTTCTTATTTAAAAAGCAAACGTCAGGGGCACCTGGATGACTCAGTCGGTTAGTCATCCGACTTCAGCTCAGGTTATGATCTCACAGTTCATGGGTTCGAGCCCCACGTTGGGCTCTGTGCTGACAGCTCAGAGCCTGGAGCCTGCTTCAGATTCTGTGTCTCCCTCTTTCTCTGTCCCTCCCCTGATTGTGCTCTGTCTCTCTCAAAAATAAATAAATAAACACTTTAAAAAATAAATAAAAAACAAACTTCATCCTGTCACTTTATATTAAAACATATAATGATTTCTGCACTTGGAATAATCCGAACTCCTTACAAAGGGGGGTCAGCTGCCACCTGTCTCTTTGCCCTACTCCTCATACCTCCAGCTGCCCAATTCAGCAGCCCCTTGGATCCGTGAGACACAATTGGAAAACCAGAGACCTAGATAATGGCTGGTGTCCTTTCAGCTCTAGGTGCTATGCTATGATACTTACTTAGACTTATTTGCCCCAATTTAAATTACTCATTAAAACATAATTGATAAACATTACCTGTAAGTTTAACAATTCTAAGCACAGTGACAAGTACAAATAGGACGAGAGTAAGTCTCATTGACAATGGGAAAATGAAGGTTGAGCCATAAGAATTTATCAGTGATATTCTGGCACCCTCGACGGAAAGGGACATCTCAGTCTAAATACTCATCTTGGTTTTTCAAGCATAGCTATGATGGAAGACCAATTTCTCAGTCTACCAGGACTTTCTATAACTATCATGTGACAAAATACAAACACCTTTGCTTTGATCTTATATTGACGAGGCAATTCTTTGCTTTGTTGTTTGGCTTCTGGGGTGGACTTATCTCAAACACAGTGTCCAGTCTAAATGCATGTTCTTGCTTTTTGGGTCAGTTTTATCTTTCTGAGTAATTTGCCACGTTGTTCTCCAAGTGTACAAATCAGCCTCTTGTGGGTTTAATTAGTGTGAATCGGTTTCCCAACCACCAGACTGTACAGAGTGAATAGATAAAATGCTTTTTGTGGTTCTGCAAATTTAAGGACCTGTCTGGACCATGAACATCTCGGCTCCCTTTATTTTTTTTTATTTTTTTATTTTTTTAAATTTTTTTTTCAACGTTTATTTATTTTTGGGACAGAGAGAGACAGAGCATGAACGGGGGAGGGGCAGAGAGAGAGGGAGACACAGAATCGGAAACAGGCTCCAGGCTCTGAGCCATCAGCCCAGAGCCCGATGCGGGGCTCGAACCCACGGACCGCGAGATCATGACCTGGCTGAAGTCGGACGCTTAACCGACTGCGCCACCCAGGCGCCCCTCGGCTCCCTTTAATGAAGAAATGATGTCATGGCAGAATAGGGTCACAGTGATATACAGTGTTGACTCATGAAAGTTTGAAGGAGTCCCCAGTCTCAAGGCATGGTCACATAGAAGGAATGGGGAGAAGAGGGAAATAATTGTCATAGTAGCCAGTATAATTGATAGGACCCATTTCATGTACACAGAGGGACCAATAAGATCACATTTCATCTTTTTTTGAAGATAAGACCTTCTCTACTCTCCACACGCCTAGATAAACAGGAAGTCCTCTCTCTCTCTCTCTCTCTCTCTCTCTCTCTTTCTCAAAGCTCCCCTCTCTCCCTTATGTGGCCAGTAATCTACAGGGTCTTGTCTGTATCTCTCATCTTAAGCTGGACACAGAACGCAGGTGACCTTTCAGGCTGGAGGAACCACCTTGCTGAGTTCCAAGAACACTTCATTGATGCTGGTTTTATTCCAAAACACAAGCCGTGTCTGGGTCTCTGTTTTGGGTCACTGCTGCGGCCCATGGTTACTGTTTGAAGGGTAAAGAGGCTCAACTCCTGTCAGACCCGCCCTTCCCCTGGCACAAACAGAGACCCCCCCACCCCCAACACACGTGCAAACTCCCACGCCGAACTGGCCTACTCCCAACATTCTACTTTTAAAATCCACTATTTTCACTGCCAGTTTCCTGGGTGCTAGTGATCTTGAGAGGGCTGGCTTGGGACAGGCTCCAGCAACCACTACCACGTGGACCCTGAGTGGCCACTACTCTGAGGTCATTAACTTGTTCCCTCCCAGAGCCAAGAACAGCCTGCCCGGGAGACACATTCTTACTTCCACTTTTAGAGCCGCAGGAAGCAAGTTTCTGGAAGATTTCCAATACCTTTTGTCCCTAATTTCACCCTCAGGCATTCAGAAATGTTGAGATCTAGTTTCATAACACCCCACAACACATTCAACATTTTTGTTTTAATAATTTAAGAAGTAGATCTATGTGCTCCTTGTTTTTGGTTTGGGGACTGTTTTTGTTTTTGTTTGTTTTTGTTTTTGCTGTGTGTGTATGTGTGTGTTTAATCTTGTTAGCTAAAGTGCTGGACACCCCCCGCTCTGGCTACATGTGCTGAAAATATGGTGTGTGTGTGTGTGTGTGTGTGTGAGCGTGAATGTACCTGCTTGTGCAGACACACAGGCAGGGAGAGGCTGCTGCAGAGATCCATGCAGGCCCAGGCACCTAGCGGATGGGACTGAGGGCAAGGGGGTTAGTGGATACGTAGGGGTGCCGTCCACAGAGACAGGAAACTCAGCAAGAGAATCTTACTGGGGAGAGAGGCGAGTCCCTATGGTGTGGTGGTTAAGAATGTGGGTTCTGGAGCCAGACTAAAGAGCAAGGTTCAGACACCTGTCTTGCTAATTAAGTTGTGTGACCTCAGTGTCTTCACATGTAAAAAGGGAATGGTGATGATGATGGTGGTGGTGATGAGGATGAGAGAGAGATGAAAGGAGTTAAGCAACAGAAAGCATTAGTAAACGCTATAAAGGTGTTACCTGTTGTTATCATTTTTGCCACGTGTGTAAAGACAGAATTTTTTTATCTGACACATTTCCTATCTCCTATGACTGCGTGAATTGAGTATTCCCAAGAGCATAAAGAATTAGAAGTAGAAGAATTGGAAGAACGGGGACTTTTCTCATGCTAATGCCATTGAGATAGCTTTGGCCTTCCGGGGAGTGTGTGGGTGGCTGGTGGGGGTGAGGTGGGGGGTGTACTATGGCCCAGATTGTGGGGAGGGCGAGAGGGTGAAAGGTCTGCAAAGGGGCAGCCCTCAGAGGGAAGTGGGGTGTGGAGAAGGAGGGAGAAGGCCTGTCTCAGGGAGAAGGTTCACGGAGAAGAGAGAGACTGAAGGAAAATCACATCTTCCCGCAGGTCCTCGAGAAACCATCAAGAAAAAGGACATTACAGTAAAACCTTGGTTTGTGAGCATAACTTGTTCCGGAAACATGCTTGTAATCCAAAACACTTGTATATCAAGGTAAATTTCAAGAACCATTGGCTCAGTTATGATCATGTGACATTCGCATCACATACTACTCATATGGCAAGACATTGCCCATTTATCAAGTTAAAATTTATTAGAAATGTTTGCTTGTCTTGTGGAACACTCACAGAAGAAGTAACAATCCAAGGTTTTACTGTATTTTGGAAGGCCTGAGTGAGGTGTGACTTTTGTTTTCTTTTGTTTTTTAAAACGAGCCCCATTATAGCTCAGGTATCCATGTAAAGAATTTTGAGGCTCTAAATTATGAATTATGTCCATCAATTCCCTTTTTTTGTTATGTCTCTCTTCCTTTTTTTTTGTAAGTTTATTTATTTTTGAGAGAGAGAGGGAGAGAGAGAGCAGGGGAGGGGCAGAGGGAGAGAGAGAATCCCAAGCAGACTCCACGCTGTGAGTGTGGAGCCCAATGCGGGGCTTGAACCCACGTACTGTGAGATCCTGACCTGAGCCAAAATCAAGAGTCTGACGCACAGCTGACTGAGCAACCCAGGCACCCCTACGTATATTTCCCTTCTAAAATTATAGATTAATTTAGTGAGATTCCTGCTACCCGCCCCCCCATTTTGCCACATGTAAAAAATATATAGGGTTTCTGCTTGATTTTATCTTCTACTAGTTCACCTGTACTGTAAGTGAACCTACCATTTCGTGTGCACATGTGGACGAGGCTCTTGCTGGCAGTCTGATAGTCACACATCGATGCTGGCTTCTTACACGTTTTGGGTAACAGTTCCTTCAGCACTCTGGAGTAGCTGCTCTCTGGCTCTGATGAGTTTTGTTCTGTCAGCCTTGTCTAGAACATTCTGGGCATTTAATATGTCCCATTAGTGTACTTCCAAACTGAATTTGGGAGACAGAGTTTCCCTAAAAACTCCATTTAGTCTCTTTTTACTTTCAGCTTCAATCAAATCTTTTGCACCATGATCAAAAGAGCAGGCTTCCAGCCGAACTTCCCTCATCTCTTACCCCTGTGTTTGAAGCTTCCTGGCAGACCTTTCTGCTGCCCAATTTCTGGTTTACACCTGTCCTTCAAACTCTGTTTTCTTATTCCTCTTACTGAGTCAATCTTTACATTAAAGAGAGAGAGAGAGAGAGAGAGAGAGAGAGAGAGATTCCTCCTAAAATAGAGGCGGTTTTTGTTTGTTATTAACTATCAGTTATTATATAATTTTTTTTAAAGAAACATCTTTTTTATTCGTGGCCAATACTTTTTTTGGATTTCTAGTAATGTTTTAGCCATAAACTAGCTTTCTCAATTAATTTCCCTTTATGTGACTCCCTCCCCCTGCTCCGCCCCGGCCCAATGTACTGCTTGTGGGTTGGTTACAGTTCCCTTTTTAGAGTTGGGTAACTGCTTGATGGATTTTTAAAGTTTTCTTCCAGAATGTGGAACTAAATTGTGTTGTAACAACTGTTAATGTAGTGATTCCTGTGAAAACACTCAAAGCCATGACCACGATGGTTCCTTTGTTTGTGAATTCTAAGGAGCAATCTTTTGTTTGGTCCCCAGACTGTGCCTCCCCTTGTGTGATAAAATGAGGTCTGCCATTTTTCCGCCTTACTTGATCTTGTGGTTTCTTCACTTTCACTTAACATTTTTAGTTTCATCTCACAGATTTTTGGCTGATAGTAAAGCCCCATAGCAACATAGTCATGACTTAACCATGAAATTCCTGCCTAGAAAAATCCGACTGTACTTTCTTTCTGCAAGAATTCTCCAGGGTTGCTGTTGATTTTGTGCCACATATACAGTGTCTTCTGGGCAACGCATTCCCTCCTCTTCCATGCTTGTTACTGGGCAGCGCTCAGTGCATTGCTGACCTTCTTTCTCCTAAAAATTGCTTTGGAAAGTCCTCCAACTTTCAGCGCAAGGGCCGAATCCTCCTTTTCTGTTTCGTGTGTTGCAAAGCAGAAGGTGCTATGTATGTTCGCTTCACTTTCCCCAAGCCCCACTGGGTCAGTTGTCTACCGAGGTGCTTGCATTACTTTATTTTCTTCTTTTTCCCCTCAATGTCAAGCTATAACTCATGTTTATTCACACTGATCAGAAGTACCCTAATATTTACTTTGCAAAGACCTGGTCAGCTTCTAGTGCTAGAAGCCTCATACCAGTTTGGTTTGAATTCGGCCTGTCCTGCCTTTATAAGTTCTAGTTATCCTAAAGATAACTTTTATTAGGTAATTATCAGGGACGTACCAAGATAGAAGTTTATCTTGCTTTTAAGTAAACATTATCTATGGCTGGTATGGCGGCTCCGTTATCATCAGAGACCCAGGCTCCTACGCTTTTGTGTCACTATCCTCAACATGTGGCTTTCACACTGAGGTCTGAGTTGGCTTCTCTAATCTCAGCCATCACACTTACATGTCAGTGACCAGGAATACAAAAGACAGAAGAATAGGGCAAGCTCCCTTCTCTTTCTTTCTCCTTCTTCTCATTCTTTTGAGAGAGAGAGAGAAAGAGGGAAAGAGAGAGAGAGAGAGAGAATCTCAAGCAGGCTCCACACTCAGCACAGAGCCTGACATGGGGCCCGATCTCACAACCCTGAGATCATGATCTGAATTGAAATCAAGAGTTGGATGTTTAACCAACTGAGCCACCCAGGCGCCCCTGGACTCCCTCCTTTTAAAGACATATTCTGAAGTTATGCATACCATTTCCTCTTTTAATCCATTGACCAAAACTTAGTCAGATGGATATAACTCTGTAGCAATGGATGCTAAGAAATATAGTTTTTATTTTAGGCAACCATGTGTCCTGCTAACATTTGGAAGTTCTGTTACTGTGCAAGAAGGGGAGATTAGATAACAGAGCCCGGTTAGAAATCCGTGACATGTACCATAACTCCAAAGAAATTCCCAGCTTCTTCCTTCTATAATGTCCTTTAAGCATCCAAATTTTAGAAACTATTTAATTCAATTTATTTACCAGGCTTATTGAGATGTAACTGACGTATAATATTGCCTAAGGTTGGGGCGCCTGGGTGGCTCAGTCAGTTGAGCATCTGCCTCTTGATTTCAGCTCAGGTCATGATCCCAGAGTGGTGGGATTGAGCCCCAGGGTGGGCTCTGCTCTGAGCGTGGAGCCTGCTGAAGATTCTCTCTCTCTGTCTGTCTCTCTTCCTCTGGCTCTTTCCCCTGCTCGTTATCTCTCTCTCTTTCAAATTAAAAATATATATATTGTGCAAGCTTAAGGTGTACTGTGTATTGATCTGATACACTTATACATTGCAAAATGATTACTACCATAGTGTTGGCTAGCACCTCCATCACATCCCAGGACCAGTGTTTTCTTTTTGGGTGTGGTGGGAACATTTGAGATTTACTCTCTCAGCAACTTTAAAGCATAAAATACAGTTCTATTAATTATAATCACCATGGATCCTAAGAACTTACTCATCTTTTTAAAAAAAAATTTTTTTTTTACGTGTATTTATTTTTTTAGAGACCGAAGAGAGACAGAGCACAAACAAGGAAGGGGCAGACAGAGAGGGAGACACAGAATCCGAAGCAGTCTCCAGGCTCCGAGCTGTCAGCACAGAGCCTGATGCGGGGCTCGAACTCATGAACTGTGAGATCATGACCTGAGCCGAAGTCGGACACTTAACCGACTAAGCCCCAGAACTTATTCATCTTATAACTGGAAGTTTCTACCCTCTCCATTTCCCCACTCCCCACTCCACCTCTGGTTAAAAACCACTCTACTTATGTTTCTATGAGTTTGGCATTTTTAGATTCCACATATAAATGATCTGTTACAGTATTTGTCTTTTTCTGTCTGATTTATTTCACTTATCATTATGTCCTTAAGGTCCATCCATGTTGTTGCAAATGGCAGGATTTCCTTCTTTCTCATGGTTGAATGATACTCTTATCTCTGTCTGTCTATCTATCTATCATCTACCTATCGGTCATCTCATTTCTTCTTTATGCATTCATCTTCGACAGACACTTATGTTGTTTCCATGTCTTGCTGTTGTGAATAATGATGCAGTGACCATAGGAAGGCAGATATTCCTCCAGGTCCTGTCTTTATCTCCTTTGGATATATACCCAGAAGTGGGATTACTGGTTCGGAACTACTTACTTGTAAGTCTTGCCTTTGGGAACATAATTCTTTTAGTGAGGAACTTACCTGTTTTCCCACTGGCTCTCTCCCACCCTCCACAGCACCGTGAGTCGTGCTACCTTTGCTCAGACACGGAAGGTAACACTTTTCTAGTAAACTGGAGGTTCACGAATCTGAGGAAAGATTCTACTTTTGATGGTGTCAAAGGTTAACATCCCTCTGCTAAATATTTTATTTTATTTCATGTTAATGCATACATTTCTAATTTTTGTATCTCCAATTCACTTCTGTTTACCACAGCGGTCTCCTAACTCCTCCGCTCACGGTTGGGGAGGGCTTGCTCATTCTTTTGCCTTTCCCTCCCATTTGCTCCTGGCAGATCTTCGTGCTTACCTTCATTTCACATTCGGACATTTCTTTTTTCTGATATTTGCATGCCTTGCTTTTCACCAAGTTTGTTAACATCTTTCCTGGTGTCTACCTTCTTCTGGGTGGAGTGTCTCTTTCTGTGGATTTTGGCATCAGTTTGCGCCTCTTTCTACTTGCTATGGAAGTAACTACAGAGCAGAAGATGTCAGGTAAAAGTTTACATGGTATCTAAAAGAGCAGTTAGCTATCTTAGACCAGCTACACATATTCAAGAACCGTTGTGATTTTAAGCCCTGATTGCCTCCCCTAGCAAAATATGTTTTGATTCCATGTAGTGCTGTTCTGCTCTTCTGTTATAAATGAAAACATGATCTGGCAACTCTATACTATTTTGATGCGTATGCTCAAAATCCCCCCAACTTGGTGAATTTCAAAGTTATATGAAACTTAAGCCAACAAGAATATTAACCTTAATTTTAACCATGTGTCTTAGAATAAGAAATTAAAAAGAAATTTCCACGATGACTAAGTTGGTAATAAATATTGCAAAATTTATTCTGCAGGATGCTTCGTATACTTCATTAATTCCTCTTGTTTGGTGCCACCGCCATGCCCTGGGTTCCGGCTTTTCATTCCGTCCCTCTCCATCACTCCTTGTATCCAGTCATTTGAAAGCACCTTTCCTTCCTCTGCAGAGTCTCTTGGATCTGTACCCAGGTCTCAGTTTCAGTGCCACCTCTCTGAGCCAAGTCCCTATCAAGTCCCATATAAATTACTACAGCCGTCTCTTCACTGGTCTCTTCCCTTTCAATTTATCCCACAGACTGTTGCCAGATTCATCATTGCTTTCATCATCTCCCCCCTGATTAAGACCCTACGCTATTGCCTTATTTCTGATTATTTCAAGTCTGGACTCCTTAGCTTGTTAACAATGAATCTTGCTGAATAAATCATATTTTTCCATTTTCTCCCACAGAGGAACCCACTACACGTGCCCTACTTCAGCAAGCTGCTTTTCTTCATGTCCTCGTCTCTCTTTTACCCACATGTCTCCACCTTCTTGTCTTTGCCTATGCTCTACCCTCCCTGGAGAGCCTCTTACATGATGTCTTTCCTTCAATATCCCAAAGACTGCCCACCACCACTCCATTCTACGGTGACCTGTCCTTTATATGTAATATTTCTGATTATGCTCTGTATTTATCCAATTGCTTCAAACGAATTGAAGACTGCTTTAAGGTTGTTCTATATTTGTTTTACTTACATACCTCATCTCTCCTCAACTAGTCTGTTTTATTTGTTTTCTCTTCCTACATGGGTCTAGCTGGATGCAATTTGGTATTTAATGTGATTAGATCAACAAATTCAGACATAGAAGACTCAACACATTTATTTCACGTGTTTTGCTGTAATGCCCTCCTACTTGTTCTTGGGGTTTAAGGTTTAAATCTTTTCATTTCAGTCACAAAATATGACAATTGTTCTTAAATATACCTTCGTTTCTTATCTTTATGGACTTGTAATTTCCATACCTAAGTGAAACAATTATGACATGCAGATCACGGACTAAGCCCAAGGGGAATGATATTAAATGAAAGGAACATAGAAAGTAAAAATGTCCTTACTGAGATCTACTCTCATGAGATTTAATTCACAAAAAATTTGAATATTTTCAAATACACTCCTTTTGAAGCTACAAAGGGTAGCTATCTGTTGGAATTTGTTCTCACCCTGGCTGAGCTATTTATAATTGATTCATGCAGTCTGTTTCCCATGATATTGGATAAAATATCATCTATCTTAAAGATCTATGATAAAATATTGTGTGTAACCAAACAAAAATAGTCAGGGTAGGTCTAAGACAAGCTAAAAGGGAAAAACTACATAAAGATGAGTTACCTTAAAATTGTGGCTCTCAAAATCTATTTGTCTTAGCAAGAAACTAGGCCTTGAAATTCAGAGACTCAAGTTAGCTGTTGAAGACTGTAAGTTTGGGCTGATTTGATGGCTGGCGTTGAGCCCCAAATATGGTCCTCCCAAGAATGAATGCTAAAAATGTGAAGTCACATGTTGCAGGGGTTAGCTTTGTTTTGGCAGAGTTTCATGTTCCTCTGCTCTGATAGGGCCAAGAAGCACACTACCTTTTGGTCTCCCTTGTCTGCTGAGGATGATGATTTGTCAGCCCTGTGAACCCCAAGTGCCTAAAAGGTGATAGCCAAAGTCATTCATGTGATAGACAACTAAGTCATGGTGCTCTCTGCAGAACATAAAGATGTGGAGCAGGGACTGGGTAGATGCTTGCCAATCCTGAATCGTCTTCCTAGGCAGGCCTAGCCTTCCTCGCAGTTAAGTCAGAGCAGTATGATTAGTTCTGGTCAATGGAATTTGGGTAAAAGTGATGTCTTCCATTCCCGGGCCTGGCCTCCAACACCTGAGGAGATCTTGGCTTGCTCTTTCTCTTTGCATGCTGGCTAGTCAGATGCAGAAAAGCCAGTAGAAGATTTGAAGGTAGAGTATGGTAGAGCCACAAGATAGAAGAGATCTGGGGCCTGGAGTAATTGTCTAGATTGCTGCCCACATAACACCTTTATTAAGCAGTCAAATGAATGCAAAGTCTACTTTGATTGATTTAAGCCCCTGAGGTTTTAGTGTTGTTTGTTAATATTATTAGCTTGACTAAATAATGATGCTTTAATCATCTCAAGATTTAGAACAATTATACTTTAAAAAAAAATTCCTGTTTAGGAAAAAATTCTTTTTAAAAAAATTTTATGTAAAAAATTATTTTTATTTATTTTGAGAGTGAGAGAGTGAGGGAAAAGCTGAAGGGGGAGAGAGGGAGAATCCCAGCCAGGTTCTGCACTGTCAGCACAGAGCTGACAGTCCCACAATGTGACAAGTCCAAGCTGTGACAAGTCCCACAATGTGGGACTTGAACTCACAAACCCATGACCTGAGCCAAAAGCAAGAGTCGGAGGCTTAACTGACTGAGCCACCCAGGTGCCCCTGTTTAAGAAAAAAAATATTTTTTTTCTTTAAACTTTTTCAGGTAATTAAAAAATTTTTTAATGTTTGTTTATTTTTGAGAGGAAGAGGGGGCGGGGAGAGAGAGAATGAGACAGAGGATCTGAAGAGAGCTCTGTGCTGACAGCAGAGAGCCTGATGAGGGGCTCAAAGTCACAAATCATAAGATCATGACCTGAGCCAAAGTTGGATGTAACTGACTGAGCCACCCAGACGCCCCAAAAAAAAATTCGTAAATTTTTAAAAATGTTTTTATTTACTTTTGAGAGACAGAGAAAGACAGAGTGTGTGTATGGGGGTGGGGGGGGGGCGTTGCAGAGAGAGAGAGGGAGACAGAACATGAGGCAGGCTCCAGACTCTGAGCTGTCAGCACAGAGCCCGACGTGGGGCTTGAACTCAAGGACCGTGAGATCATGACCGGAGCTGAAGTTGGATGCTTAACCAACTGAGCCACCTAGGCGCCCCTCCAAGAAAAAATTCTTAGAGCTACCAAATTTAATGCAGTTTAACAAATAGTTGGTGAAAAACTACCTATGTGCAAATAACAATAATAATACTGAGATGTATATAGCATACTGGGAATAAATGCTGGACAGGGCAGAATATTTTGCTGGGGAAGGCAGATAAAAATATACAAGTGAATAAACAATACGTTTATGAGTGCTATGAAGAAAATAAAGCACAATAGCAAACTGAAAGAGAGTGGGTGGAGCCTTGCTTTGAGAAGGTGACACTTGAGACTTGGATAGAGAGAAGGCACCAGTCATGTGGCTATCCAGGGAAGAGCTATCTACACAGAAGGCAGAGCATGTGCAAAATCCCTGAGGCAGGAACACGGTGTGTTCGAGGCAATGATTAGTGTGATGGAAGCTTAGTGAGCAAGGAAGGGGTCATGGTGCCAGGTCATGCGTGGCCCTTTGCCCTGGGTTAAAGGTTTATACTTTATTCCAAGAACATTAATGGGGTTTTAACATTAATGGGCCTGATTTGTGTGTTTTTTGTTTCTGGTTTTTTTTTAAATCACTGGATGCAGTTTGGAGAATGGATTCTAGAGAAAAAACAGGGATGCCTCTCAGGCCATGAAGCAGGAGCCGCAGCGAGATATGATGGTGGTTTAAACTAGGATAGAATTGGATGTATTTGGGATTGAGATGAAAGGATGACTTTTCAGATGGATTGAACACGAGGAGGCCGGGAAAAGAGAAATGAAGACTTATTAGAGAATTCAACAAATATTGATTTAACACCAGCTATGTGCCAGGTGCTCTTCTAGGCTCTGGGGACAGAGTAGTGCACAAAATAGATCAAGTCCCAGCTCTCCCAGATCTTACACTCTAGTGGAGAGAAACAGATAGTAATAAACCACATATTTATTTAGGTGGGGATAGTGAAGAAAAGCAAAACATTGTGAGGGGATAAAGAGGGACTTGGATGGCTAGTTTTAGATAAGATAATCAGGGAGTTTTCTTTGATGGGATGATATTTGAGCAAAGAAGTGAGGAAGTAAGCCACGCAGATATCTGAGGCAAGGGTGCCCCAGGAAGAGAAAACAGCGACTGCAGAGGCCGTGGGGTGGAACTCACAAACCATGTGAGGGGCATGCTGGAGGGGCAGCTCTTAGGCACTGCGGTGGGAGGGGTGTGGACAGGGAGGAAGTGGGAGGAGATGAGGTCATGGAGAAGTCGGTGGGTGGGCAAATCACAGGCTAAGATCAGGACTTTGATACGATGATTTTGAGGCAGAAAGCCATCGGAGAATTTTGAATAGAGGAAGAGAAGTAGGAAGACCAGCTAGAAGGCAATAGTCTTAGCAAGATATGGTGGTTTTATTTTAGCCACTGATTGGATGTTGGTGCCATTATTGAGAAGGAGAAGACAGAGGAAGAAATATGGGAGGGGAAATCAAAGTGCTGTTGAGGATGGGTTAACTTTGAAATGCCTCTCAGACATAAAATTAGAGATATCAAGTAAATAGGTGGATGTTGAGTCCAGAACTCAGGAGAAGGGTCAGGATCTGAGACAGAAATTTGGAGGTGTCAGCCTCGGCATGGTGTCTGGTGTCTCGGGACTAGAGGCACTTACCCAGTTGGAGAAAAGAGCCGAGGTGTGGCCCTGGGGCTTTCCTCCTTGTAGAAAGTAGCAGATGGGAAGGAGATTGAGAAGGAGTGGCCTGTGAGGTTGGATGAGAATCAGAAGAGTTTAGTGTTACAGAAGCCGAGATAAGAAAATGTTTCAAATGAGAGAATTTAACCGTGTCAGATGCTGCCAAGAGTCGAGGAGGAAGACCGAAATGTGGCGCTTGGATTTGACCATGTGACATCACTGGTGACTTAGCCAGGTAGGAATGAGCTCAGGAGATGAGGTGGACACGGGATAATGAACAACTCTTAAGACAAATTTTGCAGGAAGGAAAACATAGAAAGGTGAGAGTAACTGGAGGGAAATGCAATTTCTATGGGTCAAGATCTGATTTTTCCTCTGATCTCTCAAAGGTGCTAGGAGACGGCATCACCTAGACTAATTTGTACCGGACTGATGGCTTCATGTGTTATTTCTTTCGATTAATTTTCATTTTAAAAGGAGGAACTTTACATTTCATACAGTAGATAGTCTAATATATGTAGGGTAGCTAGAATATTCTAGCTACGACTAGCTCTGGACTGTGTGTGTGTGTGTGTGTGTGTGTGTGCATGTACATGCATTGTCTTCAAATCTGGTGAGCTGGAAATCTTCCTGACAATCTGTTAGGCATCAGGGATTTTTATCTCCAGATGGGTGCTCCATTTTTCTTTTCGATAACCTTTTACTAATGAAGAGCCAGGGATGGGAGTTCCATTTACAAATGGTCAATCATTAGAAACAGATTCGTAGGTGGAGAAGGCTCTTCCAGCAGCAGAGCCTCACTTCTGAGGCATGCCGTCAGTTCCCTGCACAAATGGGCCCTGGGAGCAGATCTATGGGAGGGGAGACAACTCTTTACACATGTGCCCTCCCACACCGCTGCTCCAACCACAAGCCTTCATCAGAAAGCCTGGGGCCAAAAGGACAAGCGCTCCATTTAGGGATCACCTTCCAAGTCTCTGCCCCACCTCTCCTCTCTCCCTCCTTCTTTTGCAGCTCTCTAGGAGGCTGAACATTTCCTTGCACGGCACCGTGCAGCGGTGAAGCTGTGGCCCCCTCTTTCAGCTCCCTTGGCCCGCCTCTGAGCTTCTTTTCAGCTTGGCCTTTATGGAGAGAGTGTGCTGCCCTTCCTTCTCTGCCCAGTCTGCAAGTGGATGTGCCTCTGCTCTGAGAAGGGGTATTTTTCTGTAACTTGGAGAGTGGAGATACCTCTAGGACCCCCGGTGGAAGGCAAGCCGGGCCAGTGGACTTTCACCAGGAAAGAAGAGTCACATTCTAGAATTGACCATTAGAGTCTACCTTCCCAAGTCCTAGCCCCTCATTCCTGTGACATTTTGACGAATTATTTCAGTCTGCTCAGCCTCCTCCTTCTAAACACCCATGACCTGGTCCTCCTTCCTTGTCACTTTCCATCTGACCTCCAGAGGGTGGTTCTAGAACTTCAGCCATTCATGTACCTCCTTTGTGATTTTTTTGGCCATATGTATGTGCCACCGATGCTATTATTTACCTAAAAGTTTTCTTTAAATCAACTCATCATTTTATTTAAATATTTTTTGATAAGGAAATTTTGTTACTACATAGGTAGAAATTCAGGGTAAATAAAAAATAAATGCAAATGAAACACCAAATCTATGTTATCAAATTCTAGTTGTATGCTTATTTACTAAGGGCTATGAGCTTGCTTTGTCTTTTTCCCTGGAAGGGAGATTATCAAATATTAGAGCTATTAGAGACATAACAGCACCAAGCTGAGACTTTCTCCTTGACACAGTCTGACATATTGAAAGAGAAATGCTGTTTGCACAGCACTGCGAGTGTACTAGAAGCCACCAAACTGTACATATTAAAATGGTTAAAATATTAGACACTTCTCTAAAGAAGACATCCAGATGGCCAACAGGCACATGAAAAGATGCTCGTCACTCCTCATCAGGGAAATACAAATCAAAACCACACTGAGATACCACCTCACGCCAGAGTGGCTAAAATGAACAAATCAGGAGACTATAGATGCTGGAGAGGATGTGGAGAAACGGGAACCCTCTTGCATTGTTGGTGGGGATGCAAACTGGTGCAGCCGCTCTGGAAAACAGTGTGGAGGTTCCTCAAAAAATTAAAAATAGATCTATCCTATGACCCAGCGATAGCACTGCTAGGAATTTACCCAAGGGATACAGGAGTGCTGATGCATAGGGGCACTTGTACCCCAATGTTTATAGCAGCACTTTCAACAACAGCCAAATTATGGAAAGAGCCTAAATGTCCATCAACTGATGAATGGATAAAGAAAGTGTGGTTTATATATACAATGGAATACTACTTGGCAATGAGAAAGAATGAAATATGGCCGTTTGTGGCAACATGGATGGAACTGGAGAGTATTATGCTAAGTGAAGTAAGTCAGGCAGAGAAAGGCAGATACCATATGTTTTCACTCTTATGTGGATCCTGAGAAACTTTACAGAAGACCATGGGGGAGGGGAAGGGGAAAAAAAAGAGAGGGAGAGAGCCAAACCATAAGAGACTCTTAAAAACTGAGAATAAACTGAGGGTTGATGGGGAGTGGGGCGGGGGGGTAGGAGGGAGGGGAGGGTGCGTGATGGGCATTGAGGAGGGCACCTGCTGGGAGCAGCACTGGGTGTTGTATGGAAACCAATTTGACAATAAATTGCATATTAAAAACAACAAAATAAAATGGTTAAAATAGTCTATGTCAGGTGAATTTTACCTCAACTGAGAAAACAGAAGAGAAATAGAATAACTTTAATTCAGTGATATAATATCTTATTATAGTACCGCTTAAAATCGTTTGTCCCTCATTTTGGTGAAACACTGCACAGGAAAGCCGTAATGCTGAGAGTCTCATGGTTCAGTCTCAGAGTAGTTCTGCTGTCTGAGGAGCACAGCTTGGGAGTCCGAAGTCTAAAGCAGTTTTAAAATAAGCCAGTACCTTCACTTGAATTTCTTGAATAATGGAAAGTAATACATAGAGAAATACTCTTTTATTTATTTATTTCCTTTCCACTTCTGAAAGCTATAGTATGTTTGAACTTGAATAATTTACTTTTTGGAACTTAAATTTCTTTATCTGTGAAATAGAGATAATGCTATCCATCTTACAGTGTTGCTGTGAAGAGAACCTGGGAAATTCATGGAAGAGCCTAGCAAAGTCCCTGGGACAAATCTTCATTCTTTTCCCTACTCCCAACTCAGTTGAAGAATACTAGGGAGGCAAATTTATATGGATGTTCTATGAGTGATTTGATACTGATGTGTTGATGATTTGCTAGAAATCCTTATAATCCAAACCTGGAGTAACGTAGAGAGTCTGGAAAATAGTCACTATTAAGTATTTAGCCAGTGCCAAAAAAAAAAAAAAAAAAAAAAAAATCAGACTATTCTAATTTCATTTTCAGAACCATTGATTGTTGAAATATATCTCATCATTTGCATTAAGAAGTATTAAATCACTATTTGTATCCCTGTTGAGTTTCTATAGAATTCTCTTCTAGTACAGTTTTATATGTTGGGACTTCGCCAACCTGGTTTAATTAATTAATCTTCAAATCAATCCAAAGCATATTAAGAACATTTATGGGATTTCCTTATGAAATATCATCACTTCTGGTTCACCCGCATTTTGCTGTTTTCGGTCATCGTTATTTGTATTGTTGCGTTTGGCAGCAATCCTGGAAATACAATTTACTTTATGCTAAAACCATGTCTAAGGAAAGACTGTGAGTCCACTGTGGAGTGAAATATGCCTACACTCCCTGCATTGTGTTCTCGGTCTTGGCCATACATCAAACTAGCAATGATGTATTCTTTCAAACTTTAGAACTTGAGTGTGGGAGGTAGGGAACTTTCAGATGCCACAAAACACACTCTAAAAAGCATTTCAGAACCAATCTTCTCTAGGAAGAGAAAGACAATTAAATTCTCCAATCTTTTTAACCAAATAAATAAATAAATACGGTAAAAAAAAAAAAAAGGCACTAGCATGGGAAAAAGGGAGGGAGTACTGTTGATATAGGCTTCTCATGGCATTTGAAAAGATGAGCAAGGTCTCATTTTGTATGCTGGAGGCATAGTTTGGCTCGTGGAGTAACTAAAGCCATATGAAGTGTTTTGTGATGGGTGTTGCAGTTCATTAAATATTCACTTACAAGGAGGATCTTTTAACACTGTAATTCTTAAGGTAGGCATTTTCCTCCTCAAAGTCCAGAAGGCTGCAGGCTCTAGAATGAGAATCAGATGCCAGGCAAATTAAAGAGAGCTGGAGTTTCCTCTTGCAGGTTCTTTGTGTTTTTGGTGGGTGAAATTACTTGGGGAGCATCCTGTGTAAATCCTTCACTCTCAGTGTTCATCCCAATAAGTGCCCTCCTCAATGCCCATCACCCATTTTCCCCTCCCCCCTGCCTCCTTCCCCATCAACCCTCAGTTTGTTCTCTGTATTTAAGAGTCTGGGTGTTGTATGTAAGTGATGAATCATGGGAATCTACTCCCGAAGCCAAGAGTACACTGTATACTCTGTATGTTAGCTAACTTGACAATAAATTATATTTAAACCCTTAAAAAAAAAAAAAAGAATGCTTATCTAATTAATCAATGTCAAAAGAGCAAAAATTATGTGAAAAATTGTTCGTAAAACATTTTGTAATTTTGATTAAATGAAAGTAAGGAGAATAAATTTTTTTAAGTAAAATAAAATCCTTCACCCCCATGCACTGAACATAGCCCTTCACATCTTTTTTGAATAGAACCATCTAAACATCTAAATCTTAAAAATTAAGGTATGGTTGGGGCGACTGGGTGGTTCAGTCAGTTAAGTGTCTGACTTCAGCTCAGGTCGTGATCTCACGGCTGGTGAGTTCGAGCCCCGTGTCGGGCTCTGTGCTGACAGCTTGGAGCCTGGAGCCTGCTTTGGATTCTGTGTCTCCCTGTCTCTCTGCCCCTAACCCACTCGCATTCTGTCTCTGTCTCTCTCAAAAATAAATATTAAAAAAAATTTTAAAAAGATTAAGGTGTGGATATATACATATTTAGGGCTGATATTAAATGTCCCCCTTGACTCACCATGGTTTTCTTTTTAATTTATTTTGAGAGAGAGAGAGAGAGAGACAGAGTACGGGTGGAGGAGGGGCAGAGGGAGGGAGACAGAGAGAATCCCAAGTGGGCTCTGTGCTATCAGCACAGAGCCTGATGCAGGGCTTGAACCCATGAACCGTGAGATCATGACCTGAGCAGAAACCAAGAGTGAGATGCTTAACCGACTGAGCTACCCAGGTGCCCCTGATTCACCTTTATTGATCAATACCCCAGGTTTGGTCTACGTGCACACACAGTCCAACTGTGCTTAACTTTGTTGCCAGTCACCTAAACTGACTATACCTTTGGGAAATTTGAGCTTTTCAGAGAGGCCTGGCTAAGGATTGTGGTTCTCTGGACTAATACCAGCTATAGGAAGCCAAGAGGATTTTTTCTGAATGCAGTTAATTAATTCTGAAACGACTTCTCACAGAGTTCCCTGAAGTCCAGTGGAATTGGACAGCTCTGAGTTTTAATCTCTTGTGAGTGTTGTGAAATCATCGTGTTATATAAGCAAGCAATCATCTTGCCAGGTTTGGGGCTCACCTTGTTGACAGGTCTGAGACAGTAGCTCAGTGTGAGTGCTGGGGCAGGGCTCCCCACCCCCACAGGGTGCAAGATCACATTCTTTTAGACAAACACTACTCACTTTCTTTCGGTGCAAAAAGTCTGTGTGTAATTAAGCAGATTCGAGGCTCTTGGCGGTGTAGTAAAGCGGAACAAAGCACTATCCATGATGGGTGAGACAGGTGTTGGCTTCCTCCTCCTTTGTTTGGGCATTGCTGCTCCTCGTGAGAGTGTCCCTCTGAGAGAAGATAAGCACAACAGAAAAGTCAGGGGCCAGGCCCTAATCCCTACTTTCACAGCCAGAGGCTCAGTGTTGAGTCTCAGCAATTCCTGTGCACCACTCTTCCCCCATTCGATCCCAACAAGTCTGGGTAAGCTGTCAATCCTCTCAGGAAGCCCTCCCAGGAAGAACCTAGGTTTATTTGCCTTTGGTGCAACCCTGTGGTCCTTTTCTGTCTTCTTGTGACTTTCGATTACTTTCTCTTCATCCTCAGGCATTTTTTGTTCTTAGCTCCTTTTGCCTCCTCTCCTCTAAAACAGACTTTTTGGCAAAGGCTCTGATAAACACATTTGCACTGAGGTGTAAATGGCTGATAAAAGATGTGTTTCTTCTCCCAGGAGTATTTGCATTGGAGCAAAGACATAAATTTTGAAGGGTGGAATTTCAGATCAGCAAGCCAGGTGGAAAAGGGCTTTAGGAGTGAGGAATCTTCCTGCGGCCACCCTAGGCCTGCTCCTGAAGACAGCCCTGCTCCAAGGTAGCCAGCAGCTGGTGATGGGAGGCCCAGGCTGCTGGCCGTGGGAGGGACTGGTCCCATCGCTGAGACTCTGGCCTTGCTCCATGATTGGAGTTTGAAGTCGTGGGGCCCTGTCTGCAAATCTTGAGCAACAGCCTTGCTTATCCGAGAGGAATGTTTGGAAACACTAATAATATTACATTGGTGGTAAGTGTTTCACCATCTTACTGTTCTCTTCAGCTGATGCCATAGACACCTCTTAGTTTTAAGGATTCTTGCTTGGACTTGCCTTTTTGTGAAATATCCAAAGTTCCCGGGTAGAGGTTCGCTCCTGCTGATAGAAACCGGTTAGTTTCATCATTCCTCAGCTTGTCTAAATCAGAAGTGTTTTTGATATTCACATGCTGACCTTTGGGCAAATGAAAAATCGTTACATTGCAGGGAAATTCCTCCAGGCTTGGAGCATATGCTGATGAGCACATGGCTGCAGAATGGGATCCCTGGGGCTGATGTCAAGACAAGGAACACCAGCCCGGGGCACAGTCCTGCCCCTCCCCCGGAGTTCTCCTAATAGACTCGTGAGCCAGTCTGTTCCCTTGTGCTTGACCTGAGATTGCTCTCAGAACACCCCCTGGTCCATTTTTAAAAATCATTCAGCTCCACGTAACTAAAAGCAAGGAATACTGGTTAACATTTTTTTTTTCCCTTAAAAAACAATTCATATGTTTGAGAGACTAGTTTTAGCTTCTGTTTTGTCCCAGTGAGTTGAAATTTCACTGTGCATTTCCCCTCCTTGATGCTTAGGAATAAATCAGAACTATGCCTTTTGTCTTTACAGCCCAAGTTCCTTAAGGACAGTGGCTGAATCTTACGTACCTTTTCTTCCCTCCAGGGCCCTATGTAGAGTAAATTCCTATCAAAACTTGTGAGGTGGAAAATGAATAAAGATACTTATTCCTCACCCTACTTTTGGGAGTAAACATCCTTCATTTCCTCACTGTTTTGTCTATAGCACTCTAAACATCCTATATGGCCATCAGAATACTGTTTATGCTGCAACACAGATGAGCCTCAGAAACTTACAAACTGATGCTCACTGAAAGCAGCCAGTCCTAGAAGACCACATAATTCCATTTATAATTCCATAAATAATTCCATTTATATGAAATGTCCAGAACAGGAAAATCTATAGAGACAGAAAATAGATTAGCTGTTACACAGGGCTGAGACGGGAGGGGAAGGGCTGTCGTGATTGGAAGTTTCCTTTTGGGGTGATGAAAAATGTTCTAACATTGATATTACGATGATGATTCATTAAGTCTATAAATATCCACTGGGTGGTACACTTTAATGTTATGGTATGTAAGTTACATACCAATAAAGGTTTTGGAAAGGAAGAGACTATGGTTTTGGGTGAAATGGAGAGAAAAGGAGAGATCTTGACTTGGGCTCTACCTTTTTACAGGTGAGGAAAAAAGAAAGAGCAGATCTTAGAATTTTACAGACACAGAAAATACTTTTGTGTTGCGATGAAAATGAAGACGAAATAATCCTCTTTGGGAATAAAAAGGGAACTGAGGCAAGCAGGCAAGGAGCTTGTGGTGGACACACCCTAAGGTGATCCTTAATGACCTGACTTGTAGAATTCTCTTCTCCGGAATGTGGGTGACACCTGTGACCTGCCTCTAACCAGTAGAATATGGTAAAGGTGATGGCACACCATTATGTTCCGTTCTCTAAGACTCCACGTTCGCAGACCAGGGTGAGAGGCGCTCCTGCCAGCCTTGAAGAAGCAAGCTGCTGGGACATGGGCTTCCCGTGTAGAAAGCCGCAAAGCAGGGAACCGCGGGGAGAGCCTCTAACCAGGAAGAAACCAGGGGCCCTCTGTCCCGTCTCCATGATGACCTGAATTCCCCCCACAACCACATGAGCTCCAAAGAAGACCCTGAGATCCAGAAGGAACACAGCTCTGCTAACAGCTTGGCTGCAGCCTAGCGGGATCCTGAGCACGGGACCCAGAAACTGTGAGATAATAAACATGTGTTGTTTCAAGCTACTAAATTTGGTGTCATTTTTTTGTTTTTGTTTTTGTTTTGTTTTGTTTTACAGCAATGAAAAATTAATGCAAAGCTGTGGCAGAAAGAAAAGTGATTTTCAGAATCAGTTTAGTAGAAGGGCTTCTGGAAAAGAAAACTCAGGGTGATATCAAACCTGGGTTAGGAAGGGGGTCTTGCTGTTGACATGTGCAGAAGGCAGTTAAGGTGACCAAAGATCAAATGAATCAGAGAATATGGGCTCCCGTCCACTCAGATTCATGCTGGACATTCACATCTCACAGATGAGTGGAGATGCCTGGAAAAGCAGAAGAATATTAAATATTGACTATCATTTTACTAGTGATAACAATGACAAAAATATATGCGTGTGTGTGTGTGTGTGTGTATGCACGTGTGCATACCAGGCACTGGGCTAAGCCCTTTTATGCATATTTAATTTTTTTTTTTTTTTTTGAGAGAGCGTGAGTTGGGGAGGGGTAGAGGGAGAGGGAGAGAGAGAATCTTAAGCAGGCTCCATGCTCAGTGCAGAGCCCAATGTGGGACTCGATCTCATGATGGTGAGATCATGACCTGAGCCAAAATCAAGAGTCGAACACTTAACCGATTAAGCCACCCAGGTGCCCATGAGCCACCCAGGTGCCCCAATTATTTCATTTTTAAAGATACAACGTAGGAGAGGTTCTAGTGCTGAATTTGGAACACCAGTTCCAAGTCTGGCTCTGTCAACTTACCAACCACATGACCTTCAGCAAGTCACTTAACACTCTTTCCCCTCAATCTACACATTTGTAAAACAAGCTTAGTAAGACTATCTACCTCACAGAGTTGGTATGAGGACTAAATGAAATAGTCCACACGCAGCTCCTATAACTGTGCCTGGCACATGGTAAGTGCTCAATAACCACTAACTGTTATTGCTGTTACTGCCGCTGTTCGGTATTGTTATATCACATGGTGATTATGTGTACCCCCTCTGCCACTTATCCAGTGGGTGACCTTGGGCAAGTGACTTTCTTACCTTCTGTTCCTCTTTTGTGAAACGGGGAAAGGAACAATAGCTTCTTTGTAGGGTTTTGTGGACGATGCTGTGTGCAGAGGTCTGACTGAGGAGATGGTCTTTGTTCCATCCTATCAGGGTAGACGTGCCTGATGCATCTTGGTGCCAAATAGAACATTATAATCTCTTTCTTTCTTTTTTTTTAAATTTCTTTATTTATTTATGTGTGTGTGTGAGAGAGAGAGAGAGACAGAGCGTGAACAGGGGAGGGGCAGAGAGAGAGAGGGAGACACAGAATCCGAAGCAGGCTCCAGGTTCTGAGCTGTCAGCGCAGAGCCCAACACGGGGCTTGAACCCACTAACTGTGAGACCATGACCTGAGCCAAAGTCAGACAGCCGACTGAGCCACCCAGGTGCTCCTATAATCTCTTTACCCAGTAGTTTTGTCTGCAAGCTTGGGAAAAGGCACCTAGCATGGCAATCAACATGTGTTAACTTTCAGTGAGTGTTAGTTACTGTTAATGATTGCATATAATCCTCACAACGACTCTATCAAATTGGGTTCTTTATTATACCCATTTTACATAGGTAAAACTTAGGCTTCAAGAAGGCAACTTGCCTAAGGCGAAGCAGGGTCAGAAATGAAAGGCAGACTTATCTGACTCCCAAAGTAAAAATATTTCGGGAAAGCATGTGTTACACAGATAACAGAGGACAAAGACCCTTAATAGGGCCAAGACCAAAATCATACTTTGCAATGGAGTTGGGGGAAAATGAGGTAGAAAAGGACAAGGAAGAAAAGAAAACACAGGCTACATGAAACTTCTGGTAAACAAGCCAATGACATCAAGATACATTTAAGTCCACTTGCATATTTTACAAATAGATGTGATTTTTACAGCAACACAGTGACACTGGGTTAGAAGTTCTCATTTCCTGGCTCAGGGGTGGAATGTGTGGACAACCCAAGCGAGCGCTTCCACGTCTGACTTCTGTGGGCTGTCATCCGAGACAGACACGATTACAAAATCCCAGTCTGGCTGGGGTTGGTTGGGAGGCAGGAATCCATTGGGCTCTTTCTCCAGCTAAGAGAGGGAAGACTTCAGGCAAATGGGAGGAAGTTGTTCCAGGGCCACACACTCTGACTTCGGGCCAGCTCGTATCCTGGCTTCACTCTTTCAGAATCCCAAGGCCTCCCTTGACAGTACTTTTTACCACCCAAGTATTAGAGTTGCGTGGATTAGACCTTCGGGGCAGCCTCAGAGGCTGCAAGATGAATATCGTTTTGCTTGTGCAACCAAGTTACCACCTGAGAGCTGTCTGAGTAGCCAGCCTCGCGAGAGCACTTTTGTAGTATGGCATAGACAGGGTGGCATCCATGACAAAGACGATGATGATGGTGATAATGATAGTTGGCATTTATTGACTTGATGGCAACATGAGGCCTTTTAATGGGTGTTAGGAGCATGGACTTTGGTTACAGATTGATTGTCTAGGTTGAAATTCCAGGTCTGCTGCTTACCAGCTGTGTGACTTGGGGCAAGTTACCTAACTTGTCTCCGTTTCTTCACCTGTAAAGTGGAGACAATCATAGTTCCTACATCATAGGGTTGTTGTAGGATTATATGTTGTCGTAGCCAATATGTGTATAAATATACTATATTTATAAATATACAAATATAAATATATAGATATATACGCACATATTATATATATTTACATATTTCTCTGTGTGTGTGTGTGTGTGTGTGTGTAGTTACAAAGTATATAAAGCACTTACAGTGCTAATGGTCAGGGCAATCATTAGCACTCAGGTGCCTACTAGCAGTGATTGGGGCTTCTTCTGGGATAAATGTTTAAAGACGTGATCTCATTTAATTTTTACAGCAGCCCTGTGAGGTATCACCTTTACCACGTTACAGATGAAGAAACTGAGGCAGAGAGATGAAGTGATGTGCCGCAGGTCACGTTCTGATGGAGCCAGGACTTAACCCTGGTCTCTGTCTTCAAAGCCTGACACATACAAGGTTAAGCCATCTCCCCATGGATGTAAGCAAACTACCCACAAATATCCCAGCGCCTGTGTTTCCCTGAGACATCCTTAATTCATATGCCAGAACAGAGGCTTAACTACAGAGCTCTCTATGAACCATACGAATATCTGCATGGTTTTAGCATAAAACGATTTACATCCACTCTGGTAGAAACCAGAATGTTACCCATGATAACTAAAATGCGTGCCACTGCATAAGTGGATTTTACAGCCCACAGAAGAAGGTATGTGAGTCTGCTGGGGAGAGAGGAGTCATTTAAATGAGAATGTTTCTCTTTTCTCTCTAATGGTTCACACTCCCCATTAAGAATAGTGAAAATTATAGCAGGTTGCAACCAGAGAGGACAAAGAATCCAGACTGGAGACTGTGCTTTCCCATACTGAGTGTACTTAGTTCTCCAGAGGATGTCACTCGCTGCCACAAGATTTAATTCCTTCAGAAAAGAGATTGGCACCAGTGCCAGACCCTATGTTAGGTGCTGAGGGATCAGAGATAAGCAGTCTGGAGTCACACAGGTAAGACAAGCATGACCAATGGAGGGGCTGTGTGTGTAGAACACGGTGGTCTAGAAGTGAGGGAGGGGGAGTATCTCCCTACTGATAGGAATTGTGGGGGGCTTCATGGTGGAGGTGAGCTAGGTCCAGTGGATGAATGGGGTCTCACCAGGTAGAAAGTAGGAGAAGGCCTCCCAGATAGGCGATACCTGTATTTGTAAAGGTACGGAGGCATGAACAAGGCTGCATGCTCAGGGAAAGAAGGAAGGTAGGTCTGGCTGAAGCAGAGAGTGGAGAGAGAGTAGGAGGAGGGTTGTGGCAGAATATGTAGCTGATAAGGCCAAGGGGCGTCTGACAGGGAAGGGGCTTGTGTTTCCAGGGCCGCAGCTCTGAGAAAGGGTACCATCCACAGGCAGCAACGTGACTGTTCCATGTTTGTAAAGATTGAAAGCAGGAAAGGCCAGAGAAGAGCAACCAGAGAGGAGGCCATTGTGATGTTATGACAGGAGGTGATGACAGATCGAATTAAGAAGTGGCAGTGGGATGGAGGAGAAGGAGAGGATGGCTGTAAGGTCATTGGGGTTGTTCTCCATCAGGTGGGAAAGTCGAGGGGGGAAGACATTAGGGGCGACAGAGGTTTCTACTCTGCACAACCAGGTACTTGACTAAAGAGGACACACAAAAGGAGCATCGGCAGAAAGAAAACATAATATCAATTTTCCATTGGATGGATTTCCAATGGATTTCTCATTGGATGGATTTTCCATTGGATTTTCCAATGGTTGTGGGAAAGGGGGCTGTTCTGCAGGGTGAGTATCCTACTGGTTTCTATCTTAGATGGCTATCAATCGTGGTTGTTGACTTTGTGGGATTCTTGTGTGTGGAGGCAGTGGGGAGATGGAAAGGGGGTGAGGGGCCCACGAGAGAGCTGAGGAGTACACACCCAGGTGTGGGGCCACTAGGAGAGGGGTTGCAGCTCAAGCCCCAGGGGAAGGAGCTTGCTGGGGGAGCAGCGGAGGAGAGAAGGCTGGCTGCGAATGTGCCACGCGGAGCACCCCACGCTGCAGGGAGCACGGCTGGAGGAGGAGCACACAAGCCAAGAGAACAGAAAGATTCAAGAAGAGAGTTCTGGCTCGTGTCAGATGCCACCAGAGGCCACGTGGGAGAGTCCTGAAGACCCATGGTGCGTTTTCTCATAAGGAGCCATGAGTGGCCAGCAGAGCTCCTAGGTCTGAAGACTCAGGTGAAGTCGTGGATGGGAGGATGTTAGGATGAAAGGAGGCGATTTATGCGAAAACACGCTCCTCAGTGTCCAGCGGTGGAAACCAGCGTTGGGAGTCCAGTATTACTACGTTCATGTCACGGACTCATCTTACAACATCCTGTCACCAAATCCTGGAAACTAGGAAAAGATTTTGATTATGCTGAGCTGCTCCTGGCACTGGTGGAACCATAAGGAAGAGGAGAATTCTGAAGAAATTGTAAAGAAGGGTTTAGTGAAAAGGAGAGAGCAACCCTTCTCAGCTGTGGACAACAGCAAACAGAAAGTACCAGAAGTGCCACCGGAGGTGGCACTGAGCAAGGCAGGTGGGGAAAGGAGGGCGGGTTGCTTGTCTGCCGTGAGTATCTGATGTGAGGCGTAATGGCACTGAAATTTCATGACTAAGTCCTTGGATCTGACCTGAAAGGCCAGGGGGAGCCACGGAAGGTTTCTGAGAAACGGAGTGACGTTATCAAACAACATAGTATATGCAGCATCAGGGGCCAAGGCCAGATTATCAGACATGACCTCCATGTTGTGTGCTTGCTTGGTCAAACACAGTCTGCAGTGGAAACGACCGTGTTTGTTCTTGTCCCAATAAACTCCGAAAAGTGCTTTGGCGTGGGTGGCTGACACCACACTCAATTGCACATGCAAATACAGTAATTATGCCTGAAAAATTAGAGGTCAGCTGGAGGCCAGCGGAAGATTTGGCCTCTCTGCTTCCAGATTTTGAAATAGCAGATTATGTACAAACTCACTGTCTTCCGCCAAGACCTCATTACACACTTTTGCCAGGATCTCATTTTACAATTTCCATTCTTTTAAAGAGAAATCCCCACACAATGGTGGTTCTGGCCAACTAAGTGCTTTTCCCCCAAGTGCAGATGTCAGAACCCCCACCCCTCCTCGGGCCGGCTCCCTGTCCCTGCTGGCCTCCAGGACCCCGGGGCCTCGGGGCCACAAAGGAAAATGCCCGAAGCCAACGGCGCCTGGATTTTCTTAGGAGAAACATTTTGGGAGAGAAGGATATAATAGAGTCCTGAATATTATATGGCACAACAATCTTAAATATTCCAGACAGGAAAAGTTTTTTGTCAAAGCCTCTGACAGTTTAAACTTTAAAGCTTTAGCAAAACTTTTAAACTTTTAAACTTTGAACCTGTTTGAACCTCTCGTGATTTATGAATTATTAAATGTACCACTGAAAATCACGGACTTTCTCTTTAACTAGGAAAGCTTTCTGCTTAAAAGCAGCCAAGAAGAAAGTGGCTGTGGGGAAGGAAGAAGGAAGAGAGGGCCGTGGGTTTTTTTCCTGGAGTCGTACTCTTTTTGGTTCTGTAAAACCCAAACCCAGAAAATATTCAGGAGATTAAAGGCCCCAGCCAAAGAACACAATATGAAGAGGGGGAGAGAGATCAAAAGTAAAATGTAAACTGTCTGAAATTAGTTATATATCTAGAGAAGAGTTGAGCCTACGCATATATTTAACATACATTTTATATATTGGTGGTAAAATACACATAATGTGGAAGTTACCATTTTAACCGTTTTTTAAAGAATGTTTATTTTTGAGAGAGTGCAAGCAGGGGAGGGGCAGAGAGGGGGCACAGAGGATCCAAAGTGAGCTCTCCGCTGACAGGCTGACAGCAGCAAACCCGACGTGAGGCCCAAACTCGTAAACGCCAGATCATTACCTGAATCGGAGTCGGACGCTCAATCAACTGAGCTACCATTTTAACCATTTTTAAGTGTTCAGTGGCATTAAGTATATTCCCATTGTTGTACAACCATAACCCATATCCATCTCCAGAGTTTTTCATCTTAAACTGAAACTCGGTTCCCATTAAACACTGTACCTCCCCTTTCCCCCTCCCAGCCCCTAGCAACCTCCCTTCTATGCATCTGAGTATTGTAGGCACCTCATATAAGTGGAACACAAATATTGCACAATCCCCCTTAAGAGGGGAACTTGGGATGGAGAAATAATATATATGAATTTTTTTTTACTGCTTTCATAATATAGCAACACACATGAGGAGGGTATTAGGCAAGGAAGAATCTGAGGTTTTCCATGCATTTCAGACAGAAGTGAACGGCAAGCCAAGTGAGTACAGATAGGAAAAAAAATTGGTTATAATTTATGCTTCCCAGAGGGTACAATTCATTTCAATCCTTAGGAGCCTCGGATCTCTGTTAAAATGTATGGGCTGAGTTGAGCCCTGTCACTGACGGCCCAGTCTTTTTTTTTTTTTTTTAATTGAAGTATAGTTGACATACAATATATTAGTTTCGGGTGTACAGCAGAATGAGCCGACAACTCTACGCATTACAAAATGCTCACCACGCTGTCACCACACAAACTTACTATAGTATCGTTGACATCCTCGTGTCTTATTTTATAACTGGAACTTTGTACCTCTCCATCCCCTTCAACCATTTCACGCTAACAGCCCAGTCCTGAGGGCTGCGCAGGGGATGGCTGGGGTCAGGGCCGGGCAGAGGAGGGACTGGGAGAGTTATTTGCAGGGGGCGCATGTCGGGGAGCTCATGAAGGGTGAGTGATCTAAGTCGTGACCTCTCCCTGGAGCTTGGGCACGCGTGGGATGCAATTGCATGTCCAACTTCCCCCTGGCTCCCAGCACAAAGATTCGATCACTTCTGTTAGCGTTTTTTCGTGGGCTTAGTAACCAGTTCATAGAAACGGCGCCCCCACCCTCACTTCCCAGCATCAAGTGCAAACTCTGTGTACATCTCAGCAGCCCACAGGTGAGCAGCAGAGAACTTAGGAATTACCTAAAGACACTCCACTAGCTGCATCTTTTGTGCATTTCACTCGGGTGAAGGCATAATGGCACCTGGGAGGTGCAGTCAGCTAGCCGGTTGGCAAATTAGCTGGGATTTGTTCCTTTGATAATGTCCACTACTACCAAAATGACAGGAGCCCCCAGAAGGCTGGGGGCGAGTCACGAAAGGTATGCCTCGGGAGGAAGAGAGGAGGGAAGGGAGGGCTGCTTCAGCGGGTAGACGCCTCCACATGGCACAAGGGCACGAGGTCCCCAGGATGGAGGTGGGAGGGACCCCAAAAGGGGAAGCGGCTTGCTTCACAGTTTGCCAACTGCCGTGCCTCACTTTACCTCTCGGAGAAAGCCTGTCCTGGTATGGTTGGTTTGGGGAAGGTGAACACACTGGCCCAGAAATTGCTCAATCTATAACTGGATCTACCTAGTTTTCTTGTCCTAGGTATGGAGGTACACACTTTCTTAATGGTGGATTTTCTGTGACAGATGCCATGTCCATGGGGGGTGGGGGTGGATTCTGGCAATAGCCAGAAAGGCAGGACGAGAACCCGGCTGGGGTAGGGTTCTACGCCTCCTGTTGCACCTGTTAGCAGCAGGTAGCAGTTGATGTCAAGTCCCAGAAAACTGGACTAGCCATGTGTGAATGCCTCCGAGTAGGCAGGGCAGGGTGATAGGAGGGGCACCCTGGCTGGGAACCCACTTCACCCAAGGGTGGAGGCTCAGGAGTTAGCTCACTCCACCTGCCTCTGACACCATCATGGATTCACAATCTCCATGGGAGAATTTTCCATGTTCTCCCCTAATAGTGACTTTCCACAATGGATCTGCCCAGGAACTTTACGCCAAGGACGGCACACAAGTTCTTGGGCTAATGAGTGGACATCCCTTAAGAAGAGGTCCCCGAGCTATGTCTTACAGTCTGTTGCTTAACGCTGTCCCCACCCCAGCAAAGAAGAGCCACAGTTTACCAGTCGCCAGAGAGAGCCACAGCATCCTCCCGTTCCGTGACCCTTCCAGCCACCATGGCCACGGGACGCTGGAGAGAGTAAGAACAAGATAAAAAAGGAGACAAGATACCCCAGGAGGCTGAATGGAACTTGAGCAGTCTGAACATTTAAACATGGAAACTTGGCTCTGATTTAATGTCCACAGGGTATCTGAACTGAGAGAAGGAGGAGAGGCCATCCTGAGGTCAGCAAAGGGGAAAGGTTTGGGAGAAGGAGCATAGTTACTATACCACCATTTACTGACTGCTTCATGTATCCTAAGAGCTGACTAACCATTTTATTTAAACCTTCTATTTTAATACTGGAGGAATTCTGGAGCCGGAGAGCCAGGGTTTGAATTCTGGCTCCACCACTTATTTCCTATGTGACCTTTGGCAACTGTCTTAAATACCTGCTGATTTAATTTCCTTGATTGTCAAATAGAGATAATAGAAATACCTAACTCACAGGGTTGTTCTGATGACTGGCAAAGATAATATTTGTAAATCTCTTAGCACAGTGCCTGGCATATAGTAAATGCCAGTGTTAAGTGTTGGACACGTATGTGTACATAAATGTGTGTGTGTGTGCATCCCCTAATCGATTAGTGTGAATAAAGTAGCTGAGGCTCAGAGACGTTAGGTAATTTGCCAGAGGTTGGCCAGCCAAGGTTTGAACCTAGGCCCGTTTGACAATTTCACTTCTGGTTACCTTAACTAGCAGGGTGGATGGAGTGTTTTCAGAAATAGAATCTTTTCTCTGAGATGGTGGATGATGATGAACTCTGCTTTATATACATTATTTAATTTAATTCTTCTAATTGTCCTTTAGTTATATATATATCCTCCTCATCTCCACGTATTGGGTTGAATAGTATGCCTCTGAAATTCACGTCTATCCAAAGCCTCAAAATGTCACCTTATTTGGAAAAAAGGGTCTTTGCAGATGTAATTGGTTAGGTTGAGGTTCTATTGGATCAGGGTGGCCCCTAAATCCAATGACTGGTTTTCTTATAAGAAGGCCATGAGGGGGCGCCTGGGTGGCTCAGTTGGTTAAGCTTCCGATTTGGGCCCAGGTCATGATCTTATGGTTGGTGAGTTCAAGCCCCACATCATGCACGCTGCTGTCAGCCTGTGAGCCTATCGGTGTAGAGCCCGCTTGGGATCCTCTGCCCCCTCTGTCTGCCCCTGCCCCGATTGTGCTCTTTCAAAGATAACTGTTTTTTGAAAAGGCCATGAAAATATATAGAGAAACACAGGGAAGATGCCAGGTGACAATGAAGACGGAGATGACAGAGGTATTGCCACAGCCAAAGAATGCCAGGGAATGTTAGAGGCCACCAGGGGCTAGACAAGGCAAGGGCAGTCCTTCCTTAGAGCCCTCAGAGGGAACATGGTCCTGCCAGAACTGGGAGGGGATAGGTTTCTGTTGTTTCAAGGCACCTCATTTTTAGTCCTTTGTTATGGCAGCCCTAGGGAGCTAAAACTCCTCAGTTGACATTTGAGAAACTGAGGCTCAGTCAGGCTAAAGGATTTGCCTCAAGTCAGCTCATTGGTGGCAGCAGAACCTGGGACTTGAACTTGGGTCTGACTCCCAACACTGCTCTGACATCTGCCAGTAAGTGCCAGGGTCGCCAAGGCATCTGGGTCATGTTTGGGCTAGCTGTCATGGGCACCCCGCCCAGCATCTTCCGGTCCAGTCTCTCCTGAACTTGACCCTGTGGTCCAGACACCATGAACCACGTGCTGCTCAGTGCGTCGTGCGGAAGGGACAAAACACAGCAGCCATGCCTCCCTTACTGCTGGGGAGCAAATCCACCAAAAGCTTTGGAGAAAATTTCTCAGTTAAGCAGGTGTTAACTTAGGTTTTCTTTAAGTAAAGTGATAGAGACAATTATTCCAGAAAAAGAAAAGTTTTAGCTCCTGGGGAATTACTTTATATCTTTTCAGTGCACAGGATCAGATTAATGACCATTCTGGGCTCATGACACATTACCACCTTCAGTTCATGCATGGCTTTGCTATTTATTCCCTCTCTAGCGAACGCCCATGAAGGTACCGATGAACCCCAGAAGTAGAATATTGACAATAACTCACAAAAACCTATATTCTCTGCTCCATCCCCATCCCTCTCTCCTTGTATAGAACAACCCTCTTGAAGTTTGTCTTTGTTATTTCCTTATAAATAAATACTTTTGTCAGATGTGCCTGTGTGTCCATAACTCCTGTGTGGTCTGGCCATTTCTTCGATCTTGACTCCAGTTTTATTCATCTCGGTAACTGGCGGGTCATGCCTTGGTAGCCTGAATGGCTTATTGAGTAACATTTTCTGGGTCCTTGTAAGTGCCGGGCACTGTGCACCCACTGACTCCTTTCCTGCACGGTCCCACTCCCTGGCTTATCTTTCTTGGCTCTGCCAGAAGACCTGGCTGCAGACCCCTTTCCTGGAGACAAAGGCACGACACGCAAAGAAATGAGGGCCAGTCGTGTAGCGTAACTGAGCAGGGTACTGTGGGAATGGAGGCCGTGTGCCAGATTAGGTTTCTTTCGCCAAGTCTATTAGGTCATTTGATAGCTCATTAGCTCTCAGGTGGCCTTGCTATTTGTATGATCACACTTCTTTTCAGAAGGGATCCAAATAAAACCTTAATCCTGTGGCATTTTTACACACACAGGGGCTTTTGTTCCAAGGTCTTCTGCATGCAAATAATAATTTGGAAGCAGTTAAACAAATCTCCTTGTAACCCACTGAGGCCCATGCCTGTCCATATTTTGCAAAGGGAGCAGGCATGCAGGTGAAACCCAAAGGGAAATGTTTCTTTGCAGGGAGATTCTAGTCAGGCTTCTCTTGGTAGGTGGATAACACCCGATTTAAACGTCAGTGCTTCTCCCACACAAGGGTGATGCTGGGGATTAGGAAGGAGAGGCAATTGGACATGGAGGTCATTAAGGAAAGAGAGACTTCGTTCAATATCCTGGCTTTTTGTGGGAGGGGAGGAAGCAGAAAATGCATCCTCCACTGATTCACGGAGAAAACAGGCTTCTGGTGCCTTTCCTCCAGATCACTGACATTCTCCCCCGTGAATAAACACAGAGAAGGAAACAAAAGTGGAGAGGAGACTTCTAAGTAATTCCAGTAAGTTGTTTCTCTGGCCAGGGGCTAGCCTAGAGCCAGCACACTTCAAAGACAATATAGTCGCCTGTCAGCTGCAGAATTTCTCTTTGTCCTAGGTAAAATATTTCACGGAGGGATGAGGCAAAAGTTTTGGAAGGAGAAGGTGATAACACGAAGCCAAGGAAATAGAGAAGGAATGATACTCCAGCAGGGAGACATGCTTGGGGAGCTGGGGGACAATTCTGGCCTGAACCTAGAAGGTAAAAATGTCATAACAGGCGAGCAGATGTCGTCTGGCTGAGAGATCAAAGCTGTTGCATTTGGAATGTTGTCATGATCCCTTTTTAAAAGGTGGCCATCTTCCAAATGGATGCGCAGTAACCAGTGAGTGTGGTCACGAGAAGCACTTGAGTGGAAATCATCAAAATCCATGAATTATCACAGCTTTTATTCCTTTCCCTGGGAGATTAATAATGGGTGGGGCAAGGACCAAAGCCAGAGGGATCTAAGGATCACAGGAAGAGTCCCTCAGGGCTTCCAGATGGAACCTGGGAGGTTATATTTTGGACGTGGCTAGTGGCGTTTGGAAGGGTAATGCTCACTCAGTATTAGTTCTGTCCACGCAGAGTCCACAGATCAAAGGATGGCGGATGGCGACTTCCTGCCAAAAAAGTAGCCCATAAAATGCTTTATTAAGCACAGAGAAATGAGTTTGGCAAGAGCACACTCTTACACGTGCGGGAAAAGTGATCAAGGTAAAGAAGCCAGTAAAAACCTTTAAAAGCCAGAACTGTGGGCATTTTTCAACTTAGGTGAAAACCTAATTGTGACAACCATAATCGAGTGACATTTCCAGCGATGAGGGATCATGACGTTAGGCCATTTCCTCAGGGAAAGCTGGTTACAGTTTGGGAAGTTTGGGCTTTTCTGGGGCCTCTCTCTGAACGGTGGAGCCGATGATAGATTTGGATCGACGGAGGCCTAGAGGCAGCACGGTGACTCGGAACAGCTCAGACACTGGAGGGAAGGGCTGAGTCCCCAGGAGGCGTTCCAGTCCTTGCCTGACCTACTCCCTCTCCTCCCCTCATCCATTCTAGTTTTTCAGACCGCCAGGAGCAACTTCTTGCCAAAGTCTAGGTGATGGATATGGGGGTGTCACCTGTTTGGGGCCTGGGGATTTAATAGATGTCATCTGCATCTGTTTGAGTCTTACTTAGGTATGTCTAAATGACGGATGTGCCACTACCATCAGAGGGTGGGCCCATGGAAGGGGATGGAACCTGACGGTGTACAGTGTGTGTAAGTATAATGGGGATTTCGGGGAACTAAAGAAGCTGAAGTGATTTTGAGAATCCAAAAGATGCCTTAAAACAAGAGAAGGAATCCCACCTTTTCCATGACAATGCCCTAGCTCTCGGCATGGTTTCTGAAGCCCCTTGGGGTCTGTACCCATCAACCTCCACCTCTGGTGTTGCTGCACCACTACCCTAGAGTGAGACTGTCTGCAGTTCCCCAAGTGGACTGTGGGGGGCAGACTCTCAGGGGTCCCCAAGGATCTCCACCTCCTGGTAGTCACCTATGTATAGAATCCCCTCCCCTTGAGTGTGGGCTGATCTAGCGACTTGCTTGTATCAGAGTATGACAAAGGTGATGGGGTGTCATTTCTGTCCTCCTAGCAGTCTCTGCTGCCTTCCTGGCTTGCACGCTTCAGTGAGACCAGTGGCCATGTTGGAGAAGACCACTTGGCAGGGAACCAAAGGCAGCCTCCAGCCAGCTAGACCAAGACCCTCAGGCCAACAATCCTCGAAGAACAGAAGTCTGCTAACAACCACGTGAGCTTGGCAATGGATCCCTCTTACGCGCCGTCAGATAAGCCCCCAGCCCGGGCCAGCACCTTGATTGCCACCTTGTGAGAGGCCCTGAGGGGCAAGGACCCAACTAAGCCGTGCCCAGATTGTTGCCCTACAGACACTGTGAGATCATGTGTGTTCTTTTAAGCCATTAAGTTTGTGGGTAACTTGTTCGGCAGCAACAGATATTAGCGTGGAGCCCTGGAAATTTCATGGACCCATGCCTTTGCTTCTGATCTTCCTAATGCATGGAAAGCCCTCTTCTACCTCCTCCTTGCCAGCTTGGCCAACCCCCACTCATTGTTTAAGATGTAGCTCAAACACTACATCTTCAGAAAGGCTTGCCCTGCCTTCCCCCCCAAACCCTGCCTTTCTGTGCAATTGACTTCTCTCTTCTCAGACCTTGCATAGACTCTTCGCAGCATTTAAACCTATAGTGCAACTTGCTGTTATATTCTAACAGTCTCCATAGAAGCCTTCCAATTTCCTCGAAGAAGAAAATATTTTCACCATTAGAACTGCAATAGACCTTTCTGAAGCACATAAAATCAGCTACTCCAACGGTTGTGGAGGTGATGGAGGAAGGGCCCAGTCTAGCCTGACGGTGAGTGGGGGGGGGGGGCTGCTGAGAAGCAAACAAGGCAGCTGGGGGGAGGTAGCCCCTGTCCCACGGGCTTTGGGACAGAACAGAGGCAGAGTGAGAGACAGGAGGGGTGACACGGTGCATCCGGAGGGAGGTTTAATGCTCAGACGTGAGCCCAGCTCATCAGGTAATGCAGAGCTCTGCGCGGGACATGATTCAGAGCCACGGGATTTCCTCACATGTTGTAAAGATGTTACGCCCCCCTGTTTTTAAATTCTTTGTAATTTTATCTGCTATCATCACTTCAAGCACTTGTTTGCTAATTGCTGGGGGTGCTCACCATGGTCTTGTTCAATGTTGTAGCTGAGGGGTTAGCAGAGTCAAGGGTCCATGGCCGCATTCAGTAAGACTGTGCTGAACCAGAAGGCTACGGCACCGCCACCTGTGGCTGTGGGACCAGTGGAACAGGGAAAACAGAGAAGAACCGACACCGGAAGGGTGATTGCTGATTGCTGGCAAAGAGCATCCTCTGCTTCTTCACACCTGGCTGGAGGGACGCCCTGGCAGGAGCGCCCAGTTACTTATGCATCCCTCCCGCTCTTGCTGACCTCCTAACAAGCACCAGGCCTGTATCGAGACTGAGGATGCTGTGACAAGACAGGACTAGGTTCCTGGCTGGGGGTGGAGCGAGCATGGAGGAACTTGCAGGGGCTTCCAGGTGGGGATGGAGGAGGATCCAAGGTAAGTGCTGACCATGGAGGGAGGGATGAGCGGGGGAAGACTTCTTTCTGGGGCCTGTTGAGTAGGTGGGTGGAGTATCTGCGTGTCTTGGATCACTCAGGCTGCTATAACAAACTACCATAGACTGGGCGCCTCAAACGACAGAAATGTATTCTCTCTCAGTTCTGGAGGCTGGGAATTTCAAGATCAAGTTCGAGCAGGGTTTGATTTCTGGTGAGAACCCTTCCTGGCTTATGGACAGCTGCCTTCTTGTGATGTCCTCACATGGCCCGGGATATAAGGTGGGGGGTGGGAGAGGGGGAGGTAAAGACCTGCCTCTTCTTTTTTTAATTTTTAAATTTTTTTAATGTTTATTATTATTATTATTATTATTTTTTGAGATAGAGACAGAGTGTGAGCAGGAGAGGGGCAGAGAGGGAGGGAGACACAGAAGACAGGCTTCAGGCTGTCAGCACAGAGACCGATGCAGGGCTCGAACTCATGAACCCCAAGATCATGACCTGAGCCGAAGTCGGATGCTTAACTGACTAAGCCACCCAGGCGCCCCTAGATCTGCCTCTTCTTGTAAGGTCACCAATCTTATTGGTTTAGGGACCCACCCTAATGACCTCATTTTGCTTTAATTACCTCCTAAAGGCCCATCTTTAAAAACTGTCACACTGTGGTGGGGTTAGGCTTCAACATATGCATTGTGAGGGACACAATCCAGTCCGTAGCAGTTGTTTCCTTCTGGAACCAGGCAGTGCGCTCCATGCAGAGACAGCCTGGGCTCCACTTTTTCTCAGGCCACATGTCCAAGCAAAAGCCCAGGGCTCTCTGGGCCCTGAGCGGGGTGCCAGGAGCATCTGACTCTTGATCTGCAATGACTTCATGCCCCAGAGGTGCTAGGTGGCATTTCTAAGCATTGGACTTTCAGAGCTGACAGGACTCCCTGCAGCGGATGTGATGCTTGTCCTTAGAGGTGATTGCCTGGCCTTGGTGCAGCCTGCTTGCAGAGAGCGCCTGCGACGCTGCACATGTGGTAGGAAGTCACCCCAGCACCGGGGAGAGAAGAGCATTCATAGCCATTACTTTGCCAACGGCGATGGACCCAACGCCTCTGTCCAGGATGGACTTAGATATCAGCCCAGTAACAACGGATCCGAAGGCTTAAGGGGTTGTAAGGGGTTGCCCAGGGTTCCCGAGCACCTGTGAGGGATGTAAGGAAGGCCCTGAACTGCCAGCAGATAATTCTCCTTCTTTCGGCTTCCACATCTCTGATCACTGGTACTGTGGTGCATTTGGCATGTGGAAGTGGGGACACACGTCTTAAGCAAGGGAGGGACGAGTCAGGCAGTGGCAGAGAACATGGAGCTGACAGCCGTTCCTCGGCGGCCTATAGACTCCCCAACTCAGCCAGAATCCAGTTGGGGAAATGAGCTCACCTCGAAAACATAGTCTTTTCCTAGTGAAAAGCGACACAAGCTCATTATAAAACGTTAGAAAATATGGAAAAGGACAAGGAAAACCATTGTTCCGAATTCAACCATTCAAGGCCCCCACTACTGTGATAATATTGTGTCTTGTTCATACTTGAATCCATGGAGACTTTTGTTTTATAAAGTTTTAATCATATAATAAATATAATTTTGTCCTGATTTTTAAAAGTTCCTGTTAACGGGGAAGCATTTTAAAAGGTATGACAAACTTTATAAACTTTATTACTGCCCTTTTTATAACTTCCTTAGTTAAACACAAATAGTTTGTTTTTATTTTTTCCAGATTAGCAATTATAAGTGTTGTAGGCAATGACTTCGCCTCTGGGAAAAGTCTGTTTGGGCAATGGTGTGTTTTTATTAATAGTACTTTCTGAATTTTCTAATGTTCTCAATTTAGATCTCAAATTTGACTTAAGAGTTGTTTATTATTTTTAAAATTCCAAATGGTGAGTTTTTATTTGTTAAAATCACTTAAACTGGCTATTACTCAAATTGGCAAGTATTTTATTCCTTTCTGCTGTGCACTTTCAACTATTAACTAATTAATGTCCAACATCTTTGTACATGAATCTCTTGCCTTAATATATGATTTCTCAATGAGAGCAACAATTGTCCCTGGGGGGAGGGGTGAAATAAATCTTAATCTTTTTATGTATAAAACACAGATATAAATGTAGCACATAAATATATAGTGTATCTTTGTTATAAAATTGTAGGAGACAAAAGGAAAAAATTGCTTAAAAAGGCTTTTCAATAAAGGACCGGTAAGAAAAAGGAAGGGTAAGAAAAACTGCCTGGGAATAGAGACACAGAAATGGAAATAGTAACTCAAAGGGCTTGAATATTTTAAAGGGCTTGATACATATCCCAGGCTTGCCTTCAACAAAGATTGTACTGATGTATACTATCTTCAGCAATATAATTGTTTTATCCTATCCTATCACTTCACCTGTCTCAGCTTCAAATCCTACCCTGTGATACAAGAATTTTGTTCCACAGCCAGGGTTCTTGGCTGCAAGTAATGAGAATTTATTCTGACTTATTTAGGTACAAGAGAAGTTTTGTGATGGGATTTGAATAGCTCAAAGAATCACTGAGAAGGGTGGGTCAGAAAGTGTGCTGGAAACAAGGGAGGAGCCACCTGACCTGTTGCCTCTGGCATCCAGATGTTGCTACCAGTGCTGCTGCGAGAACAAATTCTCCCTGGCTCCTTCTTTCTGCCACTTGTTCCTGATTAAAATCTGATGGCCGGACCGGGTCACACCACCAGCCCACGTCCTGGTTGCCAGGTGGAAGGAGAAAGCAAGTGTCTGCTTTGTGGCCTCTGGTCACGGATGAGAGAAAGGGAGCCCGCAAGCCCAGAGAGGGAGAATTTCCCCACACCCAAGAAGGGGCGCCAGACACTGGGCAGCTAAGACACAAAAGTCAGAAGTCTCAAGACGTTCTTCACAGCACTTTAGAGGGTCTTTGGGAGGATCAGGTGAGCTGAAGCATGGAAAGTGCTGGTGTTTGGGAAGAGCTCAGTAGCTGCGAGCTGCTTCTTTGGTGGAACTATTTTAAGCCATAATTCTGCTCCCCACCAGAGCTCACTTGTCAGGACACACCCACACGCACGTTGCACACTTCTTTACAGAATAACGCAGCAGGTGAACTTTCCATATAAGATGCTGGAAATGCCACAAAGACCTCATCTCTTTATGTGCCCAGTGCTTGGTACAGCCAGAAACTCAGCGGAGGAAGAGACATGGCTGGTGGGCCCGCCTGGGAAGGCTTTGTGGAGGAGGAGGGAGAAGTGAGTGATGAAATGGGGGCGGTTGCATAATTTGGCCCCTGCCTTGGAGTTGCATATATCACAGTTCTTCAGCACAGGCCAAGAGCCCCCGGGGTGACTTTCCATTTGATCTGCAGCCTCCAGAGCTCGGGGGCCACGTTGCCTATGTGGCGAACTTACCCCTCAGCTGGCCGTCCAGGGACGTGTGCGTCGGTGGGCCACATGAGGCCTTCTGGAAAGCCCCAAGTGGTTGCCAGATTGTCTGAGAATTCTGACTTGCACTGTAATATGGCGAGTTGATACCTATGACAGTAGCTGTCCATCCCTTTGGATGTTAAATGCATACCAGCCCCTCCCGTGGGTTTCTTCCTGCTCCTTCATGATGCCCGGGGCTGGGGCCCCCACACCTGCCCACACTATGGCAGGACCACCATTCCCTTGCCCAGACGGTGGGAATCTGCTTCTTTCAGTTTGAGAACAGCAACGAGTTGCTATTTTTAGCTTTGCATGGGAAAGTCTGAGCCGGCAGGGAGAAAATGGAACAGCCAAAAATCTTTTCCAGGGCAGCTGCCTTCTCAGCCAACATGGAGCAAAAGAGGGGAGAAGGGAGGTAGAGATGTCTTAGTCACTCCATTAAACACCACTGACTTCAAGGTCCTCCCTAGAGCGCCCTGGCAATTAGGGACGGTGGAAAACTGAATCATTCTTCTTAGGCAGACATTCTTTGCCGGTGATAGGGACCGGAAAGGAAGAGATGAGAGATTCATTGTCTTCTGAAAACAGCAAATACCATCAGTAAGGCGCTGTGGGAGCTGCCTGTGGGCACTGAGCAGGACAGGAGGCAGCCCAGGGGGGCAGATCAAGGGTTCGGTGACAGGTGATGAGAGAAAGCCCAATAAGACAGAGAATGTGGGGAGAGTAGACTGGCAGATGGCCGAGCAATTGGTCCCCATTAAATAGAATGAGAGGTTCAGTGCAGGGAGGCGGGCAGAGCAGAGGCAGGGCAGGCCCCGGGAGGTACGGGTGGTACGTGGTAGGGGTCAGGGACCACAGTCAGGAACTGGCTCCAGCTGCTCAGATGGAATCGGGGTCCAGACTCTAAGTCGGTGAGGAAAAGGAGGCACAGAACAGGGCCTGTCTTTGGAGGAAATGAGATGCCAGCAGGTGATTCAGTGATGGAGATGCAACATGACATAATAGAGAGAGGAGGCTTTCAGACTGACCTGGGTTCAAATTCCCGTTACGATTATTAGCTGAGTGAACTTGAGCAAATCAGCCTCTCGACTCTGTGGGCCACCCAGCCATGGGTTACAGTGCAAGGGCAAGTGTATTTGATTGTGTTCACCAGAATTACTCCTGAGGAGAGCGTTGTGTTTTATAGAAGTGCCATGATGTCCTGTTTGGGGAATGAGCCTGATGCCCCAGGACACGGGCTCCAGCTAGGGAGAGCCAGGGGAGGGCGGGAGACTGCTGCACGATGTGCATTGCGCCCCCTCCTCTTCTCGACCCTCAAGTCTCCAGCAAAGTTACCAAGCTCACGAATGATTTGGTGTGAAGAGATCTTTTGGGATAACCAGAGGAAGGGCTGACACTTGTGTCAGGGTTGATGTGGAGCAAAGAGGCCGCACTACCCAGGAATGGGAAAAGGTGCTCAGCCGACTTCTCAGTTACAGGCACCAAGGGGTTAATGATACTAGTGTGGGGCACTTGTGCTGAGGAGTACCCCACCCGCTGCCTGGCATGAAGCTGGCACCCAAAAAATCACAGAGCTGCCCATTAGCCAGAAGAACTGACTCACGGGGGTTAGATGGGACACCATTGTCTGGGCTTCAGCTTCAAGGAAGGGCTTCGGATGCTGAAATGAAGCAGAACCCCAGATACTGACCTGGTCCAGGTGGGTGCTGAGCCTCCCTAACCCCACACCCAGGCTGCTGGATGGCCAAGGGGGGCGCTGGGCGCAGGGCGTGCCTTGGATTTGCCATCCAGAAAGCCTGATGATCTTTTTTTTTTTTTAATTTTTTTAATGTTTATTTATTTTTGAGAGAGACAGACACAGAGTGTGAGCAGGGGAGGGGCAGAGAGAAATGGAGACAGAATCCGGACCAGGCTCCAGGGTCTGAGCAAACTGTCAGCACAGAGCCTGATGCGGGGCTCAAACTCACAAACCACGAGATCATGACCTGAGCCGAAGTCAGACACTTAACCAACTAGCCACCCAGGCGCCCCAAGCCTGATGATCTTTAGATGCTGTATCTAATCTTTCTTGAACTTGATTAACGCCAGGCTGAGAAAAAAATTACTAGTCAAAAATGATTTTAATGTTCACCTATTGAACCCAAAGCTATGGGTTTAAATAAATACACAGAAATCTCTGTTTCTCATTTAAGGGACAACAATGCAAAAAGGTGTTTTTCCTTCTTGTTTATTAAAAATGCTTGTTTTTTACTTTTTCATTAACCTGTTCCATTACTTTTCTTTAAAAAAAAAATGTTTTTAGTTTATTTATTTTGAGGGAGGGAGGGGCAAGAGAGAGAGAGAGATTGGGAGAATCGCAAGCAGGCTCTGCACTGTCAGCACACGAACGCACGAACCATGAGATCATGACTTGAGCCGAAACCAAAAGTCGGACACTTAGCCGACTGAGCCACTCAGGCATCCATGTTCCATTCTGTTACTTTCAATGCAGCAGCATCTCGATGTAAAATATTGAAACTTAAAGCTAAGATAAAGGTCAGGAAGAAGAACATGTGAGCAATTTCATGCATTGCCAGCATTATAAGCTTCCAAAAGCTGACCTACAGAGTTTAAGATTTCCCCTCTTCAACTACAAACTTTGAAATTTTTCCCTTTGATAAAAACCTGAGATGGAAAATTAGACTTACTGACTATTTCCAACTTTATAGTTCCTTGAGCATGCATAGACACACCTCAGACACAATTCTCTGTTTCCAGGCAAATTTTGAAAGACTGCCATGTTCTCTGGAGAGTTGGAATGTATCGCCCACTCTCCCTTCCCTGACACATTCAGTTTGGGTAGGAGGTGATCGTCCCAGGTCAAACGTGAATCCATCAGATGACACCTGACCAAAGCTCGAAAACCTCAGGCTTTGAATTCACAGGATTGGAGGTGGGCTCCGTTTTGGAGGTGAAAAATAAAATATCTCCTTTTCGTTGAAAATACCCCATTCGGGTGAGAGATCGTTCTAAACGTGTGCCCTCGCCTCCAGTGACCACAGTTTTGATGGCAATACTGTGTGTGTGAACAGTAGGGCTAAAGAACACAGGGCATTGCCTCTTTCAGCAGAATGATTGTTTTGGCCTTGAGGTTTGGGACCACTGTTGGCGTGGGCTGGGTTCCCCAGATGGAGCCTGGAGACGAGGACTCTCGTGCAGGTGAGTTTTGAATGAATGCCCCCAGGAAGTCCAGGGGAGTGGCATGGGGCAGCCAAGGGAAGGAGGCTGAGCGAAGAGGAGATATGAAGCCAAGTCCTCCAGTGGGTCTCTGAGGACAGGGCAGGACACACTCCCTGGGTGTCCTGCTTGCGGGGTCAGAGGATGGAGTGCTTGCTCTCCTACAACTGGCTAAGGGCTGCCCTACAGGGTTCGGAATTCCCAGGCACTCCCTGCACGCAGGTGAGGTGGGCTCCAGCATGTGAGGGCAGCTCCTGACCCAGGTGGCAGTGCCGGCTGTGGGGAGTGAAAGCCCCTGGAAACGGTCATCGAGGGAGATGACCGGTGACAGCCGCCCAGTCCCAACCTTGAGACAGCCTTAGCCTCTTTGTTACGCGTGTGTCTCTTCTTGTCTCCAGAAGCTTCTCGTTTATTTCAAATGTGAACGCTCCTCAAGTTATATGCTGGTGAAGGAAGTGCTGAGACAGATAGTAGCCGCCTCCATCGGACTCTGCTGTCTTGTTGTTACAAGAGAATTCAAGATGGCTCTGGCTGCCTAAGGACTTCTCTCTTTTTCTTTGAAGAAATTCATTCAAATTGGGGTGAGCTAACTCTGGCTGTGAGTCCAGTGAGTGGCTTGAGGACATTTGTGCTGTCATTCAACGACTCTGACATGCTCTCTCCTCACGCGCTGTCTCCCCATCTTACCCCAGTGCTCTCCTCTCTAGGGCAGTGTGTGAGGACCTTTACTGCTCACCTCTTTGCTTTCACTTCATGCCACTATGTCCCCATATCCTCTTTTCCAGCTGTATTTAGTGCACCAGGCAAACCTCTGTAAAGCACCTACTGTGTGCCTTACATCATTTCTGGCCTGGAGAGACAAAGATAAACAGTACAGCTGGTATTCCTGACTCCACAGGGCTTGTGGTCCATGGTGGAGTACAAACAAATAAGCAGGTGTCAACAATGCTGTATGATAAATGTTAGGGATGGGAAGGAGTAAACGGGATGCCCCACGGACTTGGGAGGTCAGGATGCTTCCTGGAGGAAGGGACGTTTAATTGGAGACCCACAGGGTAAGTTGCCAGGATACGAGTAAGCCAACAGAGGGTTGGGGAGGGGAGAAGAATGTTCCTGACAGCATGAGTAAAGGCTGAAGCAAGAAAGAAAAAAAGTCTGTGTGATTGAGAGATAGAAACTGAACCAAAAATGGAAAGAAAGAAAGAAAGAAAGAAAGAAAGAAAGCAAGCTGGAGGAAGGAAGGAAGGAAGGAAGGAAGGAAGGAAGGAAGGAAGGAAAGAGTTGGAGGGGTGGGCAGAGGCCTGACCACACTGAGATTTGTAAGCCAGCAAAGCAAAGGTAGGAAACCACTAACAGTTCCTTGAATTGCCATTCACTTGCTCTGCGCCTTCTTACCTGACATCCCATCTGCCTGAAAAGTCTCCTCTCTAGGTAACGTCCTCAACCCAGGGTTAGGCATCCCTCCTGTCCCAGTGCCCTCGTAGTCCAGGGATACATCCGCCGCACTGCTCCAGGACCACTTGTGTTCTAATGAACCTCCCCCGCTGGACTGAGGGCGGGTTGAGGGCAGGGACTATCTTTGTGCGCCAGGCGCGGGGCCTGGCGAGAGCAGGTGCTCACCAGCTTCGGGTTGGATGGCGGTCTGGGGCCAGCTGAAGGTGGCTGACCAGAAGGGAAACAGGAAGAGAATGGAGAGGCAGGGAGGGACAGGATATTGAGAGATGGAGAGAAAACAGAAAAGGGGAAAGAAGTGGAAAATTTTACTCAGCTTTTCAAGCTTCTTCGGGAAAGGGAAAAAAAGTGCAGTTCTTACTAAAATGAAAAAGAACCATAGCACTCACCTTCAAAACTAAAGAATACAGGAGAGAAATAGTGTACGAAAGAATAACTGGACGGATCAAGGTAAAGAGGCCCTTTGACAGGGGCTGAGTAATGGCAGGGACTTGGGTCTCTGCCCATCAGTTAAGAGCAGGACTCCTCTGAGTCCTTCAAGCAATCAGAATGGTCAGTACCCACTGCAAAACTGTGGTTTGCTTTTATGGCTTTAATTAAATTGAATTAACTATAATAACCAGGGCTTCTGTCTGCCCCACTCTCTATTTCAAAACACTATTTTAGCTGTTGGGCACAGAGCTTCTGAGCTGAAAATCAGAGTGGTGTGTGTGTGTGTGTGTGTGTGTGTGTGTGTGTGTGTTTACATTTTTTCCTTTACTAGAAGGGCAGGCTGATCTTTGAAGAACTGAATTACAGTAATGGGAATGGAAATGAGTTACTTATGGCAGCCCTGAGTCCCTAATGCTGTCACTTCCTTGCATCTCGGAGCCCCCGCGGCTAGGGCCGTCATCCAGGTCAAGTGCAGAGGGAGGAGCTTTAGCACTGGGTTAGGAGACTTGGCTGGACAGCCTGCTGTCTGTCCTTCACCAGCTGCGAGATCTTGGGCTCCCCTTCCAAAATGTTTGCTTATTTCAATTCTAGAGGCATACCTTCGGGAAAGTGAAAGAGTTCAACTTTTACTTTTAATGCTTTAAATAACTTCTAAATATAAGCCTGTTTGGAGAAAAGGCGGGGGTGGGGGTGGGGGTGGGGGGGAACCATGCAAATGTCTGTCTGTGCAAAAGAGCAACAGGAAGCATCCGTTGGCAATGTTTTTCTGAGCACATTAGAGAGCTGGAGGTCAAGGTGCGGAAGGCATAGTGAGGGACTGAGTGTCCTTGCCATGTTCTGCCTGCACAGGAAGAGCTGTGCCTCTTCCAGCTCCCCTGGCCAGCCTGGTACCAGGAGCTTCTTTTTGACTCTTGTGGAAGATTCATTATGGGCCTCCCCTAGTTGCTCTGTGCACTTTCCACATTGGAGCCAGCTCAGGCCCTATAGAAAGTACTGAGAGTGCTCTAGTTTTTAATATCCAAGGGGAAAACTCCTTGCAAGTGACAGAAAAAGGTCATCCTTTCTCAATACAGAGAACTTACATTATGATTATTGGAAACCACAACAAAAATCAGAACAAAGAAAAATCAACATCCATTCCGTCTTGAAAATTCAAGTACAGAGCAATGATATATGGTAGCCTTGTGTTTCTGATGGGGCTGACTTTTTATTTTATTATTATTTTTTTATTTTTTAATGTTTATTTTTAAGAGAGAGAAAGAGCATGAGCAGGGGAGGGGCAGAGAGAGAGAGTCTGAAGCAGGCTCCATTTTGTCAGTACAAAGCCCAACATGGGGCTCAAACTCACCAACCATGAGACCGTGACCTGAGCTGAAGTCGGATGCTCGACTGACTGAACCACCCTGTCGCCCCTCTCAAGGGGCTGACTCTTAAAAGGTCTGTAGTTCGCAAGGACATTCTGGATGGGGACAGCAGCCATCGGCAATGGGGATTGGTGTGGCCAGGGCTCTCCCATCACCAGTGGGCAGACAAACGGGGGGGTTGTGTGCTGTGGTTGGGCTGTGGGCTCGCACTTCAGCCACAGCTCTGCCACTTTGTACTCGTGGGCTCTGGGCAAGGAGTTCATCCATGCTGCCTCAGTTCCTCGGCTGTATATGGGGAGAATAATGGTATCCATCTCACAGGGTTGCCGAGAGCATTACACGAGCGAAGACAGGCAATACGGCTGATCAGTAAGTGTTATTTACTATTGGTGTGTTCTGATCCTAGTTTTGCAACCAGGGACATTATTAACCCCTTCATATAGCCTTCATTTCCTCCTTGTAAAGTGAAGTAAAAATACTCACCTTGGGGCCCCTGTGAAGTTTAAATGGAATGATGTACTCACTGGTGTTTATTAAGTTGGGTTCTACACATGCCAGCTTTCCCAGTGAGGCTTTTTCTGAAGTCTTCTACACTTTCTTAGTTTCTCCATGACCTCTTTTCTGACACGACCCTAGCAACCCTCCCCTGCTCTGTGGACAAGACGAGGTGTGACCCTTGCTCACAATGGCATGGAGCAACAGTGAGTAAGGCAGGCAGCCCTTGCCGGGCGAGGAGACCCAAATAAAACAGTCACAGAAGGAAACGTTTAGAATGCTGCAGGCACTGCGGAGAATCATTCTAAACATACGTTAGCTTGTTTAAATCTCAGAGCACTCTCGCGAGCTAGAACTATTCTCATTCCCCTTTGCAGGTGATGAACTGTGTCCAGAGAAGGTAAGCACAAGTGGGATTCAGACCTGGCTCATTTGGTTCTGGCGTCTGGGTCCTGAGCATTGGGTGCCGGCCTGGAGTAAGAGCGTTCTCCGGAGACAGGAGGCTGGGAGCATGTGGGAGGAAGTGAGGGGGGAGGCTGCGCACGTGTTGCGGACACCAGGCCCACCTTCATTTTAAAACAACTTCAAGGAAACAACCCATTTATTCATTGTCACCAAAGCAGCTGCGGTCGGGTCTCGTCGTGCATGTCCTTATAATCCTCCTTCCCCACTTCCTCTTTCCCCTCCCCCTGGCGGCCTCATTGATAGGAACACAGACAGATGAGGCCAGAAAACTCAGTGACCGCACACAGTGTCCTTCTGTGTGGGTCACTCGCTCACAAGGTCAGCACAACAAACTCACCCCACTGCAAAGATTGTAAGACTGTCCCTGGGAAGCAGGGGGTGGGGGACGGTGTTTCCTCTCCCGTTTGTCTCAGTCTCTAGCCCATGGGAGGCCTCGTGGGCGGCAAGGGGGGGGGGGAGTGAGGGGGTGGGGGTGGGGTGCCCATTGGAGAGGGAACATTTGGGGGAAGACAGGAGGGAGGTGGGGAGGAGGAAACTTGCTTCATTCAGCATTTTGGAAAGTTACTCAGGAGGCTGTTAATTGGAATGAGATTTGCACCTCTAATACTTCATGTACACCAAGCACCTTGTTACCTTGTTTTGGTAACAACTGGAGTTTCAATCAATCACTTTTCAATCCTGCTCACTTTTAAAACCTTAAATGTCAGAAATACAATCCTTATTGTTAATGTGACTGTTTGGGAGGAGGTGGGGAAAGATCACCTACCCTGTGAATCACCGTGTATAGTCCATTCCGTGGTCTAACTAGAAGATGTGTGTTCCTTTTCCCAACCAGAGATAGTCTAAGAATCCTATTGTAATTTATTTGTGTAACACCTAGTTTACAAATTATTTTACATATAGTTTTAGGAGACGAAAAATCCTTTTGTTTCATATGCATAGCCCTCTCAAAATAAAATCTCAGTATCCTTCTTTCTGGGCACAGCTTTCCAAGGCCAGGTTGCCGAACGGGGCTCTCTTTTCTCCCTTTATTTAAAGATGTATGTGAATCTCAGGAAAAGAAAGCCACCGATTTTAGGTGGCTAAGAGCAAACATTTAGAAAGAAAAAAGAAGACTTGTTTGGGAGATCTGCCTAATTTGGGAATAGAAAGAGTTTTATTTCTTTGAGCCTGGAGGATTTATGGATTTATGTTTCCTCCTTAAGACAAATGACCCAAGCACATTTTTTTTTTTTCAGCACTAACTCTAATCAATTACCTTTGTTACTAAAGAAATAAATAATCTCTGAAGAGTAATAGAGTTAAAATGCACTGGGTTCTAGTGTTTGGGGTTATTTGAGACGTTTTGTTTGTTTGCTTTTGCCTCTCTAGAGCTGAGCTTTCGCTAATTCCTAGTTATGGAGCTTTTTGGGGTTTTTTTTTTTTTTTTTTTTTTTGTTTTTTTCCTTTTGCCAGCAGTCCTGATCCCACGAGACAAGTCAGAATGTTAGGGCTGGAAGGGCCCTTGGAAAAGCCCTAGCCGCATGCCCTGGTTTTACAGCGGGGACAGAGGCCCAGAGAACGGGAGCAACTTGTCCAGCAACATCCTGCCCGGGGTGGAACGCCGTCCCCCTGGGGCTTGCACACCTCCAGTTCTCTGCTCTGTCCCTCCTCTTTTACAGCTCAACGCTTTGAGACAAAACCCTCTTCCTGCACCCCCTCGCCCCCCACCCCTAATCAAACAGGAGGTCCAAGCGTTTGAAAGAGCTCCCCGCCGCCGTAGCGGACCGGGCTCCGGTCACCTTGCGGCGCGTGGGCTCCGCGAGCGCGCGCCGCGACGCCGGCCCCGGCGGCCCCGTCTCAGCGCCCGGCTCCGGCGGGGCGGCCCCGGCCGCGCCGCGCCAGGCTCGCGGGGGTCAAGTCCAGGTTGCGGCGCAGGAAGGCGGCGGGGGAGGGGCGGCCCGGCCGCGCCCCCACCTCCTCTCCCCTGCGCGGTGCGCGGAATGTTGGGACCGTTCCATCGGCGTGGTATGTCTGTGTAAACATCGTTAGCCTCGGGAGCCGACACATTGTGCGTTTTTAATTTCGCCTTGCCAATTGCGGCCTGCCCGCGTTGGAGAAGAGGATGGAGACCTTGCCTCTCCGCCTTTGTGTTGCATTCCCAGGCGCCCTGCTTCCTAGACGCGACAGGGGGGAGGCGCGCCGCTTCCTTTTCTGCACCCAAGGGTGATTGATGTCCGTGCTGGGTTCTTAACGCACCTCATTTGTAACATCTTTGACTCAGGAGGAAATCTTCCCTACTCACCTGGAACTGGCAAAACGTGGTTTCATAAGAATGTTTGATCTCCTTGGCGCGAGAAGAGAGCAGAATCCTCTTGCCACCAAGCCATGGCGAGTGGTGATGGCTGGTCCCCTCTGTAAGCCCGGGGGTCCGCATGCTTCTTACTGCTCTGCGGCCTTACATGCGTCCCTCTCACCTGGGCCCCTGCCACCATGCAGCGCACCCAGCCTCTCCCCACCTCCCTGCCTCATTTCTCGGAGCACTAGCCTCATTCAGAAGCTCCCTTCAAATCCACCAACTTTCAAAAATGTATTTCATCATCCATAAAGACAGCATCTCTGCTTTCTTCACTTTGATAGGGGGTGGGGATGTCATTCTGAGAACTCACTTGGGATAAGAAACCTCAAAGCGGAGGAGACACCTTTAAGGGTATGTATTTTGAGGCAGATCAGACAAATGACAAAGATAAAGTCCCTTGGAGCCTACGGCAGTTTTGACTTTAAACATGAGGCGAGTTAACAAGGAAAGAAGCAATAAATTCAGCCCAGGGCACGACCCAGCACTAAATTGTCTCTTACAGTGTCCAGATTTCTGGCCAAGTTGTCAATTTGATGCCCCCTTTCTCCGCCAGCCTCCTCAATTCCCCTTTCAGGTCGTGTTGTTTTTGTTGGTTTGCTTTTGTTTTACTGCCAAGTTATCTCTGCCGTAACTCCCCCCCCCCCCCATTTTCTGACTGTGTTTTCCAAGTTCCTTAAGCATGACCAGAAAAACACACCCACAGTTTCTCCTGCTAAATCCCTCAAGTTGCTTCCCTGGTAGAAATTCTGAAACAAGCTCACATCAGAACATTTTGTTCATCCCTCCCCACACACAAGCTGGTGAAAGATGGAAGGCTCTGGTATTTGCTGGAAATGAAAACATGGGGATGCTGCTGGAACAGACATCATGATGTTCTCTTTGTCCTTTGCACAAGGTGATCGTGTATCCTTCACATTCTATATAAGAACAGCCCATAAAGAACATGTCACCCCAACTGGAGACGAGCAGTACTGGCGAGGGTTAACCCAGAAGCACTTAATGTGCCTGAGTAAATAGTCCGGGAAAGGATTAGACCGGGCTAGACTAACAGGCTGATCATAGTGATAAAGTTATCCCAAAGATTCTTTCCGCTTTATGTTTAACAGTTATTTTTCTTCAAAGGCAGTGGGTAAATGGTGTTGGTTTTATAGCCTGGAACCCTCTATACAGATAGCTACACAACAAGCCAGCATGAAACATTGTATTATCTTTCCCGCTCCATTAGATTTAGAAGGAAACTGTGATATCATTACACACACATCACACAGTATTTTCCTCTTGATGTTCTACAAAAGGAGGGAGATCAAACACGTTCAGCACACTGAGTAAGTGTCTTATGGAATAAGTTGTCCACAGGCAGAGGTTTGGGACATGAAGCAGATAATTTCAACCGCCCACTGGACAGTGTCAGGGATTGGGCAAGGTAAGAAGTGAAAAGAAAATGGGAGGGGCGCCTGGGGGCTCAGCCAGTTAGGCGTCTGACTTCGGCTCAGGTCATGATATCACAGTTTGTGAGTTCAAGCCCTTCATCGGGTTCTCTGAGGTCAGCACAAAGCCCGCTTCAGATCCTCTGTCCCCCTCTCTCTCTGCCCCTCCCCCTCTCACAAACACTCTCTCTCAAAAATAAACCTAAAAAAAAGAAAATGAGGATTTTCCTCAGCATACAAAGGTTGCTCAAAGCACATCTCTGTGTAGTGCTATGAATTGCCCTCTGTTTCTTGCTCAGCCGTAAAAATAATGACCCTGGTAATAATAGTAATATAACGGCTAACATTTACCAAACACTTACAATGCGCCAAGCCCTGTGCTAAGTGCTTACATACATGATCTCACTTAATCCTCACAAGACCTCAGTGAGCTGGGCCCCTATTTTCCCAATGTCATAGATGAGGAAATGAAGTCAGAAAGAGGTTGTCACTTGCCTAGGGCCACACAGCAAGGAAACAAATGAATTTAGGGCACTGCTTTCAACTCCTACACTCATCTGCCTCCCATGTGCTTTCATACTGAAAAGTCTGTGGCACAGTGAGTAAAGAAATGAAACAAGATCTATTAAATATCTGGTTATGAGAAGTTCTACCATTAAGAGGGGCATTTAGTATGAGCTTGGCACTTAATCCCTACAGCTGCCCTTGAGATAGGTAGGCAGTATCACCCCCAATTTGAGGATGGAACAATAGAGGCTCACAAAAGCTGAGTAACATTCTCGAGATTGGAGCTGATGTTTCCCAAGTTCCCGGTAAAGGAGGCAAGGATGGTGAGAATAGATCTTTGAGTTCCAGTCACTGTTCTAAGCACTTTATATGCATTTGTTCATTTAATCCTCCATGAAATAACCATGCTTACGATGCTTATTTTACAGATGAGGAAACTGAGTCACAGAATTTAAATAACCCACTAAAGGTCACTTTCAGAATTAGGGACTGAGCCCTGACTTAAACCCAGAAAGTCTGGCTTCAGTTTCTGTGTTCTCAACCGTTTATTGCACACCGGCTTTTAAAAATAGCTGAACATTGGGGCGCCTGGGTAGCTCAGTCGGTTAAGCGGCCGACTTTGGCTCGGGTCACGATCTCGCGGTCCGTGAGTTCGAGCCCCGCGTCAGGCTCTGTGCTGACAGCTCAGAGCCTGGAGCCTGTTCCAGATTCTGTGTCTCCCTCTCTCTGACCCTCCCTCCTTCATGCTCTGTCTCTCTCTCTCTGTCTCAAAAATAAATAAACATTAGAAAAAAAAAATAGCTGAACATTGGTCCAATTGTGTCCCAGCCACACACAGCCACTTCTTTGATGTGTATAATTGTGACCTTCGATCAAGGAAGTCAAGGTCAAGATTTGTAGTCTCAATCAGTCTGACACATGCTGGTTTACATGCTCTCTCTCTGTTGTCTTTCAACTTTCTTAGATTTTTTTTTTGGCCAGGTATAGTATACTTTATTGATGGTACCAAGCCCCTACCCTTTTCCAGCGGTCTGCAATGGAAACTGTGGAGGTTGGGAGATTCTCCACGTGTTGGGCAGTGAGTTACAGCAAGGATCCCCCAGCAGCTGAGGGCCTCTCTCTTCCTCTTGCTCTTGCTGGGGCTGGTGGTCCAGAGGGCTCTTACTCTGTGGAGGCCATGTGGACCATAAAGTCCACCACCTGGTTGCTGTAGCCAAATTCATTGTGATACCAGGAAATAAGCTTGACAACGTGGCCACTGAGAGCAATGCCAGCCCCAGCATCGAAGGTGGAAGAGTGGGTGTCACGTTAGAGTCTCAGGAGATAATAACCCAGTCCTCAGTGTAGCCCAGGATGCCCTTGAGGGGACCCTCTGATGCCTGCTTTACCATCTTGGTGATGCCATCATATCTGGCAGCTTTCTCCAGGCAGCCTTGGAATTTTTAATTCTTCTTACTCTTAATTATATGGAGTAGGACCAAATTTAGGCATCAAACTCTGCCCTTTCAAAATTCCTGGAGAAAGTAGCAGGCAGCTCTAGATTATGACAACAATGAAATAATTTCCGTGAAGATAGGCCTGTGTGAGTCCATTTCAAAGTCAATGCCTGACCATCCTGTGAGGAACTTAAAGGCACTGAGGAGAACTCTTCCATGCTCGGAGCTTATGTGTCTTCCTGTGTACTTGTCAGAGCCTTGAAGGAACTTGGGGTGAAGAAGTTCTCTGTTCCAGTCTTCAAGTAACAGAGAGAGTTCACTGGCCAGCTTCACCACTTCAAGCTGATCGTGCAGTTGCAGAGAGACCTGACTGGTTCCTTCGAAAATGGAAACAGGAAGCAGCTACACATGAAAATTTCGACTCCTGAATGCAAGTTAATACATCAAGCAGCTGTACCGAATGTGACCATGAACCGGTGTTCCTCTAAATGCACTTAATAGCACAGCCAAATTTGAACTTCCTGTACCCCCCTGCAAGCATCCTTGCAAATCTGGCCTCCCAGTGACGTCGGTGAGCCGAACATTTTTAGGATTGGGGGACGTTGTGTTAAAGTAGATGCGAAGACCGCGGTGAGAAAAATGACATACAACAGCAACCAGATGATCCAGGGGAAGGGATGTGCCATTCTGATACTGAAAATGTCCTCTGATAAATGTATGAAGTTTCCTGGACATTAAATAAGAACAGGAACTACTTCACAGAAGACTTATTAATATAGTAACTATTGAGTATTCCAGGCCAATGGAGGGGTGGATTAATCAGGATAAGCATAGGAATTTGTACCTGTTTAAAGCAGGGGTCCAGGGTTTACGTTTAACCCCTCATCGGCTAAAGAGGTGGATCACAGGCAGGCTCATTTAGGCACAGCAAGAAACCGTTTGAAGGATCTTCAAAGTCCTTGGGATAAAAGTCCATATGAAACAATATTCAGGCAACTTCCTTGATGCTAGGAAGTCAGTTAGTTTTGTATTTCTGCCAGTTCTAGAAATAAATACAATACCTTGCATCTTATTTAAGCCTGTGATCTCACTTTGCCCTTCACAACAGCTCTGTGAGGTAAGTGGCCCACAATCTCCTTGACGTCTGTTTTACAGATGAAAAAACAGAGGGCAATTAGGGCCTCTGTCCAAGCTTCGGGTTGTTTATGCAGAAGACCCAGGCCTTCTGACGGCCACGCGCGCACGTCTCCACCACAGTCACACAGCACAGGCTGTTCAGATTTCTCATATATTTAATATGAGATGTATCTAAGAACGATGGGGGTTCTGGTAAGGTCTGAATATTGGGGTGAAATACAGATAGTGGGATAGTCTCTTCACACCTGGGAGAGATAGTCTGCCGGTCCCCAGAGCTCTCACGGAGAGGATGAAGGCGAGCCAGGAGAATCTGTGTCTGTGGGGGTTGCCAGCTAGAGGAGAGTTCAGGTTCGTTCACTCCTGTCACATGTTCATTTCGCTTGTCCCCATAGCTGTCTCCGAGTGAGGATAAGAACCGTGATTCATGAGTTGCTAAAGACTGTGGAGGAAACTACTCTTATATAAACACCACTGATGTGGAATAGCTGTAGAAAACCAATTATTCAAAGCTGACTTTTATTGTACTTTCAAACTGAATCTGTTGTCATTCCATATCTCTGTTCTTTTCCTTTATTTGAATTTCTTTTCTTTTTTCTTTTCTTCTTCTTTTCTTCTTTTCTTCCCTTCCCTTCCCTTCCCTTCTTTTGTTTTGCCAACACACACATCTCGGTAGCTTAACACCATTAGAACTTAGTGACTTGCTCACATCAAACCTGAAATGAGTTTTTCTGATCAGCAGGCAGCTCTTCTCTAAGCAAGGGTGGTGAGGCAGGCTCTTCCATGCTGGGGCTCCCTCATCATCGATGTGAGGCCTTCTAGGTTATCGGCTCATCTCCATCAAGCATGCAGAAATTAAAGGAGCCCATAGCTTTGCCCGTGGAAGGGCTGTTGGGGACCTCTCTGGAAATGTCACTACTGCTGCTACTTCTGGTGAGAACAGGTTAGTATAGGTTCACCCCAACCCATCCACCGTGCACACTGGGAAGATGTGTACCCCTGTGCCAGGAGAGAAGCAGGTGGGTTTGAAGAAGGCCAGCGTTCATGCGCCATTGATTCGCTCAATGAGTTCTCTTCTTACCAGAGTGGGGCTGGGCCCTGAGGGATGGGAGCTCCATCAGAATGTGCCGAACTGCAACGTGTAAAGATAAACCGCTTACTTTGAATAAATCCCTAAATTGTAGATGCTCTCTACTGCAACAGGCACTTGACATGGAAAAAAAAAAAAAAATTCAAATAATCAATCTCAGGAGAGGAAAATATAGAAAAGATAGGCAAGTAAAAAAAAAAAAAAAAGAAAGAAAAAACACACAATATTACCATTTTGATATATTTTCTTGGAGTGAATGGTTTTAAGAAGACTTTTCTACTGAAATAATTTTACTTAAATTTTATTTAAAATATATCCCCAAAGAAACTGTATTTCTATCTATTTATACCTAAACATAGGTTTTACATGGTTGTAATAGTGAAGAGATATGATTTTGAGTTTTGCTTTTTTCATCCTGTAATAATAACATTTTACATTAGTATGGGACACGACAGCATACAGAGGATATTTTTTGCACACATTTGCATGAACTTATTTATGATTTTCTACACTACTTTTCACGTTTGTATAGTCTTCATATTTACAGTCTTTAATATCACATATATTCTGTTGAGTTTCAACTTAACCATAACAGGCTTAATTATTTTCTTTTTCTTAAACTTTCAGTTCCTTTTCCCTCTCTCTGTAGTGGATGGGGTTGGTGCTCTCTCTAAATCCCTTCAGATTCTTTTTTGCATTTCTGTGTTGACAGAAATGTGAATCATTTAAGATTTTTTTGAAAGGCTACCTAGTAGATTCTACTGCAATTTAAAATTCATCCACTCTTTGACCCAGAAGTCACTTGTAGGAATGGGTGTTTTTATTCGTGTGAGATAGATTCCCAGGAATGGGATATCTGGAAAAATATTGAGGGATTATTCATAGTAGCAAAACAGAAAGAAAAACAAAATTGCAGAGCAAAACAACAAAAACCTGGTGACAAAGTGATTGTCCCAGTAATAAAATACTGTGCAGCCATTAGCGAGCATGAAATGGAACTATCCCAGTTGAATTGAAAGGCTTTCCATGAAGTATTGGTCAGACAAAACACAAGCAACTGTGTATACTGTCTTTAGTAGGATCTCACTTACGGAAAACAAACAGGACAAAAATAAACAAAAAAGTCTGCATGTATTATATAGATGAGCCAAATGGAAATATAGATGTATTTATGCCCCATCACAAATTTTATTTTTCAAGTAACTGGAATAGTGATATTCAAATGAAATGTTATCTGTTTCTTTGGAGCAGGAATTACTACCCACCTCCAATATCTGATGAGAACAAGCATCTTTTTTTTTTAACTTATTTTTAATTTTTTAATTTTAATTTTATTTTTTTTAATGTAATTTATTGTCAAGTTGGCTAACATACAGTGTATACGGTGTGCTCTTGGTTTTGGGGGTAGCTTCCTGTGGTTCATCGCTTACATACAGTACCCAGTGCTCATCCCAACAAGTGCCCTCCTCAGTGCCCATCACCCACTTTCCCCTCTGCCCTCCCCTCCCCCCATGAACCCTCAGTTTGTTCTCTGTATTTAAGAGTCTCTTATGGTTTGCCTCCCTCCCTCTCTGTAACTATTTTTTCCCCTCTCTTTCCCCCATGGTCTTCTGTTAAGTTCCACATATGAGTGAGAACAAGCATCTTAATAGGAGGTCGAAAGACATCTACGTAGAATCTAAGGATTAAAGGAAGTATTTGTTTCAAATGCATAGAACTAACCCTATTATTTTATTTTATTTTTTTATTTTTATTAAATTTTTTTTTTAACATTTATTTATTATTGAGAGACAGAGAGAGACAGAGCAGGGAAGGGGCAGGGAGAGGGAGACACAGAATCCGAAGCAGGCTCCAGGCTCCAAGCTGTCAGCTCAGAGCCTGATGTGGGGCTTGAACTCATGAACTGTGAGATCATGACCTGACCCAAAGTTGGACGCTCAACCGACTGAATCACCCAGGCTCCCCAAATAACCCTATTTTTAATGAGGCTACGGTTTTGCTTTACATTTTCAGTACTGCTTTAAAAACGTGGTACTTGTTCCTGGGGGAAGGTCAGAGTGAGATAGAGTGTTGGTAGGGATGACAATAACTAACTTTTAAAATTCTTGTTACGTTTCAGACATTGGGCTAATTACTTTAAATATACTACCTTATTTGTTACAATTCTGGAGGTATTATTTCTCCATTTTCCAGAAAAACCTGGAGACATTGATATTTATCGTGGGTTATATAGCTTGTGAGCGGTCAAGACAGATTTGAAATTAGAGTGGATAAGTCTAAAGCCTGTGTATTTAATCATCTTCCTAAATGACCTGCCTTTTTACTGTCTTTCTGTACCACAAACCTCTTTCCACACATGGAATTCATGCATTCTTGAAATACATGGGTAGAGTTAGTTTTTTTGGATTGAGTCATATTTTATTACTGATTTATAATTTAAAATTAGGGATGTGTCCCTAAGGCCTAAATATTGGTCAAACTACAGCATAAAACTGCATGTATACACATCCATGTATGTGTATGTATGTATAATAGTGCAGTATATTTATGTATACACACCTATATATGTGTATGTATATATAATAATGGAGTGTGTATATATGCATATATATGTATGTGCATGTATGTGTATGTATATATAATAGTGTAGTATATATGTATACACACATGTATATGTATGTATATATAATAGTGTAGTGTGTATATATGTATATATACACACATGTGTATGTGTATGTATACATAATAGTGCAGTATATTTACATATACACACGTATGTATGTGTATGTATATATAATAGTATAGTATATATGTATATACACCAATGTATGTGTATGTATATATAATAGTGTATCTTTATGCATATACACATATATATGTGTGTGTATATATAATACTGTAGTATATTTATATATATACACATATGTATGTGTGTATATATAATAGTGTAGAATTATATATATAACATAGGTATGTGTACGTATACATAATAGTGCAGTATATTTATGTATACATACATATGTATGTGTATATATATATAATATAGTTCACGTGCATCTGTGTTTGCAGAGAGTAGAGTAGTGGGAAAGGTATAGAGCAGCTTTGTATTTCGTTCTGTAGCTAGACAGCAATTTTACCTTTTTCTTGCTTGGGTTCCAGATGGCAAAAAGGAATATGAGTTCTCTGCTACTCACCTTTGGGTTTTTGCACTGCTTTGAGGATTTTGAGATACTGTGATTCAGGTAGAGCCCCAAGAGAGGCTGGAAGTGCTGGGGGGCAGCTAGGAGCCTCTGCTAGTGGCCAGAGGGACCTGAACGATCCACGGGCAAGAGTAGTTTGAGGTAATTAAATGAAAATAATTAAATAATGTTTTTGTCTTGGATATTAGTTCAACATAAGGTTTTACTTCATAAACGACATCTCTGCTTTCAGGAAAACCCATTGTAAGTAGAATTGGAAATGTATTAAAACAATAGAATGGGATTATCTGTGTTGCAAAGTGGAATTTCTGTCTCAGATTTACAAGCACCAACAACTTCATAAACAGAGGATTCATGACATAATTGCTACATCTCTCTTTTACTTTGGCTGGTAAAAATATATGAGAATTATTAGGCATATATTAAAATATTTGTGTGTTATGATTTCTTAACCTAATGTTTTTTTCAATATATTAAGGGCCACTCATTCAAAATTAAAAATAATAAAATCCACCAATGACTTCTTATGCTCCAAATGTTTAAAAAATGCCGACTTCTCCCTAGATGAAACATAAATATCCTCCTTCTCCATACTCCCAAGACAAAGGTAGATTTTCTTTCTCAGAAAGAGAACACTGGAGAAACAGACAGCCTGGTCCACAGAGTATCTGCACATTAGGGCAGGGCATTTCATGTTACTGTTATTTTAATCTTCATTTAAAGAGATCTCTGGTATTTAAAAATTTTTTTTAAGTTTATTTATTTATTTTGACAGAGAGAGAGAGAACACAAGCAAGCGAGGGACAGAGAGAAGGTGAGACAGAATCCCAAGCAGGCTCCGTGCCATCAGCGCACAGCCAGATGCAAGGCTCGAACTCACAATCGGTGAGAGCAAGAATCAGAGGGTTAACTGACTGCGCTACCAAGCGCCTACCCCCTCCCCTGAAAAGACCTCTTTGGTTTTAAGAGATACAGGTAAAGCCTGGGAAGCAGGAATTCTTTCTAGGGATCTTTGGAGATATGTTAATGAATCTTTCCTTAATTGCCTGGGGGGGGGCGGGGAACTAATTTTTTTTTTCTGTAGTACACACAGAGGAAAAAATTTCATTTCCCATACCAGCTCTAACAAATGGGTGGTTGTTTCCTGGGTTGAGAAGAACTTGGGGTCCAACTTCAGCTTTGAGATTAGTCAAGGTGTTCTGGGACCAGTATTTTATACTGGACCTCTGAGTTTACCATATTTGGTAGATTGACCCTAGGCAAGCATTTCTCTGATTGCATAAAATGCAATTACATAAAGACGTTAGGTTAAAAAGCGTTCAGAAAATATCTTAAAATATATCATTAAACTGGGAGGAAAGGGAAAGTCTTGGGCTTCAAAAAGGGGACTCGAACCTAAAGGGGAGCAGGGGGACGTGGGCATAGGTCTCAGGAGCTGGGCACTAGGGGTTTGAATACTTAGATGGTGACAAGATGTGTTTTTTTTTTTTTTTTTAACATTTATTTATTTTTGATAGAGAGGGACAGAGTACAAGTAGGGGAGGGGCAGAGAGAGAAGGAGACACAGAATCTGAAGCAGGCTTCAGGCTCCGAGCTGTCAGCACAGGACCGGACGCAGGGCTCGAACTCACAAACCGCGAGATCATGACCTGAACCGAAGTCGGACACTCAACCAACTGAGCCACTCAGGTGCCCCGACGTGGTCTTAAGGGCTGAGGCTGTGGCCCTCAATCTGGGACACTCAAAGGGCCACTGGCCTTTGAAAGAAGGATTGTAAAAGCAATATTTTGGGGTCAGACTAAAAACTAGGGTTTTATAGAAGCAAAGATTTAATAGTTTCTCCAGAGGGACCTTTGCATAAGGAAGGGTACATGAAGCTCCAACTGAAAAACAGCTTTTGCTGGAGACCAGCTAAAAAAATTACAGACTCCATAAGGAACAAGGCCACCATGATGTCGAGTCCCAGGTATGACAAATGGGAATACTGGCACCCAAGGCTGTGAGAAAGTAGAACAAGCCCAAAGAGACACAAAATAGAAATGTTTTAAATGAATAGAAATAAATTATGGAAATAGTGAGATAAGAACATGACCCGGGGTGCCTGGGTGGCTCAGTTGGTTAAGCGTCATGATCTCACGACTCATGGGGTTCAAGTCCCACGTTGGGCTCTGTGCTGACAGCTCAGAGCCTGGAGTCTGCTTCAGATTCTGTGTCTCCCTCTTTCTCTGCTCCTCTCCCACTCATGCTCTGTCTCTCTCTATCTCTCAAAAATAAATAAACATTTTTAAAAATTCAAGAAAATGACCCTATAAGAAAAGAATAAGCAGATTTGAAAAAGAAAAAAAGAAATTATAAAAATGAAAAATATTGAAGTTTGGAATTCAGTAGATGGGTCAAAGAAGAAATTCACTGCAGTCGAAAGGAGAATCATTTAACCAGAAGGTAGAAGGAACACCCAGAATATATTAGAGAGAGATAAGGTAATGGAAATTTGAAGAGAGATTCAGTGATATGGATAACAGACTAAAAACACCTATTATAGATTTAATTATAAGTTCTGGAATGAAAGTCAGAAAACCAAAGAGATGTAATATTTGAAGACAGAGAAGCTGATTATTTTCTTGAAATGGAGAAAAATATGAGCACAGAGTCTCCCTTCAGCAATTTCCTCCTCTCTACTACATTATTACCATCAGCAAGCACACACATTGAAATAACATGTCATAGTAAAAGAAAACAAATTTCCCATGTCCCCCACCCTCCTCCAGATGCAACTCCAGCTCCCTGTTCTTCTCACAACAACACTCATTTGAAGAGTTGCCTGTATTCATCATCTACACCCCCTCTCCTAGTCTTTCTTGGAGCCCCTCTAATCCGGATGTCATCCCCATTCCTCCACAGAGAGGTCACCCATGATCTCCACGTTGTTAACTCCAATGGTGCATTCTCAGTCCTCATTATGTGCAGTCAGAAGGGTTTGACAGAACTGACTGCTCCCTCATCCTTGAAACGCTCTCTTCGCTTGGCTCCCAGGGCACCACTCTCTCTTGGTTCTCCTCATACTGCTCTGGCTGTTCCTCCCCAGTATCCTCTATGGGCTCCTTTCCATGTCTCGACCTTAAATGACCAAGTCATTGAAGCCTTAAATAGTCTCCTTCTCTATTCTCTGAGGCAATCTCATCACCATCATGTTGCTCTAAGTAGAAAGTGCTGGCAACTCCCAACTTTACATTTCCAGTTTGTATCTCTTCTCTGAACTTCAGATTTCTATATCCAACTTCCTATACTATATTTCCACTTGGAGGTCTGATAGACATCTCAAACTTAGTATATGCAAAAGGAAACTCCTGATTTCCCCTACCCGTCCCTGCCAATTGCTCCTCTTGAAAATTTCCCATCTTAGAAAGTGACCATTCTGTTCTTTGAATTACTTGGTTCGCGAAATTTGGTGTGATCCTTGTATCTTCTCTTTATCTCATGCCCCACATCCAATTCAACAAATACCATCTGTTCTACCCTCAAAATACACCCAGAATTCGACCAGTTCTCAACATCTCCACCATTACCGCAGTGGTTCAAATCTCCATCACCTTTCCTGTGCACCACTTCCGTGGTCTGCTAATTGGTCATCTTGCTTCCTTACATAAAAAAAAAAAAAAAAAATGTCTGTTATAGGGCCACTTGGGTGGCTCGGTTGGTTAAGCGTCCAACTTCGGCATGGGTCGTGATCTCATGGTTCATGGGTTCAAGCCCCGCGTGGGGTTCTGTGCTGACAGCTCAGAGCCTGGAGCCTGTTTCGCATTCTGTGTCTCCTTCCCTCTCTCTGCCCCTCCCCCTCTCATGCTCTGTCTCTCTCTGTCTCAAAAATAAACGTTAAAAAACACCAGTTCTTTGCACAGCAGAATGAGCCTTTTAGATTACACCCCACTCCAATTGTGTAAGACTCTAATGGTTTTCCAGAGTCTCTCCAAAGTCCTTAGAATGGGCTGTAGTGTCCAAGGGCATTACCCACTCCTCCACTTGTCTGATCTGATCCACTACCATTCTCTCACTTCTCGTGTTAGCCACATTGGCTTCTGTGCTGTTTTCTGACCACACTAGGCGTGTTCTGACCTCGGGGCTCCTGCATACGCTAGACCCTCCATCATAATGCTCTTTTCCTCAGATATTTACATAATTGGTGTCCTCATTTTTTTCAGTCTCTCCTCATATGTCCCCTTATCAAAAAGGGCTTCCTGATTACTGTATTTAGTGCTCTCCCAGAACTCACTATCCTTCATACCTTAATTTATTTTTCTCCATAGCACTTATCACTATCATACATAGTTTATTTGTGGGATTACGGTCTAATTCTCATTTCATCCCACCAGAATGTAAGCTGCTTGAACATGGAGACTTTGTCTGATTTGCTCTTTGTTGATCCTTCATGCCTGGATCTGGCATGTAGTAGGTGTCCAGTAAATACATACTGAGTGAATGAATAAATCCTGAGCAGAAAATATAAATACGGATCCACACCAGACACATCATAATGAAAACTGAGGTAACCAACACAGATATTTTAAAAATCCAGAGGACAAAGACAGATTACCTACAAAGGAATGATAATCAGTTGAGAACACAATTCTCAAAAATAATACCAAAAGATGGCAGAATATTGTAAACTATGGAAGACAAAACAGTCAACTTAGAATAAGTACCCAGCTAAGTTATTCAGAAAAAGAGGTAGAATGAAGACATTGCAGATAATAATTTAGAGTCCCTTAAAGAGCTACTTAAAAATATACATGCACTGCCCACTTACTTCCAATGATTCCTTCCTGAAAATCAGACATTCTATTTTTTTTTTTTTTAATTTTTTTTTCAACGTTTATTTATTTTTGGGACAGAGAGAGACAGAGCATGAACGGGGGAGGGGCAGAGAGAGAGGGAGACACAGAATCGGAAACAGGCTCTAGGCTCCGAGCCATCAGCCCAGAGCCCGATGCGGGGCTCGAACTCACGGACTGCGAGATCGTGATCTGGCTGAAGTCGGACGCTTAACCGACTGCGCCACCCAGGCGCCCCCAGACATTCTAAATGAAAATACTATCAAGCCTGTCTCTCATTATATCAATGGGAAAATCTAATTTTTTATATGCCGACCTGAAACCACCACTTTCCTGAAATAAAACCAAACCACAGGAAAACATTAACATGTAACAACCATCAAATCCTTAAATAAATAAATGCTTACAGCATTATTTCATGATTAGAAAATAGTGGAGATGGCTATTAACAGTCTTGAGTAACACTGGGACGCTTTTCTTTAGAACCAACAACATACAGGGGACACTTCGTTGATTCTCAGAGGGCTTTTCAGCGTCTTCACATGATTCTAACAATTGTATTTGGAATAACACTTTAGACTCTTTTTTAGCAGTGCTTTGTTGAAAGTGATGATGAAATTTTGAGATGAACATAAATTTTTTTTCTATAAAAGCCCAAGCCAAAAAAAATATTGTATTCATAAATAAATAAGGCTTATAAATTTGGGAATTAAAAACAGGAAAATGTTCATCTAAAAATCACTTTTCAGAGTATTCCCGTGTTTCAGTAAGAAAGAAATTGAAACCAGTGGAAACAAAGAATTTGGTAAACATATAAGTAAAATTAATAAGCATTGATGTAAAAACAAACAACCCCCCAAAATCAGTAACATTAATACGGACTAATTAGAAAGAGTTAAAATAAAGTGGAATTAAAACCACTGCATAATAATGTGGCTGGCAGGAAGGGTGAGTGTCCCTTGCTTTGTTGGGGACGAGGATAGAGTAGAGCCAATGGTGACTTTTGGCTTTATCATGTGCCCGTGGTAAAAAATTTCCAATGGTAACTTTCCAAAAGAATAGAAACACGATTTATAAACTCAAGGTAGTAGAAGGATACAAAAGAGGATAAAGCAAGTTTGATCCCCTATATGTGGAGAAACAGATACAAGAAGTATGGTATTAGAAAACACAGGAAAAGGGGCGTCTGGGTGGCGCAGTCGGTTAAGCGTCCGACTTCAGCCAGGTCACGATCTCGCGGTCCGTGAGTTCGAGCCCGGCGTCGGGCTCTGGGAGATGGCTCAGAGCCTGGAGCCTGTTTCCAATTCTGTGTCTCCCTCTCTCTCTGCCCCTCCCCCGTTCATGCTCTCTCTCTGTCCCAAAAATAAAAAATAAACGTTGGAAAAAAAAAAAAAAAAAGAAAACACAGGAAAAGATGGTAGAAATAAGTCAAAACATCAGTAAACAAATTCTTCAGTTAAAAGACAGAAAATCTCAGATTATTTTGGAGACAACATCCAACCATATTCAGCTTATAAGAGACATGCCTTCAACGTAATGACACAGAAAGATACAAAAAGATGGGAAGGAATCTTGTAAACTACAAAGTTATTGCTAAATGAGAAAGATTGTTAGTTATTACGGTCACATCAGTCACCAGGTTATTCTGTCATGATCTTTGATATTCTCTCCTACTGGAGTGTGAAGTTTTTGAGAGCAGGAATCAAGTATTTTCAACATCCTGTCCTAGTATCTGACACATAGTAGGCTCTGAATAAATATTTGTTAAATGAACATATGAATAAGTGAATGAGTGAATGAATGAATGAATGAATGAACAAAATAATAAGTCACCCTTTGACATTGACTATTTTGCCAGTGGTGGTGGGGTAGGAGGTGTCTTTCTCTTGAAGTTGGTAAAGAGTTCCATGGATGTTATTTAGATGTTGTCAATTTTACTTTATTTTTTCATTGCAGTTATTATGAATATCTTGGTTGTTTTGTAATATATTAGGTCTTTATTTCCCATTTGCTTGTCCTCCTCATTTGGCTCAATGTCACTGATTCTCTTCTTGAAAATGAAATGATGCCAAATACATCAGATTTTGTAAAGCCTGCTTTGTCAGTGTATATCGTATCTTCTTTCAGTTTTTTCTTGTTTGTGTTGCCCAAGGTTGTGGTTATGATTATTTCTGAAAACAAAAATGTCTCAAGGCAGACACACCCTCGTTTGTAAATAATGGTTGTGTCACTTAAAGAGTATGTACAACTCGGGAACCATTGGAATTAAAACAGCTCCTATCAGCGCTCTCTGTAAGGCCATGTCGGAGCAGGGAGGGGTTTGGCTGAGCTCTGTCACGTCCGTGCTTGAGCCCCTGGGAGGCTGCCCTATGCCAGCTTTAGGCAGGCGTGTGTAGAATGTAATGACACTTCTTGTTCCATCCTCTGGGAAACTAGAGACAGGAAACACTCCAGATATGCTATTAATAAAGGACACAACCACTTGATGGTAATTAATACTATCCTCATGACTAAATATAGGTGTTAGCCAAGTTGTTTGGGCATGTTTGCTTCTTCTGGAGAAAATGTTATCTAGATTTGGCTTTTATCATTTTGCTATATTAAATCCAGCTTTACATTTTTGTCTGTGAAATGCTCTAAGAACATTGCCTCATACCCTCAGCTCATTCCAAATGATCAACGTCGAAGTCGAGACTACGGGACACCGAACATCTGGATATTCGCAAACACTGTTTTTTTGACTGAAGTTTTCCTCTCTTGGTGTTGACCTGCCAGGCTTCCTTGACGCTCTTGATTAACAACCATCGACAAAAAACTCCCTAAGTAATCCGTATCGGTGTGATTCAAACTCAAGAGTCTCTTTACCAAGAATGAATTATTTGTACAGAAAAAAAGTGACCGAACATGCTCCATTTTCATGTTCTACATTGAAATCCTCATTCTGTTTATTTGTGGACTCTGGGTGTGGATCTGGAGGCACACAGCTGAAATGGACCCCAGCGCCTGGGCTGCAGACCCCTCCCCACACAGGCACCACACCCGGGCTCATGACTGGCTCGGGAAAGGCCTGTGCTGGCAACAGCCAAAGGCTCTCACTGGCAGCATGAACGCAAATGGCGACCCCGAGTTCAGCTGAGTTAGACCCTCACCAACAGAGAAAGGGGAGCTGCTAGATGACCAACGGTCCCAGTGTATCTGGGGCCAGGAGGCTTCTCCAGACGCAGAACTTCCAGTGTTATACCTAGAACCATACTGGGCAGGCTGGTCTGGTTGGTCACCCTAGTGGGCTGGTGGGCTTTTGGGGATAGCAGCAAACACCGCGTGGAGCCAGTTTGTGGTAACCCAAAGAAAGCGCCTTTCCTGCACCACCTCTCCTGTGCTGGGTTTGTTGAATTCCCTTTATAGAAGATGCATATTACTTCTCTGGTTTTTTAAGTCCTACTGGTTCTTCCAGGTCTGGCTAAAACATCACCTCCTTTGTGAAACCTCCGTCAATTCAATTCTCCAATTCAAATAGACCAGTTCTGTACTGCTGGAACAGGCCCATGGTTCCTGCTGTACGTATGAAATCCAAAAAGCTCCGACAATGAAAAGCTCTTATGTAAGTTTCTTGGCTGTAGAATCTTACCTTACTGACCTGGGGTTTTGATAGTCTTTATTTGTCTCACTGATATGAATATTCATACATTTTTGCTGCATAAATATATGAATGTGTTTGATAACAGAGGGACACTCCAGGCTCTGATGTGGGTGTTAGTTAATAAATGATACATACAGTACATTATCACTCCAGAATCTGAAAAAGTCCTATGTTCATGTGGTCCCAACGTTTCAGATAAAGGACAGTGGACCTGTACCTTTACAAGGGCACTGTTTCACTTGGCCTGTTTATAATTAATTATTGCATATCTCTGCGCCTCAACTTCCTCATCTATAAAATGAGACAATAACATCTGTTCTGACATATAAAATGAAAAGTGTTGCAAACAAGTAAAAGGCATTATTACTGTTCCTTCTCTCATCACCCTTTTCCTAACGTGCTTTCTATTCTATGTATTTTTGAGTCTTTGCCAAGAACCATCTTTTTCATAGCTGGTGCTCAATAAACATTGTGAGACTTGGGTGTAGACACGTGCGCAGAATGGCAAGTCAGGAGTGATTTTCTCAGTGTCACATCTGGTAAGTCAAATTTCACATCAAACTGATCTACAACTTGGAGTGGGGGTGGGTTGGGAAAAAAATGATCTACACTGAATTTCCAGAAAGTAGCCAGAATGTGGTCATTAAAATGTTGCCTCTGCCCTGTTGACTACACGCAGAACCTAGGTCATAATATATGGAAGCAGCTTCTCACGGGGGCATCCTTAAACTTGAATAAAGGAGAATTTAATAGCCCTTTTAGAACACAGCGCAGTAATGTATAACATATCTGAGGCCGGTGAAAAGATGACACCACAGAAGGTGAGCCTGTTTGGCATTCAGCGTTTAGAAATGAGGTGACTCATTCAGAGCAAAGCAGCGTTCTCTGTAATTCAAATGCAATCTACTGCGGTCTAAATCATGGGACACTTTCTGACTGGTTCAACACAAACACCAAGATGAAAGAAACTTGGAACAAAATCTCTGTTTTCCAGTATTGAGATACCTGATATCAGGAAGGCATCATTCTTACTCCTGAGCAATCTAAAAAAATAATTGTCACCCTTTTAAAGCCTGGTTTTTCATATATGATCAGCAAACACCAGTAGTGTCTTTTTTCAACTATAAAGGCGTAGTATAGTAATTAGAGCTCAAACGGGCCATGGAAGCTCCTAACTCATGCAGAAATTCCTTCCTTAGGGTCCTTCCCAAAGGGTCAGCCACCTTCTACTTGGCTTTGTTTGGGATGAAGGATCATTGACTCCAGGGGCAATCTTGTTTTCCAGCAATTCTAGTTGTTAGAAAATGAGTTCTGACACTGATCCAAAATCTTCCTTGTAATTCCCACTCTGTAGTTTCAGTTTTGCCTTCTAGAATGTCTGAAGACCAAATGTGTTTTTCCTCTCATAATGACAGGATCAGCTTGGAGCGTTTAGCTACAGTGAACAGAATACCTAACTCCCGTGGTTAAACAAATACAAGCTTGTCTTCCTCACAAAGCAAAATGTCTGGAGATTGACAGTCCAGCTGGTAGAGCTTTTAAGGATACAGGTGCTGTCCATCTTCTTAGCCCTTCGTAGTGCGTTTTCTACTATATCCTCAGGTAGGAAGAAAGAAAGAACTAGGCAGTGACAGGCATGCCAGTTGACTCTTTTCTTCTCAAAAGGTAAGCAGAAACTTTCCTGAAAGCCTGATTCATTGGACTTCTCCTTAGCCAGAATGGGTTCACGGTCACCCCTAGTCTGGCTGTGGGAGATGATATTACCATGGCTGGTTTAGACCCACGGTGCTTCTACTTCCAGGAGCTGGGTGGCGCCTCTTCTCTGTGAGACCAAGACGGTAACCTAAACAGATCTGTTTGGTTAGCGGCGTAGAAGGAGGTAGGGTGGAGAGAATGGATGGTGCAAGGGCCGTGAGAACAGAACCTGCCAGAATCACACTTCAAATATTCAAAGATTGCTTTTACATCTCCCTGTAGTTTTCTCTCTTCGAGGTTAAAACGCATTGGTCCCCCGCCCCGCAGCAACTCCTCCATTTTCCTACCTATTTTTGTTGGCCTCCTGTGTATGGTGCTAGTGTGGCCTGGAGCTCAGCCCAGTCTTTCTGATGTGCCTGGCACCAGTGCACAGTGCGGTAGGACTATCACTCGTGGTCCGACTCTGCACTTTCCATCCACATTGTTGGCTTTTGTGGCAGTCATTTCGTGGGCTGGCTCTTACAGTTTGCTGTCAATTCTTCAGTTTCATAGGAACTGCCAGCAAGTCAGATCATATCCAGTATCCGTGTAATTGATTAAAAAAAATACCTAAATGAGGCATACAAAGTGCTGATTTGGGGAACCAATGTATTAAAATACAGCAAGGATTTATTTTGGTTAACCTTAAACAGCTGTTCACTAATAAAATATGTTCAGAAGACTAAGACATGAATTTTATAGAGCTTTTTAAAATTTTCTAAAAAATCCATAGGTAGCATTGATATATTTATTACTGCATATGGATTTAAAAGAAAAGCTGTCACCTCTTTAGGTTTCTTTTTGCTTTTCCTAAAACACTTTCTTCTGGGACATTATTGTGTGCAACGACCAGGCCACACCAAATCAATTTGATTTATGCTGTAACAGACTGGAAAATAGAAAGTAAGGCACAATGACTTTAGTATGTTCAATAATAAGTATGTAATAGAGAACTAATACTTTTGGAAATATTTTATTTCATGAAATTTTAGGAAATATGGAATTCTCATTCTAGGTGCTTTTTGGTCTAAAGCATTTTTATCCAATGTAGGATTAGTATGTCTTGAAAAGCAGGACTGTTAACAGTTATACTGTAACCATCACATTTGGTTTTGTGATACTCAGCATGTATCCAGCCATCTCTAGGTTTGTCATAAAATAGTGATTATCAATGTCAATGATTTCAATTCACTTTAATTATATATAGATGAAGAGATATAGATAAATCTACTAAATAGATGACATGTAGAATTTGTGTGTAGATTGGGGATGTTATGAAAGTCTTTATCCAGAATAGAGTACCAAACATCCAAACCATTATAAATCACAGTTACATATTGTAATGTGGCTTTATAACTATTGCAATTACTCACTACCATAATAAGTGTGGGTCTTAAGGCCTGTCAAGAATCTGTTCTGAACACTAGAATTTCATCACAATCTGTAAGAGATTATTCTTACTGAATCTATAAGAGGCCACAGAGACAGTGACAAGAATATTTATTTCACAAAGCTTATGCAAGCTTTCTAAGCAACCTGGAAAGAACAAAGTTGGCTTCCAAACCCACATACAAAATTGAAAGAATCATGTGTTTGCAGACTTTTAAAAGTACACTGTTGTTGGAGTAATATGAACATGATGGTATTCTGTGAGTTATGCCAATGTGTTGAAATGAATATATAAAATAACATGCTAAAAAATGCAGAATTCAACACAATGTGTACATACTACTTACAATCGTGTAAAATAGATGCATAACATTAAAAAAGTTAGGGAACGTATAGAGATATAATTAACAGCTTAATGTTTAATAGGTTCTTTCTATATTTTTCAAAACTAAGTTACTTGCTCACTCTGGCTATGGCTAAGTGAGGAGAGTGGCAAATTTTGTCCCTGAAAAACAATTATGAACATGGACAAAGTGAATAAACAAACAAACAAGAACCTATTCAGCACTCTAGAAACCAATTAACGGTTATAATAATCTGAGAAGCATTTATTCTTGAAACACTGCTACACGTTGGTTAAGGAATGTGGTAATCTGTGGCTGTCTGGCCTACAGAGGCTCCCGTTTCTCTCTCACTGCAGTACCCACAAATCCAGTCCACACAGGGGTTCTGCCAAGGCCAGGTTTTGCCAGGTGAGTACTGGCAGCTTCTCTACCACAGTCAAAAGGCGCTCACTTGATTTGGTGGTGTTGATCTAGAGATTTGGTGGTGTTAGATCTGAGATCTAACGACCTCAGAGGCAGGTGAATGATCCTGCCAATGGCTTCAGTCTGAGCTAGCAGTAGTGGCTAGGACAAACATATTCCTGCCCTAGGCTGCCTAAATATGTGGCAAGAAAGGAAAGAGCTCAAGTCAGCCAGAGTCCTGACCAACCCTGAGCCAATTCACATACACAGAGGAGACGCAAAAAGGCACAGTGGAAAGTAATAACTGGGAAGACTCAACAATGACTTGATCTTTGAATTTTCTGCTCTACCCACATTCAGATCCATTGATGTAGGACAGAAGGCTTACTGGCTTGAGGTGGTTGAGTATGATCTCTCTCTGGTCATTGGATGACAATTATGCTGTGCAAACATAGGAAGTCAGGCTTAAAAATAATAAAGAAAATCAATGATTTTCTCAGAAAATCTCTTTTCTTTGAAAAGAGAAAAATAAAAAAAGACAAAGACAAACTCTTAGTTAGACTGACCAGAAAAACAGAAAGAAGACACAAATTTCCAAAATCAGGAATGAAAGAGGGGACATCGCTACTAACCCTACAGAAATTTTAAAAATTACAAGAAAATATTATGAACAAGTTTATGGCAACAAATTAAAAATCTTAGATGAGTGAGCTTTGGAAGTTTGTGTCTTTCAAGGAATTGGTTCCCTTAACCAAACATTTAAGGAAGAAACAACATCATTTATATGCACTGTCTTCCAGAAAATACAAGAGAAGGATCATGTTATAAGACCAGCATTACCCTGATATCAAAACTAGACAAAATAAAGAAGCAACTCACACAAAATTTTTGTGTATCTGGTAGGCTCTACTAAAGATTTTCAACATATGGGGAGGGGGGAAGAGTTTACATTGTAGCAACACAAATAAAACAGAATATTAGATAGTCCTCTAATACACTGGTTCTCAATTAAAAAGTGAATTTTCCCCCTAGGGAATATTTGACAATGAGTAGAGATCTTTTTGGTTGTCACCACATTTGTGGTTGTCACAAGCACTTCTAACAACTAAGTGAGTAAAGACCAGGGATGTTGATAAACATAATGTTCAGGATGGCCCTCCCCCTCAGAGTGAAATATCCAGCCCCAGATTTCAATAGTGGCTTTGTTGAGAAATACTGCTTTAAGATATCTGAGAGTACTTGGACCATATTCAATGGTGCTTGACAATTTCCTTTGATTCCTTTTTACTGTTCCGTCTTCCTTGTTCTCTATTATCCCAAATTCATATTTATTTCTAATGTATAACCCTTCAGCTATTCCCTTTTTTTCTCTTCCACAGTGGATTATGTTTTCAGGCTCATACTTCCATCTCAAGAGATTTAATAAGGTATCTTTCTAAGCAAATACAATATATTCTCTTAGAAGAATTTTATTGCCGTTGTTAAGATAACAATCATTTTCAACTCGTTGTACACCCACACCCACAGAGTTTTATACTTGGGATACTACAGTGGATGTGTTTTTGTCATACACTTTTTTCACTTAATAGAGTATCATGAATATTTTCCCATCGCTTACCTAAAAGGATGCTGTTTGCCAAATGTTCCTGGTTCTCCCTTCTTTAAGGATATAATAGGATCCCACCTCCTGGCACTTTGCAATGGGTGGGGCGATGTGCCTAGCTTTGTTAAATGAGTTGAGAATGGAATTGACACAATTTCCAGGCCAGAGCATTAAATTTGCTTATCTGATAACTTTCAGAGATCTTTATTTCCTTATGGTAAGTTGACTAGCAATGTTTGAGGTCACAGTTTTTCCATCAGCCTGGATATCTGAGGGATGATGATGAAAAGAGTCCTTCACTGATGTGAAGTACATGTGACATGAGAAAGAAATAGACTTCTGTTATGCAAATTTTTTAATGTTTATTTATTTTTGAGACAGAGAGATAAAGCATGAGTAGGGGAGGGACAGAGAGAGAGGTAACACAGAATCCAAAGCAAGCTCCAGGCTCTGAGCTGTCAGCACGGAGCCCAACTCAGGGCTTGAATCCATGGACTGTGAGATCATGACCTGAGCCAAAGTTGGACACTTAACCGACTGAGTCACCCAGGTGCCCGGACTTCTGTTATTTTAAATCATTGGGACTTTTGTGAGGTTTATTTCTGTAGTATGACCTAGCCTATCCTGATTGATACATCTGATACCCATTCATCATTCTGGTTAGAGGCTTACTTCTCCTCATCAGATCTGTATCCAAGACCAAGAGGGTTCGTCTTCTTTGGTCTACCCGAATAATTGCCATCCTATTCTTCTTTCCAGTGGTTAGTTTAGGGGTAGGCTTACGACTTTCCAGTGGTTAGTTTAGGGGTAGGCATAATGGGAGGTCTGCTGGGGATTCCTAAGAGAAGTTTCCCTGATTCTAGATATGGGACTATGAAGAGATAGTCCTTTGGGTTTCTGGACATTGCTGTATTTGGTTGTGGTGTCTGGGACCTTGTAGCCATCTTTAAATAGTGAAGGAGAATCCCCTAAAGCAAATCTGACCCACTAAGGATGGCAGAGCAGAGTGATGGAAAGAACTTGGTTCTTGATAACATTATTGAGGTCAGGGATCAACCAACCTGAAACTTGTCCTACCTCTGGGCTTCCTGGTAGGTGCCATAATGAAAGTACTTATTTTAAAGTCAGTTTCATCCAGTTTTATGTTACTTGAAGCTGAAAACATCGTAAGTGATATATCATGAAGTTGACTTCTGTAATGTTAATTTAATTGTCTGTAAAGCATGTCTAGACTGTAGTATATTTAATTAACTTCCTGTGACTTAACATTTAGGTAGTTTTACATTTTTAGCCACTATAATAAAAAGAGGGTCCCTTTCTGCAAATAGTGCCAAATAAAAGTTACCAGCATTTTTCTGCTTCTTAGGAGTGGGAGGCTTGCCTCCCTTTGAACCAGACCTTCTTTCATTTACTCACTCACTTATATTTATATTTATATTTACATTTACCACTGCTGGAGTCTTGAGATAGAAAAGTAATTTAGAACTAACAAGATCCAGGTCCTCTTTGCAGTTCATAAGAGCTTGTGTTCTTTTGATTTGGTAAAACCAACCCATGGTGCTTTAGTGATGTAAATGTGAAACTAATTCCCACCCTTTGATTCTTGGAGAAAAGATGGCAGCCTAGACTGAGAGATGAAGTATTTTGATTAGAGATATAAAGTAAACATATACTTTAGCATAAAAAGTTTTGGCTCCAGACCTTGTAACTTCTTAAGGAAATCCACAGTTGCCCATGTAGGAATTTAAATTACCTATTCCTTCAAATTATTCCTTTGTTTTTAAAACCACTTAACTGAAGCACAATTGACTTACAGACACACAACTTGATGTGTTTGGAGATAAGTATACATCTATGAAACTATCTTTACAATCAGTGCCATAAACTAATGCATGACCTCTAAAAGTTTCTTCCCACCCCTAGAAAACAAAACATAATGAATTATCACCATACACCTGTTAGGATGGATTATGCATATATATGTATATATAAAAGGGTTTCCTCATACACATAACAAGTATTGGCAAGGATATAGAAGAAAGGGAATCCTTTTACCCTGTTGGTGGGAATACAAAAGGGTGCAGCCACTATGGAAAACAATATGGAGGTTCCTCAAAAATTAAAAAAAAAATTACTATTTGATCAAGCAATCCCACTTCTGGGTATATTTCCAAAGGAATTGAAATCTGGATCTTGAAAAGATATCTGCACTCTAATGCTCATTGCAACATTATTTGTAATAGCCAAGACATGGAAACAACCTAAATGCCCATCAACAGATGAATGGATAAAGAAAATGTGAGACCAATATATATAATAGAAAATTATTCAGCCTTGCAGAAGAAGGAAATCCTGCCATTTGCAAGACACGGATGGACCTGGAAGACCTTATGTTAAATGAAAAATGTCAGAGGGAAAAAAACCAAATATTGTGTACTCTCATTTATCTGTGGAATATACAATTGTCAAACTTGTGGAAGCAGAAACTAAAATGATGGCAGGGGGAAGGGGAAAACAGGGACATACTGGTCAAAGGGTACAGAGTTTTGGTCATGCAGGATGAATAAGTTCTTTTTTATTTTTATTATTTTATTTTTTTATTCTCGCGTCAGACAACATACAATGTAGTCTTAAAGTAGAATCCAATGATTCACACTTACGTACAATACCCAGTGCTCATCCCAACAACTGCCCTCCTTGATGCCCATCACCCACTTTCCCCACCCCCATCAACCCTCAGTTTGTTCTCTGTATGTAAGAGTCTCTTATGTTTTGCCTCCCTTTCTATTTGTATCTTATTTTTCCTTCCCTTCCCCTGTGATCATCTGTTAAGTTTCTCAAATTCCACATGTGAGTGAAATCATATGATACCTGTCTTTCTCTGACTGACTTATTTCACTTAGCATGATACACTCCAGTTTCATCCACATTGCTCCAAATGGCAAGATTTCATTCTTTTTTTTTTGTTTTTTTTTTTTTAATCACAGAGTAGTATTCCTTGTATATATGGACCACATCTTCTTAATCCATAGGATGAATAAGTTCTGGAGAACGACGACCGTTTGATGTAAGGCCTGTGATTAATAGTGCTGTATTGTACACCTAAAAGTTTGATAACGGAGTAGATTTTATGTTAAGTACTCTTGCCACAGAAGGAAAAAAACAAAATAAAGCATAACAAAAAAAAAAAAGATAGGTTGTCCTTTTTTTAAATGTTGTATGTTCTTAATGCATATCATCTAGGAAAAGTTGAGGGCTAGACCAGTAGGCACAGTACATGTGGCCTGAGTATATAGGTATAGAGGGAGAATACTATGAAAATAAGAATTGATTCCTCAAAAGATTGAGATTAAAAAAAAAAAAAAAGCTGTCTCCACAAACTTTTCCCCCCTCATTCTATAAAGATTTATCATTTCCAAATACAGTGAAAGGAACTTGAGTAATTTACCCATTTTGTTTTCTATTATGTGCCTTAGAGATGCCTCACTAAAAACTGGGATCTGACACAACGGAATAGCATTCACAGCACTAAGGTTGATTGTTACAGACATATTAAACTCTTCGAGTATTAAATGGTTGCATCCTATTTATTTATCTCATTCGATGTTCTGAGATAAAAGGGTTAACCATTGGGGTGCCCAGGTGGCTCAGTCGGTTAAGTGTCTGAATCCTGATTTTGGCTCAGGTCATGATCTCACCGTTTGTGAGTTGGAGCCCCGCAATGAGCTCTGAGCTGACAGCATGGAGCCTGCTTGGGATTCTCTCTTCCTCTCTCTCTCTCTGCCCTTCCCCTGCTTTCTCTCTCTCTCTCTCTCTCTCTCTCTCTCTCTCTCGGTGATAAATAAACTTAAAAAAAAAAAAAGGGGGTTAACCATTAATTGCATTATAAGTCCTTTTTCTCACACTGAAATCTGACGGTAATTAAATTCTGATGTTTCTCCAAGCTACTGTATGAAGAGGAGGCTGAAGGCCAGAACTATATGGCACACTGCAGCATAAGGACCCTGTCTTCCGTTCACCAATTCTGGCACATTTCTAAAAGGTACCCAACAATCCAGTTTTATTTCTGTCCAGGGGCCTGGGTGCCAAGGATCAGATATAAGCACAGGTTCATTTAAGCAGCAAGATTACAATCAACAGACTCTGAACATTGAAAATGGCAGACTAGCGAGGCCAGTGAAGCCCCAGCCTCACCCCTTCTGGGTCCAGGACCGAGCAGGCATCGCCACAAACTTAACGATGGATTAGTCTCAGCTGTGAGGTCACAGAAATTACAGAACACGTGGTACCTGGATATCCAGGAATGGTTCGCAGTTCTGCTTCCTGCTTGCTGTGCAACGTTGGACAAGACAATATACCACTCTGCATCCCAAGTGTAGAGATAAAAATGAAAGCGTTTACTTCATTGGGTTATTTTGAAACAAACAAACAAACAAACAAACAAAAAAACACAAAAAACCATCATAATGTATGTGAACAAGCATTATTAACTGGCAGAGATATTGCTTTTAGTTATTGTTTGTTTCGGGGGGCCAGTTAAATGAAAAATACTTTGAAGGTTGAATTTGCAGACACTTGCTGCAAAAAATATGTTTCTAATTTTTATTATACACAATGATCATTGGAAAATAAAAGCGCCAAACACATGCATGCCCTCACTCTTCCAACGTCAGAGTGTCTGTCTGGTGTGTCACTGACAGTGTCCTCCCCCCTGGCTTCCAGGCAAAGGAAAGCAGTGACACATTGACACTGCACATCCCTTCTTGATGTGGAGCATAATCTGTCAGCATTGCCCTTCCGCCTTCTTTCCTTGCAATCCTTCTTAGGAAGCCCTTCGCTCAGGTTGTATCTGTATTTTATTCTAGAAGTCTGAGCATTTCTTTTACAAATATTTAAATTATTAGTCCATCTGGAATTAATCTGATATAGGGTGGGAGAGATGTGTCATATTTTTGCAAATGCTAAGCCATTTACAAAATAGATATTTTTGCAAATGGCACTCAACACCATTTATTGAATGACCCAGCCTTTCGTCACTGATAGGAGTTGCAAACTTTTCCATATACTAAGTTACTAAATATATATGAGAAGGTTTCTGGATGAAACATTCCACTGAATTGTTCTTGGCCCCGTCACTACCACATATTTTAATTAACTTTATAGAAGCTTTCCTGTCTAATGAGTGAAGCCTTCAACCTTGTTTTTCCAACATCCATTGGCTTTCCGGCATGCTTATTCTTTCGGAAGGTCTTTAGAATTTTTTTATTTTCACATTCTAGACATCCATGAAAATACAGGAAAATCTCCAAACTCTCAACAATATGATAATTAAGGTGACAGACAATATAAAACCAGAAGCAGGATTAAGATTTCTGAATCACAAGGAAGATGGAGCTGTATTTAGAAAACCTCCCAGCCACTTGGAAGATCCCGTAGCTTTGCTGCTCTGAATATGCACACCTCTATTACTGCAGTTGGTTTGCATTTTATTTTTTAAATGTTGGCTTCCCCATCGGAGTCTGAGCTCATTTAGGGCAGGGGCTATCTCTTAAATATCTTTTGTACCATTGCACAGTGATAGGGACATAGTAGATGCTCGAAAAATATTTAGTGAATTAATTCACAGTACACAAAATTTCCATTCGGCAGTTCCACGGCTGTATTTTCCCTCTGTCTTTGCTGGAGGGCAGGATCCCGGAGTACCTGAGACTCGCCCCGCTCCAAGATGCTTTCCTCCCCAACCTGGCACACAGTAGGTACTCAGAAAATGTTGCCTTCTTCCATTTCCATAGCCTCTGTTTAGCTCTCCTCTCCCAGGGGCAGGGGAGGAAAAACAAGGCCTCACGTGTAGTCCACTAACATTTTCAAAAGAAAATCCGGATGTCTGCTGGAAGGACATGACAAGTTAAAAGGAAAACATGGTTCCCAACTGCGGCAGCTTCCACGCCCGGGGGGAGACTGACACCCTGAAATGCCCTCCTGGAGGCCAGTGTACCCAGCCTTACTTTTGTTAAAGAGTGAAGAAACGGGACCCTTGAGTTTGACTTTGAAGTTTGAAGTCTCTGGAGGACATGGGGAAGAAGGAGGTGCTAGCTGATGTCCGTGGGTGAGGGCGCCGGGAACAGCACATTATTCTTTTGAAGTCGCTCTCCCTGGGGTTCGCTTTAAAATGTCCCGGGCAGCTTTCCTTTTACAGCTTCTGGGTACCCTGCGTATGTTAAATAAAGAACGAAGGTTTTCTCTTGCACCACAGGATTAACTGGTCACGGACGCCTCTCTGATCGCGGACAGCTGCGGAGATGCACTGGTAGAAAATAACGTACCAGCCCATGTTGATGCCCACTTCCCCTTTGTGGCCGGTTGAAACTTTGGGAATGCCTCATTTAAAGGAGGAAAGAAAACAAAATTGTGTGACTGAGCTCTCTCTTTACTGTCCTTTCTCATGTTTTCATAGCAGTTTTGGGGGGGCTTAGAGTTGATCTGAAGAGAATTTCCTAAAACCCACCAGAAGTCAACCTGAGGCTGGAGACAGTTTGGGGGGCTTCTCATGCTTCCGCCAAGGATATCTTCCTTGGTCTAGAGGCAGCCAAAAGCTCTCCTGGGGATCTCTAGGACAGAACTCACATGTCCTGGGCACGGGAATTCCCACCCTTCCTTCAGGTTTTCCTCCCCAAAGTGCTTCCAAACATTCCCCGTTCCACCTAAGATGAAGAGGCCATACACAGACCCAGCGGGACCGTCACCTGCCCAGAGTGACCAGGAGCCTGGGCCCAATCTAGCTTCCTGCTTTGCTAGTTTGCTTGATGTTTGCAAAGGAAGCCTTGATTGTTCAGCTTGTGGGAGAGAATATTCTCTCAGGCTCTTCTGGCCTGTTTCTTCTGTTGAACAAGGACAGGCTCAGTACAATGTTTTCTTCTCTAGCATAGAAAGCAAGGCTTGAGGGACCTCTTTTGGATTAGGGGCAGGTACAGAGAGCTCATGGGCCTGGGGGCAGCAAGAGGGGTGACTGTGCTGCCCTCTATTTAGGTGTTGAGCTCGGACCTTGGGTCTTAGGAGGGTGTGCCTTACGGTTTGAAGAAGGGCCCTACCTCAGTGTGGGCAGGTCAGCTTTTTTTTTTTTTTTAATTTAATGTTTATTTATTTTTGAGAGAGAGAGAGAGAGGGAGACACAGAATCCGGAGCAGGCTCCACGCTCTGAGCTGTCAGCATAGATCCCATTTGTTCAACAAATGTCTGAGAACGTTGCGTGATTCCCTGTTTGGGTCCCACTCTGCTCCCGTTCTCCCCAGTGGAGAATGACGGACACTCACGCAGTGCCCACGTGCTCTTGGTCTCAGATATTACCTCGTTTCAATCTTACAAACCCTGCTGTCTTACAGAGCTTACAACATTATAACCTGGGTAGAACCAGCACTCATTTTCCCTTTCCTTTTTGTTATATTTTCCACTGAAGAAACTGAGGTTCAGAGAGGCCAGTGACTTGTCCCATGGTCACAAAGAACTTGAATCATGTCACAGGCTTAGAAGGAGGTCTGTAAATGCTTGTGGGTGGTGAAATTTAATTTAAAGAAAAGTAAAAGGCAAGTGATTTTGTGGTTTCTTTTCATCCATTATTTATTTGTTACTACCTCTCAGGTAGTAACATTTCTTTCTCCCCTAGAGGTACCCATTTCTTTCTCCCCTAGAGGTACCACACTACTCTGTTTGGTACGTATCCTTGGGTCTGTGTCCTTGAAAATATATGTGTAGCATTATTTTATATAGAAATGTGTGCTAGATTGTATATGTGGCATTGCACTCTCTGTTTTATTCTATTTCTTATTTTTTACTTAAAGATTTTGAGTTCTCTATGTGTTGCTTTATGTCCATTTAGCTCGTTGCTTCTGAGTGCCTTGTTCTATTCCACAGGATACATCTACATTCCCCCGATGCTGGGTACCTGGACACTTTCACCTCTAGCTCTCTGCTGCACACATATTGGTGTAGAGCATCCTTGAACGTGTGAGAGCTTCTCGGGGGCAAGTATCAAGTCTCTGTACTTTCTGTGGCGGGTCAAAGCCTGAAAGGAGAGCTGGACAGCTGGAGATGGTGGAATATTTATTTTAAATGCAACCAATAGGAACCAGAGGGCATCCCCCATTAAAGGGACTGCTCTGCTCTACAAAGAGAACCATTAAAATGAATGTAAATCACAGTAGCCTCAGGGACTGTTTAATAACAATCTGACTTTTTATTGGGTGAGCAGGAGATGTGCCAGCTTTCTCCTTACAGAGTCTCCTGGATCTTTTACAGAGGGAGAGAGAGAGAGAGAGAGAGAGAGAGAGAGAGATCCTATCTGAACTGCTATGGAGATTATCGAGGGCAGAGGGCTGCTCAGGGAGTAATGGCCATAAATCCAATTAGTAACTCACTTTCTCTTTTGCCACAGGCTCCATTTCCCCCAAATACATGGAAGATAATTCTACACTCTGGAACCGGTCTATCCCGAGGGCTCCATGATACCATGCCACCAAGACACAAAAGTTTCTTGCATGGGAAAAGGACTGGGATGATCCACACTAAACCAGTGACAGCAGAAACCACGATTGTTCTGGAGTGGCGTGGGAGCCTTGCCACACTCATGTATCACTTCCAGCAAAAATCATGTTCCTGTCTCATTTGTGAAATAAGGAAATGGGAGAAAAACTTCAGGGATTTTCCAGAGAAATTTAAGCAAAACTAGAGATCACAGGAACCCCACTTATTTCTGGGTGGGGAAACTAAGGCAGCAGGAGCACCAAGACGGTTAAGGGATCCTGCTCCCAATGAGGAGGGCAGACACAGGGGCCGGGGCTTCTATGTCTCCTGACTCTCCCACTCCAGTCCCGGGTCAGCCGGTGAGCTCAGTCAGCAGAACCACTAGGGGGGCCAGGAGCCCGAGTGCTGAGCCAAAGAAGGGTCTGGGATCCCAGGCCACTACTTGTTTGGGAACTTGCATACTTAAAAGACCAGATTCTTTAATGACAAATCTTTATGATCCAAAACAAAGAATCGAGATGCCTGGGGTAAAAATAAAATAGGTACCAGCTTAATTTTGTTGTTTAAAAAAAATACTGCATGACTGCTTCACTTCTTTTTTCCTCTGAGGTTAAAAACAAAACAGAAAAACCAAAGCAACAACAACAACAAAAAACACGTTGAGAACAGCTCATCTAGAGGATGCACACAGTCATACCAGGTTCTTTCTTTCTCTTGTTGCACATACACTTGTTACAAACATGCTTCTTTGGGGTTTGTAGTTTTGTCAAAATTATGATTGAAATCAATATATGACGGACACATTAGCATGAGTTGATAGAAAAAACACAAAGGATTTGAAAAAATTAATTTTTTATTTATTTTTGAGAGAGAGAGAGAGAGAACACAGTGAGGGAGGGGCAGAGAGAGAGGGAGACATAGAATCTGAAGCAGGCTCCAGGTTCTGAGCTGTTAACACAGAGCCCAACGCGGGGCTCGAACCCACGAACTATGAGATCATGGCCCAAGCTGAAGTCAGATGCTTAAAGAACTGAGCCACCCAGGTGTCCCAACAAAGGATTTGGATTTGAATCCCTGACTTGTCATTTACTAGTAACCTTTAATAAGTGATCTAACCCTCTTAAGCTTTAGTTTATTACCTTAAAAATAATATGAATAATATGTAATTCATAAGATTCTTGTGAGGATTAAATAAGATACTGTAAGGAGAGCTTTCAGTACAATGTCTGGCACATAGTAAGCTCTCAATAATGATACCTATAGTATTTAACAGGATCATATTTATTACTGTTACTTTCCCTTGTATGATTCCAGGGATCAATGAGGTGTTTGTTAGGTAAACTAATATCTTGAATTCTTCAAAAGCAGAGCCTGAGACAATGATTTGTGTGCAGGATGTTTATTCAGAAGGTGATCTCAGAAGTAGAGTGAGGAAGTGAGCCGAGAAAGAGAAGAAAGCCTGTAAACGTACCTCTTTAGGCAACGGGACTCAATCCTCTAGACCTCCTGTGGGACTGTGTGAAATATACTTTAAACAGCATAGGATGGGCACCAATAGTGCCTCCTGCAACTATATAAATTAAGTCTCCAATTAGGTTTTGAGTATGTATCACCTTTGTGTTTAAAATTTTTGTTGTTTTTGGGGCACCTGGGTGGCTCTGTTGGTTAAGGGTTTGACAGCTCAGGTCATGATTTCACGGTCTGGGAGTTCGAGCCCCGCATGGGGCTCTGTTCTAATAGCTCGGAACCTGGAGCTTGCTTCAGATTGTCTCCCTCTCTCTCTGCCCCTCCCTCGCTCGCACTCTGTCTCTCTCTCTTTAAAGAATAAACATTAAAAATAATTTTAAGGGGCGCCTGGGTGGCTCAGTCAGTTGAGCGTCTGACTTCGGCTCAGGTCATGATCTCACAGTTTGTGAGTTCAAGCCCCGCATCAGGCTCTGTGCTGACCGCTCAGAGCCTGGAGCCTGCTTCAGATTCTGTGTCTCCCTCTCTCTCTGCCCCTCCCCCACTCATGCTCTGTCTCTCTCTGTCTCAGAAATAAAACATTAAAAAAAGTAATAATTTTGGGGCGTCTGGGTGGCGCAGTCGGTTAAGCGTCCGACTTCAGCCAGGTCACTATCTCGCGGTCCGTGAGTTCGAGCCCCGTGTCAGGCTCTGGGCTGATGGCTCAGAGCCTGGAGCCTGTTTCCGATTCTGTGTCCCCCTCTCTCTCTGCCCCTCCCCCGTTCATGCTCTGTCTCTCTCTGTCCCAACAATAAATAAAAACGTTGAAAAAAAAATTAAAAAAAAAAGTAATAATTTTAAAAAATAATTTTTTTTTTTTTTTTTTTTTTTTTTTTTGTGGTTGTAAATCAGACAATTGTCTCCATTAGCTGACTTTCTCCTTGTTTGGAGGAAGCCGCTCTACTACTGTAATCTGTTTGCTAACTCCTTCTCCACCAGGTGATATAAGGCCTGGTTTATGTTGCAAAATGTTTCAGCGTGGTAAATACATCTGTCACACTAAGCTTAAATTCACATGTTTACCATTCCATTTAAAGTTGAGGTAGCTTATCTCTTAGACCCTAGTTCTCAAAACTTAGGTGAAGGAGGAGCTTCTGGAAATCACGGAGCTCTTTATAGAGAGCACCACACTAATGGCAGAATACCACATAATTCTGACATATTTAATTCCAAAATGTAAGTAGAAAAAAATGATTGCAAGAAACATGTCATATTACAAAATTTTAACATGGACATGCAGACACACGTATCAGTTCAGTGTAAATGGTTCTTTGAGTTTACACTAATATTTGTTTGATAACTAATCATTAACTTGTTATCCTCTGGAATTTGCTAGCAGATAAGCAATAGTAGGCACCGTAGGTATCAGAAAAACGTGTAAACAGAAACATTAAACATGGACAAAATTTTACCCACTTTTACATTAATCTGAGACAGAATCCGTGACCGTCCAATTTATAAAACACTGGCATTTGAGAACCCACTTAAAAGGCCAATTAAATCACTGAACTGCCAGTTTGGGGCAATGTTCACCAATCAAAATGAGGGAGGTACCATGATTCCAGGCTACTTGGAAGTTTCCAAAGGAGGAAGAGCACATAGAAGCTATGTCATAGCCACTGTGGAAGCAAAAGGTGAACTTCTGACCAATACATAATATGTTGCTCTTTTTGGGAAGTTTTTTTTATTTTAATATTTTGCTCTAAATTAAGCAAGAGACGACTGAATATAATGGAAATAGCTGCCTCCTTTGCTTATACTATCCCTTACTTCTAGACACCCATTTCCCAAAACTGGAATGCCCTCTCCCATCTTTACTTAAGGCTTACCTCAAATCTCTTGTCCCGACAAAACCGAATCTCAGCCACCTGCAATCAGGCCCTCTCTGGAATTCTTAGGATAGTTTCTGTGCTGCTCACTCATTACTCAGTGCCACCCTATACTGGTGGTGATCTCTCTCTCTCTCTCTCTCTCACACACACACACACACATCCCATACACTCCTCCTAGCTTCCCTAACTAGACGTAGCTTACATTCTATCACTGTTTGTGCCCAGCAAGTGCCCTGTACACAGTGGGCACATGCCAATATATTAGAATCATACAATCAGGCATTACCCCAACATTATTTACACTACACTCCAACAAACATCAATGTTTCTCAGGATCAAATCCCATAGAGGTCCCATAAAGAAAAAGAAATTTGCACACCTTTAGTGTTGGCTTAAAACTTTTAAGTATTAAATGTACTCAAGTATAAAATAAAGTATGAACTCCATGTGCTTTTATCTCTAATACAACCCTGAAACTAAAACAGTTTACAACTACATGCAAATAAACCCAGTGCATTCAAATGAACATTAATACGACAGATGATGCTGTTTAGCTGAAACTAAATTGCTGTTCCGGATGTAAATTCGATGTTGACTGCTGTAACGCAGGCTCTTTACAACTCAGCGTGCCTGTTCTGAGGTTTGCTCTGTCACCACTCCATTTTCCCACCCCGAACCACTTTGAAACCACCATTTGTACAATTAAACATCATGTCATTTGCACTTTCCTTGGCACGAATGCATCCGTTTTGTATTAATTCCAACCTCTCTTCCTTTCTTATTTACTTGTGACAATGCACGTGCTTCTTGGCATCAACGTGGCCTTAAATGCAGATACTGCAAAATCATGTGGTGATAACTTCGTTGTACGGTGATCGTCCAAATGACAATGATGATAATAATATTAATAGCTGATATTTACAGACGACTCACTACGTGTCAAGCACCTTTCTCTATCTAGACTATCCCACTGAATACCTTTATTTACTGCTTGAGAAAGATGCTATTGTGATCACGATTTTATAGATGAGCAAACTGGGGCTCAGAGAACTTCAATAGCATTTTCAAATCCATGCCATGTATATAGAATTTAAGCCCATAAAGTCTGACTCCAGATCCTGAACACAATACTTCTATTAATTTGTTTCATTTATCATTAAAATGAACACAAAATTAGAACAAATGTTGTACAGAATAACGCACTCCAATGTTCGATATTTCTATACACTTACAATTCATCACAGGCTCAGTAATCATGCCAGTCAATTTGTTTTGAACCACTAGGTGCATGTGTCCTTAGAGCTGACCAAAACATGAAAGAACTCAGCTTCACGTCCGCAATCAATAAAGTGCTTTACTGATAAAAATACATAACTTAATTGTAGTTCTCAATAAATGTAATATATTCAAAAGAGCAGAACAGTATGCGTTTCATGCTCGTCTATTATACTTGTCAGACAATGTCTTCATTCAGAAGTCCATTGATGTCCCCAGTGATCAGCTTGGTGCGAGCTGTCAAGGACAGCAGAGAGCAGAAGACCCACAAGGCAGAAGAACCTATGAATCCATAGTTTAACACGCAGAAGCCAAGTTCTTCTGAAATTGGAGTTTGAACTTTTCTTTCAGCTTATTGATTCAAGCTCTCCAGAAGTCAATGTGTCCTCACCCAACGTGGGAAATATGCAGACTGCTTTATTCCTTCTAATTGCCAAAATAAACAAAATAAACTCTTAAAATATGACTTATTACCAGAGTCCTTCCTTGTTCAATTGACTGGTTCAGTCAGAAAAACATTTGGACAAGCAAAGGATGTACCCTTGGTTGCACTCTCCCCCTAGCCCCACCCCAGATTCAGCAACACAGTACTGTACATGTTTGGTCAAATCTCTTGCCATTCTTTAAAAAAATAATAATAGTGTGATTAATTTATTGGCTTCCCAAGTAAATAGGCAACTTAGGAATGAGGAAAGAGTTTGTGCATTTTACACCTGCAAGGAACAATGATCAATTTCCTCCCAATACTGCAAAAGATGTTGATTTTCTCTGATTTGTCATCTGTTGCATGCGCAGTACCTTGCACTCACCAAGGGGAGACCCAATGAAGTACAAGCTAAGTTCTCTAAGCTTATGAACATTACCAGTTATTGTTATATTTGGAGTCATGCACATAGCTACATTCAGAATTGGACTACCATTCCTTCCATCTTAAAAACAACTTGGTTAGATAAACTTTGAGTTATTGTGCTCACGTAGACAAGGCTATTAGGGCACAAGAGGTGAAATCTAAGGTCATACAACTAATTAGTGACTGAGTCAAATTCCGAAGTTAGGTTTCTTTGCCTTCAGTTTCTCCCAGTAGATCAAATTGCTTCTTCAGAACAATGCAGAAACAGCATTCAAGAAGGCATTTAGATTTATTTCTAAAGTTGATCTGGCTCCATCATGAATATTAAAAAAAAAAAAAAACAACCCACCTGATTTGTAATTGGAGCCTGGAGAATCACCCATGGCCTGAGTTGATGATTTGGTTACCAGCTGCTGGAACACTTCAATGGGAAGACGTGAAATTCCTGCAGGAAATGACTCCAGGCAGCTCTGAATTAGTAAGGAAATTAAATGACTAACTTCAATATTTCCTGGCTTTTGTCTATCTTAATTAACAATTTATTTTGGTAAAGGAAAAATTGAACAACTTTCTAATAGTCAACACGTAAAACTTAATATTTGTTTATAGTAAAAACACGATTCCCATGTCTGTTTTTATTTAAAGAAAGGAAAAACATTTTTGAACAATTTGCAGTAACCATACTTATTAAATCATTCTTAAAAAAAAAAAAGAATCCAACAATTACAGCATATGTGTGTGGGAAATATCAATTTCCTTTTCATAGTTCCCAAAGGTGCACTTGAGAAAAATGTGTTGATTATTAACAGGGCTAATATTTTTGTGGTAATGTTATTACTGAACATCTACAATAACTGGAGTTTGGGATTGACAGAGGTATTTTAGCCAGCATTTATTATTGATTTCCATGTCACATTGAATATAGCATGGACCTAGATGTATGTCATTATGACTTTTGATACATATTTTGATATGACTCTTATTTTGCCTTCATTCATTTATTCAACAATATTTACTGAATGCGTGCTATGTGCCATTCTTCTAGGTGCTGAAAATACACGATAAATTAAAGCTCTTGCTCCCATGGACCTCACGTTCTAGTTGAAGGGAGGTGGATGATGCCAAAAGGCAGGGGAATACATCAGGTAAATGGTAATAAGATGAGAATGCGGGGGTGGGGGGTGCTTCCTTAGATGGGGTGGAATCAGGGAAGCAGAAATGTCCTGCGTCAGAGTCTTTGAAGAAACTTGATGACGTTAACGCTTAATTCATCATGGACAAGTATCATGTCACCTGTCCTGTCCTGGACTCCACAAATGTTTAGGATAAACTTCTGAGTTCAAGGATAATGGAAAGCAATTTCAAGAAAGCTGCTTTTTTTTTTTTTTTATAACTGTGTGAATTTTCTTTCTTTCTAGCTTTCTTTACTATATAACATCTCTTAGGAATGAGGAGAATGAGGCAAAATTAAGATTGCCATCACAGAGCTAGTCAGCTGTATTGCCAAACAAACTTGTATGTGAACTTCTATTACTAGTTAAATTTGGAGGCGCCAACTTTATTTTCACTAAAATTGAATAAAGGCAAAATCTATTTGATGTCTTCAGCATGCCTATGAACAGCAACAACAGGTGGTACCTTTCGTTGAACGATATAATATGCCAAGTACAGAACTTCTCATACATTTTTTTTCTTATTCTCACAAGATCTCTGCATATAGTATGATTGTTCCCATCTTATAGGTAAGGAAATTGGGACTCAGGTATGTTACATATGTTCCCGGAGGTTCCAGAACTAATAAGGCCACACATAATTGGAGTGCCATGTCACTTCTGCTGGACCCCACATCGCTGGGAGGAATGAAGGAGGTTGTCGGATTTAACATCATTTTACATATAGGCAAATGGAGACAGCCCTTGTGACCTGCCCAAAGTCACAGAGTCAGTGAGTTGGTGGCAGAGTTGGGACTAGCTCCAGCTGACACAGGCTGCCTCCCCATGAAAGCTGTGAAAGCCAGACCCTGTAACTCACTGCCTTTCCAACAAATGTCCAGGGCAGTGGATACTCATTTGGGTCAAGAATCTTGACCCCTCTCCCATAACATACTTAAAAAAAAATCAATTCCAGGTGGATCAGTGATCGATCTAAACATGAGAGATAAACAACAAAGTTTTTAAAGGAAAAAATAGGGGAATACCTTCATGACCTCAGGGTAGGCAAAGAAGTGCTGACAAACATGATGGTTAAAAATAAGTACATTGAATTACATTAAAATTGAGGATTTCTGTTCATCAAAGGGTACTATTAAAAAATTAAAAATGTGGGGCGCCTGGGTGGCGCAGTCGGTTAAGCGTCCGACTTCAGCCAGGTCACAATCTCGCGGTCTGTGAGTTTGAGCCCCGTGTCGGGCTCTGGGCTGATGGCTCAGAGCCTGGAGCCTGTTTCCGATTCTGTGTCTCCTTCTCTCTCTGCCCCTCCCCCGTTCATGCTCTGTCTCTCTCTGTCCCCCCAAAAAAAAATAAACGTTGAAAAAAAAATTAAAAATGTGAAAAGGGGGGTGCCTGGGTGTCGCAGTCTGTTAAGTGTCTGACTTTGGCTCAGGTCATGATCTCATGGTTCATGAGTTCTAGCCCCACGTTGGGCTCTGTGCTGACAGCTCAGAGCCTGGAGCCTGCTTTGGATTCTCGGTCTCCCTCTGTCTCTGTCCCTCCCCCGCTCACACTCACTTTCTCTCTCTCTCTCTCTCAAAAATAATTAAACATTAAAAAAATAAAAAAAAAACAAAAAACAAAAACAAAACAAAAAATGTGAAAGGGAAAATCACAAAATAAGACCAAGATATATATGAGGCGCTTGCATAGTTCAGTCGGTTAAGCATCTGACTCTTGACTTTGGCTGAAGTCATGTTCTCATGGTTATGAGATAGAGCCCTGTGTCAGGCTCTGCTCTGACAGCATGGAGCCTGCTTGGGATTCTCTCTCTCCCTCTGCCCCCAACCCCCTCTTGCACACATGCTCTGTCTCTCAAAATAAATAAATAAACATAAAAAAAAAAAGACAAGATATCTGCAATACACATATCTAGCAAATGGCTCATATCAGTGTGTGCATGTGTGTGCACTCATTTCTACAAATAATGGCGAAAGGTGGTTAATCCAATAGAAAAATGGACAAAAATCTTGAACAGGTATTTCACAAAAGAGGATATACCACCAGCTTGTTAACAGACGAAAGGGTGTTTGATATACTTAGTTATTAGGAAAATTCAAATTCAACCTACGATTTGATACTGTTACACACTCCCAAGAATGATTAAAACGAAAAAAAAAATCAAATATTCAGTTGGACCATATGAAATTGCAATTTTTTGCAGGTCAGAAATAAGCACGTATCAACACTTTCATATAGTTTAATCTATACCAAGTATTGAGGAGGGTGTGGGGACCCCAGAGCTTCAGACACCATTGAAGTGTGAGCTGGCACCATGCTTTGCAAATCATAACTGAGAGTATGGCAGTTAGCTATTGCTCTGTAACCAACTACACTAAAGCTTAGTGACTTAAAAAACAAACAAACAAACAAACAAACATGTATTAATTTATGCAAGTTCTATCAGCCAGGTGGGCAGCTCTGCTGGTCTGGGTTAGGTTCAGTTAATCTCACCTGGGCTTGTTCATGCATCTGTGGTCAGCTGGCAGGATGGCTGGGGGCTGACTAGTAGGATGGCCTTGTCCAGGATTACTCTGCCCCTCTCCTCATGGCTCCCACATCTTGGACTTGTCATCACAGGGAAGCAAGGAGAGAGCAAAAACACAGAAGTGCTTTTATGAGCTTTACTTATATCAACTTTTCTACTGTCCCATTGGCCAAAACAAGTCACTGACCAAGCTCAGAGTCGGCATGGGAGGGCAATATGGTGGCATGAATGCAGAGATGCATGAAAAATTGGGCTAGGATTTCTTCAAACTGGATAAATATGTGTATACCCTATGACCCAGCAATTTCCCTCATATGTACCCAACAGAAAGGACTACATGTGCTCACCAAGAGACATGTACAAGAATATTCACAGAAGCACTATTTATAACAGCTTCAAGCTTAAAACAACTCAAATATCCATCCATGTAGAGTGGATAAGCAAGCATGCTGTGCTATATTCATGCAGTGGAACAGTACACAGCAATGAGAATGAATGGGCTACAATAACATGTAGATAGATACATAAGTAGGTAGGTAGATGATAGATGATAGATTTTACATATATACATATATATATATATATTATACATATGGATGTATATATGTATATATACATCCATATGTAAAATATATGTATAATATATATATATATATATATATATGTATATATTCCTGGGATTTTAAATATCTTAACTATTTTCTTGTCCACCTGTCCCCTTCCTTTGTGATTATTCAGTCACACAAAGCATTCTTAGCAACTCCATCTACCTTTGTTGTTTGTGTTAACTGCTGGTTTCCCTCTAACGTCATCACATCTCTTTTGTTATTAGTTGTCTACATAAAAAATTCAGAGCATACTGGGTAATCTCACAAGACCTATACAATGACTGTCAATTCCCTCTATTTCTATGACATGGAACACCTTCATAAGCGTCTTGTTAGAGTTTTGGCGGCTTGCCTTCTCAAGATCTGTCATGGATTCTTACAGTGCACTGTTTGCTGTCACTTCAGGGGTTTGTAGGTGTACTGAGAGGGTGTTTATCACTCCCTAATGTCAACTCATCTACCAAATATTAGTATTTCAGATAATAGCTGCCATCCTTTTTCTGGCTCGCTCCTTTCATGGACCATACTTCATTTGTCATGTGGATGTTTAGAGGAGGGTTTTGTTGATGTCAGAGAGACCAGTAAGTGAGGTGTCATCTGAAAAAGCCGTCAGCTTACAGTGATACCTTCTTCAGACTCATCAGCACAGTTATTTCATTAATAGCAGTAACAAGGCACATGACATTTTTCCAAAGCTTGATGAAAAGGAAAATAATTCTTTACATTTAGTTTTCCACTCAGGTTTCTCTCCATGTGACAAGGATATTTATTTTTCTTTTCTTTTTTCTTTCTTTCTTTCTTTCTTTCTTTCTTTCTTTCTTTCTTTCTTTCTTTCTTCATTTTATTGTGGGAAGAACACTTACCATGAGGTCTATCCTCTTAGATTTATAAGTGTGGAATACAGTCTTGTTATCTCCAGCCACAATGTTGTACAACAGATCTCTAGAACTTAGTCATCTTGAATAACTGAGATTTTATAGCCATTGATTAGCAATTACCCATTTCCCTTGGCAGTCACTGGAGACCTATTTCTTTGTTTCTATAAGTTTGGCTATTTTAGGTACCTCATATAAGTAGACCCATATACTATTTTGTCCTTTTGTGACTTGCTTATTTAGCACAGTGTTCTCAAAGTTCATCCATGTTGTCATATATTATAGGAATTCATTATTTTTAAAGGCTAAATAGTATAATACAGATGTATGTATTACTTTTTCTTTATCCATCTGTCAGATATTTCCATTGTTTCCACATCTTGACTACTGTGAATAGTGTTGCACTGAATATGGGAGGGCTAATAACTTGTTGATATCTTGATTTTTCAATTCTTTGGATAAATGCTCAGAAGTGGGATTGTTGAATCATATGGTACTTCTATTTTAATTTTTTGAGGACTTCAATATTGGCTTCCACAGCAGGTGCACCATTTTACAATCCCACCAACACTGTTAGTGTGACCGCTCACCTGAGCCCTGGACTCCATTTTCCCCAGGTCCTCAAGCATCCCCTCTGTATCTTGCATGTTCGGTCTCCCTTGCCTGCAAAAACCTCTGCTCTGCTCACAAACATGCAACTAAGGGATGTTACCGTGGCTATAAACCGTGCCATTTTCTTAGGCTCCTTGAAAACATGAGTGTCTTCCTCAGTGATGAGTCCTTCATCATGAAATCACTTCCCATCTGCCTCCTCATTCCCAAATCAGTGTTTGTGCATAAGTACCAAATAAGGGGGGGGGGAGGCCAGAAGCTGCCAGTCTCTCACCTTTTCTTTATCCCTCAGCCCATGGCCCCTGTTTCCCTATCTTTCCTTCTGGCCTCTCCTGAACTCTGGCTCTCAGGTGGGGTTGCTCTCCTTGAGGGTGCCATCCCTACGCGGGCCTCAAAAGGTATCGTGCCCTCTCCAACACCCCAGTCTGGATGAGGTCAGAAAACACCTTTAGTGATTCCCTGAAGAACAACTAAGACCATCCAGAAACATTTCAACAAGACAGGACTGAAGATTTGGGGTGAATAAGGGAATAACCCGAAGCCAAATTATCTGCCCAGCAAAGTAGGCTAGGCTTCCCCATAGACCTTCAGCCCGAGGATGCCTCCCTGCTAGTTCCCTGTGGCAAGGAGCATCTTTCTTCTATCTAGGAGCTTCTTCAAGTCCTTCTCAAACTCCTCTTGAAGTCCAGACTTAAGAAAGTGAGACCCAGAGATAGCTAACGATCCTCTCTCCTGCTTGCTTTCAAGTTTCATTGTCCTTGCTGAATTACCACCTTTCCTGATGCCCAAATGTCCACCCTGCTCATGGTACGTGGGTCAGGCCTTGGCCTGTGGCCTGAATAGGCCAAACCCTTCCAGATACAACATAATAAATGCAACCTCTATAGGAGACACAGGCATAGCCAGGCAAGTATAATTTTGTTATAGAATCACCATTTAAGACTATCATTGACCCCTCAATTATTAAATTCACTGGCCTCTTCTTGGTTTTCCTTCTCTTCTCTTCTCACTGAGGCACTGGACCCCACTGCTCCCATTTGACACTCTTTCCTCTCTTGGCTTCTGTGACACTGTTTTATTCTGGTTTTTCTCTAAACTCTTTCTCTCTGTTTTCACTGTGTATACTTCCTCCTCTTACACATTGGCATTGCCCAAAATTGGGTTCTTGGCTGTCTTCTCTTTCTCTTTCTCCTTCCAATCACTCAACTGAATAGGGTGTTGGAACATTGGAATGACTCTTCTCTGTACAGACACAGCTCCTTTCTCCCCAACACACTTCCTCTTTATCCCTAGGACATCTGAAACACCACCCTGAAAAAAAATTCTATTCTTTCCTTATCCACCTTCCCCTGCTCTAATGTCACTTCTTCCTTTGAATGCATGATGCATTTAAACATTTTATTATGTGAAAGGCACCTTTCCAAGGTGTTACATCCTCACAACACCTATTGACTGGATATTATTATCTCTACTTTTGAATGGAGACCAGGCTTTGCTGAGGTCCAGCAACCTGCCTAGTGTCACCGCCTAATGTCACACGATTAGTAAGTGGTGGACCTGGGACTCTGAATATAAAATAGCCATACAGCCTTATTTGTGCCCTCTTGGGGCACCTCTCTTACTCTGCCTTCTTCTTTTTTTTTTTTTTTAATGTTTTATTTTTGAGAGAGAGAGGAAGAGATGAGTGGAGGACAGAGAGAGAGGGGACAGAAGGTCCTAAGTGGGCTCTGTGCTGACAGCAGTGAGCCCGATGTGGGGCTCGAACTCACCAACCATGAGATCATGACCTGAGCTGAGGTCAGATGCTCAACAGACTGAGCCACCCAGGCATCCTTCTTACTCTGGCTTCTATACTTATTTTTGTAATTATTTAATTCCTTTGCATGCAAACTCTTGAGGACTTTCTTATTTTTCTTTTCAGCTCCTGGCATCAAGTTTATAATTTGGAATTTTGGAAGACAGTCTCAATTTCAGATATTTTATCTCACCATACAAATAAGTAGTTTTGACCCAATTTGGGGCTTGAAACTGTGGTCAGTGTATACAAATGCCTGGAGCATTGCAGGAAATCAATAAATATCTATAAAATTGAATTGAATCATTTGGGCAAACAAGCTGGGCTTATTTCAGATTTGAGTGAGAGAGATAAAAAGAGAGAGAGTAAATGATCCCAATCCAAATATAATGCTTTATTAAAACAACAAGCATAAATTTGAAGTGGTCACTGATTACTAGCACCTGTGTATGCTTTGCAAGACTGATGCAATACAGAGTAAGAAAGAACAGCTTTCTGCATCATTTCACTTCCAACATCAGAACAGAAGCGGGGGGAGAAGTCTGACCATGGTCTAATTCCTCCGTGACTGGTCTGCGACTATCTGTTCTAACCATAAAATTCTTGTTCTTGTCCAATTTCTCCTCTGTTTAATTATTCTTTAATTTCAGGGTGATTACATCCACCAATTTGTTTAAAAAAATGCTAGTATTTTCTATGTCAACACTCAAGTATAGTCTTCTCAATCCACTCCTTATGGGAAGTAGGCCTTTTTCTAGACATTTCTAGAAATTTAAAATTAGAGGTATGAACTTATTTCCTCGCTCAATTAGCACCAATTCCCTGAGATTGTACAAAGAGGCCTCCTGTTCTCATCTATACCATTTCCCAAATCAATGGCTTGGATGGCCAAGGGTTAATCTCCTCGGTACAATGTGAATTCTTACTAATTGGAGACAGACCAGGGTGTACTATCTTTATCATGACCTTTTCTCCTAGACCTTGGGCCTATTTCACTTCAGGGTTCAGAGTTCAGCTTCTGCTCTTAAATCTCAACACGGAGTTATTTTCTTCAAACGCCAAACTACAAGTGACTGTTGCTCTGGAAGGATATCTGCCATGTATTTGTAAATAATTGTAGGGTTTTCTTCTTACCCTCTACTCTACCCGCCTCTTACCTTCCTATCATTCTATATCCCTCCCCCGCCTTTGAAGTAAGATCAGTTTTTGTCTTAATAGATGAACCCGAGAACAGTTCTCAGAAGGTCTGACAACACAGCAATGGATAAAATAAATCGCACTACATGTTGTCATTCAGCAAAGCCGTTTACAGACAGAGCTATTTTGAAGCCATTAAAAAATGCTATTCATCTCGAACTTGCCATCTGCCTTCTGTTTCTGGACTCGTCTATTGCGTTAGCTAAGAGATTAGTCTCAGCGGCCAGCTTCCCTCTAGCTCTCCCGTGACACTCGGGGAGACTCTTATGGGAAGAAGGCAATTTATTTTCGCCGAACGACCACATGGCTAACTATACACGGCAATTATACAAAGCAAATGTATCAACTTCTGCCACTGGAGGCAGGGGTTCCCTTTCTGGTCATTAATAATGAATGCTCTTCAGTAAGTAGGGAAACATTTACCAAATAAAATGGCCTGTTATAGATGATCCCCCAGGCAGCTGAGAAACCGCATGGCCATTGAGGAAAGAGGGAAACCGACAAGACTGAGCTGCCTCACGACCGCGCTTGGTTGTCCTGGAAGCATCTCCAAACCGGCAGAAGATGTGACCCATTGGCTCTTTGTGCAGAAAATGTCTAGTCCGAAAAGAAGTGGCCTGGTCTTTCTATATTGCTATTCCATTGCTTCCTTTCCTGGCAGCTGCGTAATTGGGAATGCCGTGAAATCAAAACGAGGAGCAAGTAAATTAGAGCCGGGAAGTGTCAAGTTGATCTACTGTGGCTTTGTGGGGCAGGAGTGCCTGGCAAATTCAGATTTCTCCCTGAGCCCCCTCTCACCACTTCACCCACCATTTAAAATGCTTATTCCTTGTGCTCCTGGATCTCTCTGGAGCCTCCTGTTTGCTCTAATGCTTAGGCTATGACTTGGTCCACAGTCACTCATTCAGTGTACTCCTTTGCAGGCATTTTAATGAACAAAATCCCTGAAAAGGTGCTGACATTTTAATGCCTCCTACTGATACTTTATATTGAGGCAACAAGCTTTGTACTGCCTTCAAAGCCCTTGCAAATCCAAATGCTCTGGGGTCTTAGCTACCTTGCTCACACAGGGGGTGTAATTAAAAGAGACATGGAACATATGCACTTACACCCCGTTTTCATATTGAAGACAGCTGACCATTGCCTAATTAATTTTCAACACCCTTACGAGGTAAGTGTATATTGCCCTTCCTTTACAGATGGAGGACTTCAGGCAGCGGAATGATAAAATCCAAAGCCTCAGGACAGAAACTGCGCCTTTGATGAATTCTGCAAAGGGCCTAATGGTGATTGGTTAAAAACAACACCAACAACATTAATAATAGTGTGATGAAACCTGTGGCTTCTCAGCTGGCCCAAAATGTGAACTAGCTCTAGTGTTTTTCTAAACTCCATGAAAATTTTGGTCTACTTGATCATAGTTTTGTCAACTGAAGGCATATATGCATCTCTTCTGATAAGCCACAGAGGATGGATGGGATGATGAGAACCAACCTGGCAAGTCTACACTGGCCTTGAATTTCAAGGCACTTTAAAAACTTTTGAAATGTTACTAAGTTTTTAAAAAATTAGTCATGAGACACATATTCACAGAGGGGCAATTATGTGCAAAGCACTGAGCGAGGTGTTTAGTCTCTTTCTTATTGGATGTACTGTCCGATGGGAGATAAGACATAGGTGATCGCTCTGCAAAGTAATTGCACATAAGGGCAAACCCAGCCTGTTATGGGAGTGGACTCTTATGAGGAACACCTAATCTAGGCTTGGGCAGTAGGAAAGGTTTCCCAGAGAAAACCATATCAAACCATATCTGATAGCTTACGGACTGGTAGAAGTCAACCAGGGAAAGGAATGGGACTTTGGTAGCGGCATATTGGGCCTGCGGGCAGTCATTTTAAAACTGCAGAGGAGACAATGAAAATGCAACATTAGTAAAGGCTGTTCAGTTGGGTTAGGCCAAGTGTATCCTGTTAAAAAACAACCCTCTTGCCTTTAGAAGTGAGGTCTCCTTCTAAAGGAGATGGTCCAAGCAACTGATTTCAGAAATACAACTGATGAGGGGCGCCTGGGTGACTCAGTCAGTTAAGCGTCCAAACTTCAGCTCATGATCCCACAGTTCGTGAGTTTGAGCCCCGTGTCAGGCTCTGTGCTGATAGCTCAGAGCCTGGAGCCTGCTTTCGATTCTGTGTCTCCCTCTCTCTCTGCCCCTCCCCCACTTGCACTCTGTCTCTCTGTCTCTCAAAAAATAAATAAAACATTAAAAAAGAAAAAAGAAATACAACTGATGAGAACATGGGGCTTCTCTATATGCTCTCAGGAAAGAAGAAGTATAAAAGGCAATTAGTGTTAAAATTGTGTGAAGAAATAAGTTCATACCTGCAATTTTAAATTTCTAGAAATGTCTGGAAAAAGATATACCTCCCACCAGAAGCAGTTTTAGAGGAACATACCAGAGAGATGCAGATTTCCCTTGGAAGCTAATGGGAAACTTAAATGATCACAAAGAGAGGAGGGAAAAAGAAAGAAAAGAAGGAAAGAAAATACAGGATTGGCAACCCAGTTCATATGTAATGTGAGTAATCAATGTGGTAAGAGAATTTGAGAAAAACCTTCTGAAAGAAGCAAATAAAAGTTGACCCTTAAAATGGATTTCATACTGGTTCATTATTCATTATTTCAACTATTTTCTCATCTTATGAGAGCATAATTCATAGAAAAAAAACTTAGTAGTAGTCATTCAACAGAAGCAAGCATTTCTTTCTCTTTGTTACAGACAAACAATGTCAGACACAAGGAATTAAAAGGGCATTTTAAATTTCATTCAGGAGACTTCTGGGGAAAGTTGGAAAAATAGATACAAGATTATAATACTTCTCGGAGCGCCTGGGTGGCTCAGTCGTTTGAGCTTCCAACTTCGGCTCAGGTCATGATCTCACAGTCTGTGAGTTCGAGCCCTGCATTGGGCTCTGTGCTGACAGCTCAGAGCCTGGAGCCTGCTTCCGATTCTGTGTCTCCCTCTCTCTCTGACCCTCCCCCTTTCGTGCTCTGTCTCTCTCTGTCTCAAAACTAAATACACATTGAAAAAAATAATACCTCTCTCATCCCAAACTTAATGAAATGGAATGGACAATAAATAAATACCCAATAAATGGTATAGGAGCATTGTTTTAACTTTGGAAAGTGTCTAGAAACAGAAGACTGTGGAAATTGATGCCTGCCTCAATATAAAATCCCTCCAGAAAGAATTCTGTGGAGATAATGCACAGACAAAAGTCTCCTTAATTGTGCCCTCTCCCATTCTACTACCATTTTGGAAATGGGATATGCCACCCAGGGGTGAAAATGAATCATGCCTTTCCAGGGAGTTCTTCCTTGGCACCCTAGATAAATAGTACTCAGGTGTGAAGGAAGAAACCAGTATGGCTCCCCATTTCTTTTTCTCTGACTGGAAGGAAAGCCCCAAGGATGGAATGAAGGTACATCATATCCAAAACCTTTACTTTCATTATTTCACTCAAACTGGGAGTGCAGAGGCATTCACAGCTGGGGAGAAGCATGTAAATCAGGAGATCTTTTTTTATGTTTATTTATTTATTTTGAGAGAAAGAGAGAGGCAGAGAGAGAGAGGGAGAAACAGAATCCCAAGCAGGCTCCCCACTGTCAGCACAGAGCCTGCTGCGGGGCTCAAACTCATGAACCATGAGGTGATGACCTGAGCCGAAATCAAGAGTCAGACGCTTAACCTAATAAAGCACCCAGGTGCCCTGCCAGGGGAATTTTTTAAAACTAGAGCAGATTGTCTCCAACAGAAACAATGATTTGGTGGCTAAGCTTGAATTGGGGTAATACTTCAAAATATGAGGGCATCTCTCAGGAGAACAAGATGCACTAGAACTTTTAACAGAATTCCAGGGAACAGGACTGAACCAGAGATTAAATTCACCAACTGTAATTAAATATAATCCTGGATACAATTCCTCTTGCTCCAGCAAGAGGAAAAGAGAAAGTAGAACACAAGCTTTCAGAACACAGACAGAGAGGGGCGCCTGGGTGGCTCAGCTGGTTGAGCATCTGACTCTTGATTTCAGCTCGGGTCATGATCCCAGGGTCGTGGGATCTAGCCTTGAGTTGGGCTCTCTCTCATTCCCTCTGTCCCTCTGCCTGTCTCCCCTACTCACACACGCACATGCTCTCTAAAAACAAAACAAAACAAAACAATACAACACTGACAAAGGTAAGAGATGGAGAAGACGTCAGAGAAAAATGTGTAATAATTGGGCAATTAAAATATCTGGATAGAGCTGTCCCCATCAAATAAGAATAAAATAAAAAGAAATGACACTACAATTATGCAGCGATACTCTAGCAAAAAAGAGAAGAAGCTTTGAAAGACATATGAAGAAATCATTCTTCAGGAAGACAACAGAACAGGAATACTTTCTGTTACCAATCCTCTATATCCTCAAAGTACCGACAAAAAGGATAGGAAATCTATAAAACAAAAGTTCCAAACTAGATGTGGAAATTTCTTGGTTTAGAGTGAAACAGTTTTTTTTTTTTTTCCCCCCAACGTTTATTTATTTTTGGGACAGAGAGAGACAGAGCATGAACGGGGGAGGGGCAGAGAGAGAGGGAGACACAGAATCGGAAACAGGCTCCAGGCTCTGAGCCATCAGCCCAGAGCCTGACGCGGGGCTCGAACTCCCGGACCGCGAGATCGTGACCTGGCTGAAGTCAGACGCTCAACCGACTGCGCCACCCAGGCGCCCCTAGAGTGAAACAGTTTTTAATAGTTACGTAGTATCCCATCATCCCATTGATACATACTGATGTAGTTCCCATATTTTTTGTTATTTAATGACTTCACTAAAATGTAAAGGTCTCTGTATGACAAAAGAGCTACAAAGATTAAAAAAGTAGAAACTAAAAATAGAACTACCCTACAATCCAGCAGTTGTACTATTAGGAATTTGCCCAAAGGATACAAACACACAATTTTGAAGGGGGTACATGCAATCCAATGTTTACAGCAGCATTATCAACAAGAGACAAAGTATGGGGAAAGCTCAAATGTGCACCAACTGATGAATGGATAAAGAAGTTGTAGTTATATGTACAATGGAATATTACTCAGCCATCAAAAAGAATGAAATCTTGCCATTTGCAATGACACGGAGCTAGAATGTATTATGTTAAGTGAAATAAGTCATTCAGAGAAAGACAAATAACATCATTTAGCTCATATGTGGAATTTAAGAAACAAAACACATGAACGTAGGGAAAGGGGAGAAGAGAAGAGAGGAAAACAAACAAGAGATTTTTTTTTTGTTTATTTATTTTTGAGAGAGAAAGAGCAAGTGAGCACAAGCTGGGAAGGGGCAGAGAGAGAGAGGGAGAGAGAGAATCCCAAGCAGGCTCCACATCGTCAGCAGCAGAGCCCGATGTGAGGCTCCAGCCCACGAACCACGAGATCATGACCTGAGCCAAAACCAAGTCTGAAGCTCAACCGACTGAGCCACTCAGGCGCCCCAAGAGACTCTTTTTATTCTTTTTTACTTTTTAAAAAATGTTTATTTATTTATTTATTTATTTATTTATTTATTTATTTGAGAGAGAGAGCACAAGCAGGGGAGGGACAGAGAGAGAGAGAGATAAAGAGAGAGAGAATCTGAAGCAGGCTCCAGGCTCTGAGCTGTCAGCATAAAGCCTGATATGGGGTTTGAATTCACGAACGGTGAGGCCATGACCTGAGCCAAAGTCAGATGCTTAACCAACTGAGCCACACAGGCACCCCTAAGAGACTCTTAGAGATAGAGAACAAACTGGAAAATAGTGTGGCAGTTTCTCAAAAAATTGAAACCTTACTCTATGAGCCATCAGTTGCACTCTGCATTTATGCCAGAGAAGTGAAAAGTTGTGTCCACACAAAAACCAGTACATGTTTATGGCAGCTTTATTTACAATAGCCCCAAACTGGAAACAACTTAAAGGTCCTACAGCAAATAAGTTGAATTAAAAAAAAATTTTTTTTAACATTTTTATTTATTTTTGAGAGACAGAGCAGGAGCGGGGAAGGGGCAGAGAGAGAGGGAGACTTAGAATCCAAAGCAGCTCTAGGCTCTGAGCTATCAGCACAGAGCCCACTTGGGCTTGGACCCACGAACTGTGAGATCATGACCTGAGCCAAAGTCAAACGCTTAACCGACTGAGCCACCTAGGCGCCCCCTTATGGCAAGTAAATTATTAAACACAGTTCAGTAATCTATACTATGGGATACTACTCAGCAATAAAAAGGAACAAATGATTGATAAAAGCAACAACTTGGTTGGATCTCAAGGGTGTTCTGCTGAGTAAAAAAAGCCCATCTCCAAAGGTCATCTACTGCATGGTTATATTTATATAATATTTTCAAAATGACACATAATTATAGAATGGAGAACAGAAGTAGCAGTCAAGGGTTAGGGATGGTAGGGGTGGCAGGCGTGACTGTAAGGGGCCGAGGAGGGAGATCTTTGTGCTGATAGAATAGTTCTGTATCTTGATTGTGGCGTGGTGGATGAATCTCTATGTGCTATAAATGACATGGACTATACACACTTTATATCAAGGTCAATTTCTGATGTTGATATGGTACTCTACTCACGTAAGCTACAACCATTGGGACAAACTGACTGAAAGGTACACAGACCTCTCTGTACTATCTTTGCAACTTGCTGTAAATATGTAATTATTTACATATTATTGAATTATTATTGAAATACAAAGAACAAAAACCCCAACAGAGTATGATTTGTTTAACCCATCAGATCGGAAAACACTTTAAAATTTGGTAAAAGTAACTGTTGGTGAAGTGCCAGAGAAGAGGTACAGTCATTCCAAAGGGTAATTGATAGTGTCTATTACAGATAAATATAGGACCCTTCTAGCAGATCTCAGGTGTTTCAAAGAAACACCCATGTACAAAGGAGAGGGACACACCAGGATTCCCTGCAGCTTTGCTTATAAGGGTGAAAAATTAGGACAACCTAAATGTCCATCAAAATTGGACTATTAAGAAAATCATGGCATGTTCATATAATTAAACATAGTAGTTCAAAGGAATTAATTGTACTCGTATGTAGCAGTACGAGAAGATTTCAAAAATACAATGCTGCTTTAAAAAAGCCAATTACAGAATGGCACATATGGGATAACACCATTTTTAGAGCAAATGTATAAAACGATGTACTACATTTTCTTTAGGTAAATATATATGAATTAAAGATACTAAAGTCAAAGGTATAAAATACCTCACACAAAAATCCTAACTGTGCTCACATTTGTTAAGAAGAAGAGGGGAACATGAGAATATATTCATCAGGCATCACTTGGGTAATTGAAACTAAGATGACTCTAGAGTTATTTTTTATGTTTATTTTAGTTTTGGGTTGTAGAAGCAGTTCACCCCAAAACAGAGAGTATTGATATGTTGTGTTTTTCCTTTCGACTGTTTTCCTGCGCATATTTTAACTAGTTTTGAAAATGTGTGTGTGTGTGTGTGTGTGTGTGGTGTGTTTGATTTTGAATGCAGCATTTGTAGAAACTTAACAAAAGCCTTATTCCATGGTATAAATACTGCAAAGAAATTATAACAATACTTATTATTAATTGAGCACCTATTATTTACAAAGTTACTGTCCTATGTGATGCACACATTATTTCTAAATGTCACCACAATCTTATAAATTGCTATTCTTTTCATTTTCTTGTGGACAAACTGAAGATGATACTGAAGCCAGAAGAGCTTAAGCAATTTATGCAAGGTTGTAAATTTGGCCAGAGCAAAGAGCCTGGACTTCTCTCCAAATGAGGTGCCTTCAAGTTCATGCTAGGGCTTTAAGTGAGTTTAGCAGTCTTGGTCCCCTGTAGATAGTTTGGCAACATTAAAGCTGGAACACTTCCTCAAAGCCAACTGTGCAAATTCCCATGATTCCCTGCCAGTTAGATGCACCAAGGAGGGAAACAGACAGATTGCCTCTCCTCAGATGGGAAAAAGGGAATGCCACAACAAGACTGTCCCTTGAGGGGCCAAACCTTGATAAAAATCATTCTTCTTAAGCATCCACTTCACCACCACTTTCCTCAGGAGACAGCTGAAGGAAGTAGTAGGTGCCTCCTGAAAACAGCCAATAAAATATCCAAGAGAGAATATGGAATAGTCTCCATTGACAAACACCCCCAAGAGGGGATGTCTTTTTATGAAAAAAAAATTTTTTTTACATTTATTTATTTTTTGAGGAGGGGGAGGGGCAGAGAGAGGGAGACAGAGGGTCCAAAGTAGGTTTGTGCTGTGAGTGCAGAGCCTGATGTGGGGCTTGAACTCACAAACTGTGAGATCATGACCTGAGCAAAAATCAGGAGTCAGATGCTTAACCAACTGAGCCACACAGGCGCCCCTTGAGATGCTTGATAACTAATAGGTTTACATCGTCCTCCAGGTCCTTGGCCTAACAAGGACAGTGGCGACGAAAGAAATGACAACAAGAGCTAGTACTTACATGTGCACACGTGGCAAGCAGTGTTCCAAGCAATATTAATAGGGGCACATGACACAATAACATCACGCATAGTACAGTACTGTCAGAAGCAAGAACTTGTTATCCATTATTGGCATACTTTTAAAAAATCGGTCAAATTACTAGCACATAGGCTCTGCTCAAAAGGCCCTACACAGCTGTCAGTCACCCACACACCTATGGGGAGAAATGATGACACTGCGGCTCTGACGTGTGACTGCAATGACATGATCCACCTGTGCCGAGAGGGTGCTGTGCAAAGTGTCCATCTGGGCAGGCTCAGGGGCAGCCATGATGTTAGTATCCATTGCCCCATTTAGCATTTGCAGCCTGGATGGCGATTCTGAATGATCTTTCCCTAAGACACAGATAAAATCGCTGCTTTCCAGGCAGGAGTTAGTCCTGTGGGTGCATGTGAAACTTCCACTACTCAGGGTGGGAAACCAGCCAATCTCACATTGTGCTTATCTATTGTGCTTATGGTCTAATTTCATACAGGTGCTGACTGTTAGCAGTACAATCCTTTCCCCGAAGAAATAATTATGCAAAAAGCAAGAGAAGGAGCAAGCAAACGTGCTCATTCAGTACCACCTGTCTTCTTGGAGGAAATAGGAATGTATCTTTTCTCCCTTCTTGAGGGGGATCTTCTGAGAAACAAAAACTCTTCTTTTTTTCCAAATAGTAGTTGGCCCGTAATTAGCCCCATTTATCCTTTGGAGATATTAAATATCGTGTTTTCTCCACTTAACAAATGAGAGAATTAGTAGCTTGTCTTCTCTTACACAATCAAAAGTCAGCTCTAGGAAGTCTTTGACCTTGAGACCAAACCATTCAGCTAAAGTGGAAGGTTGAGCAATGATCTAGCTCACTTGAGTAAGTATGTAGACAGTCCATGTAGGTCACTGGGACCAGAATTCCAACAGGACGAGAATTCCTTCGGAATCTCAATTCATAGATCTCTCTCCAAATGTTCTAGCAGAGTGATTCACACCCCAGAAGAGGATTCCCCCTAGCCCCCAGAAAGCATATCAGAAATTCAGGGAAGGAGGAAAGTTTGAAAATGCAAGTCAATTTCATGTATGAAAAAGGAAAGAAGATGCCTATTGATTTTATACAGGAAGATGAGTAATCAAAATCAGTCTCTTTGAGGATAGCAAGACATTTTGTTTTTTCCAGAAGTGGGCGTTGGCTTAGAAATACTGCTCTAAAGTTTAAACGTTCAAGTCTAGATTGACACTTGATGTGTAGGAAGCTCAGAGATTAGGCATGCAGGCTTTGGAGCCAGACTGTCTGGGTTCAAATCCTGGTTCTACTGTCTGAGATAAGTTGCCTTAAACTTTCAAAACCTCCATTTCCTCACCTGAAAGTGAAGACGTAGTAATAAGGTGTCTTGGGAATTAAATGGTATGATGTATGTTAAGCATATAGAAAAGTGTTGCACACATAGGGAATATTCAATGATTATAGCCATTATTACTAAACCATTACTTGATTAATAAAGCATTATTATTAAACCTTGATTATTAAATCATTCTTTGATTTCCTGTTTTGCCCTTGTCCTATTAAGTCTTTCCAGGATCTTCAAGTTCTTGTTGAATGTTCAGGGCTATTCAAAATATATTTTCTCTAGTTCTTTTTTTTTAATTTTTTTTTAACGTTTATTTATTTTTGAGACAGAGAGAGACAGAGCATGAACGGGGGAGGGTCAGAGAGAGGGAGACGCAGAATCTGAAACAGGCTCCAGGCTCTGAGCTGTCAGCACAGAGCCTGACGCGGGGCTCGAACTCACAGACCGCGAGATCATGACCTGAACCGAAGTCGGCCACTTAACCAACTGAGCCACCCAGGCGCCCATATTTTCTCTAGTTCTAAGAAACACATAGGGATAGAGAAGTTCATCAGACATAGTTCTGGTGATACAATAATATACTTTGTGTTCTCTGTACTTCTCCCTATTTGTAATGAATACATTTTTGAACCCCCTAATTTTTCCTTTTACCCACCATGGTTCAGACACTATTATTTGTCTACCCAACATTCACTCTCCAATCCTTACATCCTTGTTAATGGAGCCACTGGGCATCTTCCCACTGCCATTTACCCCAGGGGAAATTGAGCCTTATCCCCAGCTATAGAGGATGGATCCTGGGTAGTTAAAGCTAACCATGATAGTTCCATTTCCCATGCTGAATCTCAGATGATGTGAGAGGAAAAACTCGAGTCTCTTCATTAACCATTAGCCCCAGACAACTATTGCTCATGGGAAGATATGTGAGAGCAATACCACAGCAAACACCACACAGATCAAAGCCACTTCTTTTAAATTTCTAATCTTTTTCTTCCTCTACCTCCACCCCCAAATTACTCTCTTTTTTTCTGTAGCTCGTGTCCATTTGGATAAACACATAATTGTTTTCCATGAGGCAAAAATAAAATAAAATTAGAAAGATGTGTAACATGCTGAGAAGTCATTGGGATCTTCTACGTTCTTTACTTCTAAGAAAAATACACAGAAAGGGATGCCATTTCTTCCCCTTGTCATTGTCTTGCTCTTGCTTGTATGTGACACCTGGAACTACTGTTGCCATCTTAAAACCATGAAGATAGGCCAGGTGAGGGCAAAGTTGACAGCCTGAAGGTGGCATAATGGAAGGATGTTAAGAACCTGGGACCTTGATAACATGCTCAACCACTGAACCAACCAACCAACGTGAAGCCCTTAACTGCCGTTGGTCTTATTCTTAGGTAATGCATTTCCTTGTATTTAACCCAGACTGAGTTAGTGTTTTCTATCATTTGTATGTTAAAGCGTACTAACACATGGCATATGAAATCCACATTAAAATGTCTTAAAATAAACTAGAAGTCAAAAGTGTCTCTCTTAGGGTCTTAACATTGCTCTTGATTTCTTGCAATACCCCCTTCTGTGCACATCAACCGTAATCCTACCAGTAGGGAGCCTCGGTGGCTCAGTCAGTTGAGCATCTGGCTCTTGGTTTCAGTTCAGGTCGTAATCCCAGGGTCATGGAATCGAGCTCCACATGGGGCTCCACGCGGAATGTGGAGCCTGCTTGGGATTCTCTCTCTTACTCCCTCTTTCACTCTCCCTCATGCCTATGCGTGCTCTCTCTGTCTCTAAAATAAAGAAAAAAATTTTAAGTAATCCTCACGGCAATCTTCCAAAACATGTTAGAATCCAGACACTTGTCCTCAGCTCCACTGCTGTCATTCTAGTCCAGGACACCGTCATCCCTCTCCTGTACTACAGCAATAGCCTCATAGCCAAGCCACCTGCTTCCATGCTTGTCCCCATTCCTATAATCTATTATTTTCAAGATTGAGATAAAATTCCCATAACATAAAACTTACCATTTTAACAATTTTAAGGTATACAATTCAGTGGGTTTTAGTATAGTACCAGTGTAGTGCAACCAATCACAACTATCTAATACTAGAACATTAATATCACCCCCCCCCAAAAAAAAAATCCCATACCTCATTAACAGTCACTCCCCATTTCCTTCTCTGCCCAGCCCCTGCCTGGCACTAATATGCTTTATTCTTAGCACAGCAGCTGGAGGGATGTTTTTCAAAGATAAATCAGATCATGCCATTTCCCTGCTTAAAACTCTCCCAATAACTCTGAGCAAGTTTCAGATCCTTAGCTTGACCTAGAAGACCATTCATGGTCTGTCTACCTCTCAAATGTCATCTTGCTCCATTTGCTTGCTAGGTTCGGGCCATGCAAGCCCTCTATGTGTTTCTTGAACACACCAGCTGATTCCTACTTCAGGGCCTTTTTTTTTCACTTGCTCCCATTCCTCAGATGAGCTTTCCCACTTTGTGGATGGGTGCCTTCTCATTGTTCGGGTCACACTTGGACTGTTCCCTCCTCAGAGAAGCCTCCCTGACCCTACTGCTCTTCGACATTCCTCCTTTTAATTTTCCTCATTTTTTGGTAATATGAAGTCCATAGTTGATATAAATTTCTTTAGTTTTTGGGGTGGCTGGCTGTCTTGGTTGATAGTGCATGTGACTCTTGATCTTGGAGTTATGATTTCGAGCCCAATGTTGGGTGTAGAGATTACTTTAAAAAAAAAAAAAGAGGCAAATCTCCTTAGATTTTGCCTCATGTCCTTTATCTTCTAGGACCCCGTCCAGGATTTCACATTACATTTAGCTATCATGTGTCCTTAGGCTTCTCTTGGCTGTAACAGTTTCTCAGACTCCATTTTTGATGACCTTGACAGTTTTGAGGAGAACTGGTCAAGTATCTGTAGGATGCCCCTCTAGTGGAATTTGTCTGGTGTTTTTCTCATGATTAGACTGGGGCTGTGGGTTTCTGGGAGATATGGCTCAGAGGGAAGGTGGCATTTCATTACATGATGTCAAGGGTTCACATTCATTTTTATTAGCTGTCGCTCCCACTGTTAGAATGTTAAGTTCCACAAAAGTAGAGACTATTTTGTTCATAGTTTTATTCCTAGAACCTTGAATAGCATGTAGTACATAGTAAACCTCTTTAATTATTAGTTGATGGGATTAATGAATAAATTGGAGAAAAATGACCAATATACTGCCTACTGCTTTTGCATGTGAAATGAAATATGGGTCAAGAAGATTCGTTGAGCATAGGTCAAAGGCACTAAAACCCTTTCAAATAATATGGCATATCCGTGAGATAAATCTAAACCTTCATGCGAATAAATAATTAACCCGAGGCCAATAGTACACTCAAAATCATTAATGAATATTGATTTTCCTTCTCTGTAGGAGCTGCTTCTCTCTGCTGCACCATAATGCCATTTACAGAGCCAGCCATGATTCATTGTGTTTTATTTCATTTCTACCCAGGGTCTTCTTTTTCTTGAATGATGCTAGCCTCTGTGAATTAAAAAATGTATATCTATTTGGCTGAGTTGGCCTATACATGAGAAGGGTGATTTCATGTAGGTGAGTTTTGAGAGGCAGAACAATGAGCTCATGCATGATGGGAAGCTTGGCTTGCCCGGGAGAGAATTCAGGAAGAGGATTACTGAGCCCCTGTAGCTGCATCAAGGGCTCAGCCAACTGACTTCATGGATGTACAGGAGCAGGAGGAGGAGTCTGTTGGCAGCCAGCTAAATGTCTTTCCAGGAACACGGTGGAAACTGATTAAATATATATACCATCATATGAATTGATAGAGGGAACCTGGGGGATGTCTCCGGCCATTAGAACACCAAACACCAATGGGGGCTCCCTGGTGATCATGAAGGAAGTTTGTTTTCTGGCATGAGCTCTCAGAGAATAAAATCCCTGAAAGGAAGAACTATTTGTATTCCATTCAGATTTCATTTAACCTTTTCTTTTGGAAGCCCCAGTAAGAAAGGCACATTTGTCAAGGCTTCAGGATGAATGGGGAAAGCTTTTGTGCATTAAACTTGCAGATATCTAGAAGGACTTACTGGAAAGGCAGCCCTGGGCTGGGAGTAGGAAGACATCCACTCTAGCTGGCCAGGCAGTGGGGGTTCTCAGCTATTATCACCTCCATTGAGTCAATTTCCTGACCGAGCATAATCCCCCAACCAATTGATTTGAACATGAATTCCCTAGGTAATTAACAGCATTGGGTATGGCTGGTCAGAATATTTGTTTTTCCCAGCATTCCTCAGAGTATGTGACTTAAAGATCAAATACTAGAGAGTTATCGAAGAAGTTTAACACATTTCGCTTAACTCATACTATTATGACATATTTTGTGTTTGCGTGACTCTAAGATGCCATTGGCGGTGGCTCTAGGGATTTAATACATAGCCTTTGGGGGAAAACAATCACAACAAGACACATTCCAGTTTCAGAAATGTTAGTATGAAGGAAATCTATGATATAGAGCTGAAATTTGGGACGTCAAACAGCAACAGAGTGCTTGCAGTGCTTCCTGGGACCTCAGTCTGCAGGGCTCATACATCTCACAGGCAACCACAGTGCTTCCTGGGTGCCGACATTGATGCTTAGTGTTCCAGGTTTTCCAGGATTCCTCAAATTTAGCTGGTCTTGGAGGCTGCCTGGAAAACCATCTTGGTGCCACCTCCCCTCTGGCTACTCTGCTTGCTCCAGCTGGATAGTAGTGGTGGTCTGCTAGGCCTCTCTGTTCCTAAACCCTCCCCTAGAAGGTACAAGAATTCAATCCTGCTGTCACTGCTGGCCACTTTCTGTTTCTCACCTATCTGGTTTCTTGTGTCGACCAACATCAGTCTCTACCTTCAGTGAATTCTCTAAGGTTCCCTCTGTCTATTCAGTCTTCAATCCCCACCATTCTCTATATTGTATCCTTTACTGCATTCCCAATGCATTTCCATTTTTACCCAACATAGGCATTCTTTCTCTTCTATTAAAAAAAAAAGAAGAATTCTGGGCTTTTCCATATTTGCTATAACATACTAAAGCTCCACTAACACTACCACACCAACAACTAGCATTTACTGAGCACTTACTGTGTACTAGACACTGCGTTATGTGTGTATGGCCTCATAATTCACTGTAATTCTGAGGCAGATTCTATTATTATCTTCTCTCACACACAAGGAAAATGAAGCATGGTGTGTAGGTCACTTGCCCACATTGATACAGCTAGAAAAGGAAGGGCCAAGATTCCACCAGGTCTGCCTGGTTGCATGGAACAACCTTATAACCAGCACTCTGCAAGACTTCTCCCTCTGCTAGAGGTCTGCAGCTGTTGTACAAATAGCCTCTGTGAGTGGGCTCCTTGGCTGGATGGAGAGGTGAAGGAGAGAGAGGATTTGAAGATAAAGCCCAGGTTCCCAGCTTGAATAACTGAGTAGATAGTGATACCTTTCATCCATGTCACAAATTCAGAAAGAGGTTCACGAGGACTTTGGCATATACCTTCTCCACTGTGAATCCCATCATCTTCTTGAAGAATTTCAAGTTCAACTCACAGACTGACCTCACACTTCGGCCAATCACGTTCTTGACCTCTTTGTCCGGTGACCTTTGGGTGGACTCCATGTCAGCCATGTGCCTTCTTGGCTGTGCTTGTTCCTTGTCTTCCTCAGAACTTTCCGTATAAGAACTCTCACGTTTGAACAGGGAATGTACCCCTCCTGTGTCCTGCCAGCACCCTCACTGTAGCTACTCACGCCACACATTCTTCTGCCTCAGTAAGACCACCAGGACTTCAGCCTATCTTTCTTCTCTGCATGTGTAAACTCTGTCCTGTCTTACTTTTTTTCCAAACCAGCCAAACCCCATGGATGGTGATTTCTACTTACTTCTGCAGCCTCTGCTTTTGCCATGGCCTTGTCTCTCTTTGTCTCCTTATTCTGGGTAAAACAAGAAGGAAAACAGAATTGTTTTCTGTTGTAGAGGGATTATGTAGAGGGATTATGACACTTTCAGTTCTAAAGCTTCTCACAGTCTCTTTGGTCCCCATTACTCTTCACATACTGCTCCTTCTGTCTGAAATAGAAACAGAAATAAAAGGGTAAATGATCTAGTCTATCCTTTTAACAACAATATAACACGGATATTATTATCTCCATCTTATATGAGTATGTAACTAAAATAAGTTTTAGAAACTTGAATTTCTTTTCTCTCTTAAGGTTACATAGGTAATAAGGAGAATCAAGTCTCAAACATAGGCTTTCTAACTTCAATTCCTATTTGCCTTTCATTCGGCCTCAACATAGCCTGATTCATTAATCCCTATTGGTCCTCTAAGCCTCCCTTATAGTACCTGACACGAGAAGCCCTTACTGACTGCCTTTTCCAGATACAGGGTTGACTCAGTGCCCTCATCTGGGCTTCCTTAGCACCTGTGCATTCCTCAGACTTAGCCCTTTCTGCACCCTTTGGAATGACTACATATAGTGGTCCAGATCACATGTATTTGTATCTTTAAGACCATCTTGGGCTTAGTACATGGTAGACATTCAAACACTAACAGTTTCCCTTCCCTAAAGCCATGTAAAGGCCCCACTGGGCACTGCAACTCTGTTTCATCTTCTTGGGGCCATCTGAACTATAAGAACCACACAGATGTTACTGTTCCTTTCAAGACCTTCAAAAGCTCCCAAGCCTATGTTTTCAGGAAGCCTTCAACATTCACCTTAGAAAATTCTAATCAATATTGCAAATTAAATGTATGCTTTTCTGGCCAAGCTACACTGCAAATGGAGGTTTTCACATCACACCTGAAAAACCTGTTAGCTGGGGAGGAAAATGACTGTCTCAGTTGTTCAGTGTTTGGCCCTGGCTTTTTAAAAAGCCCACAAGTGAATTTTACTGGTACGAGCAAAGGCTTGATGATAGCATAGTCTCCGGGGTAGAAGTGGTGATAGGGGCAATGGAGCAAAAGAACTCTTTCCATGTATTGCTTTCTTTAAAAGTACTGGCCTGGCCAAAGCCCTGCTTAGATGACTCATTGATCTCCGCCTTTGGCTCATGCCAGAGCCTCGCCTGCTGGGTTTTCTGAGTTTCTGGTGAAGCCTTCAGTGCGCCATGCAGGAAGTGAGGTCATGATTGTTTTGGCAGTTTGGGTGGCGTTTGTCCCCTGGTAGCAGCTGAAGTTTATCAGTAGGTTTAGCCTTTGCACTTTGAGAAACCAACTATTATCTCACCCACAATTTAGAATAATAAAAAAGTCCATGGCAGCAAAACGTGCAGTAAGTAAAGATAAAGAACAAACGAGGGAGAATCTGGTGTCCCTGTCGACATCAGCCCCCAGAGCACACATCCTATCCATGGTCTGATAGAGTCAGCAAGAAAGCTCCTCCTGCATTCTCTTTCTTTCTGGAATAAGCTTCAGATGAAGAAAATTTTTAGAGGGCAGCTGAGAGCAGAGAAAATGATGTGACAACTTTAGTTAATAATTTAGATGCAGTTGCTTCCTGAAGTGACCTGTCATAGAGACACTAGGTTTAGGGATACTACTGTTCTTCATCCTGGAGGCTTGTCTCCTCCCTGGGCATTGTCAGCAGAGCAGCTAAAAGATGGAGTAGGGCCCCTACAGTAGTTGCTAGAACTGGCTGGAAGAACCTGGGGACTGTGGGTCGGGGATCCTGCATGGACTGTTCCTGCACCAGGAGGGACACTAACTGGATTTCCGAGTTGGTTCTAAGAGTGAGATTCTATAAGCCTGTGCGTTATACCAGGATTCTCTTTGTAACATTTTGCCCTATAGGAACCGCAAAGACTACAAAGTAACTAAAAAAATGTATTAAAGTCATTTCATATCTTACTTTAACTATCCAAAGCAATGGAAAAGTAACATTATATTGTCATCAAAATTGTCTAAGATTGGTTAAATAGCTGAGACACTACACTCTTGTTAACTGGAGAACAAACACATAGATAAAAGCTGTTGAATAATTTATGATAATTCATCAAGCAAGTGGGGACTCTTTATGCAAATGCAGTGATTCTGGCTTGACTTCTTCAAGTGCCTTTGTTTAGTTTTAAAATCTGGAATATATTGTGGGCCTTTGAACATGTAGTTATAAACCCAACACACACACATATATATGGATTTATAGTTTTGGGGGGGGATCTAAAGGTTATTGTAGAAATGATTGAAGGTTCATCATGTTGGAAGATAAAAGAGAAGCTTGATACAAAGTGTGGACCTTACAAATCACCCTATGAACTTATTCATTCTGTGAACACGCTCACCTTCAAATCTCTTTTCCTTCTCTTTCTCCATTGTCCTGGCTTGGAAAACCCCCAACCCGAGACGGACCCATCAAGCCACTGCTCAGGGCTTCGCCCTCATTCTCTCACCTGATGGGTTGGAGAAATCACTCACACAACCTTCATGCTTTTCCACCCTCATCCTTTCCAGCTGCCAGCACCGTTGACCCAATGACTGCTCCCTTCTTCTTGACTTCTTACCACTGTTTAAAAATATACTTTAAAGTTTTTTTGCCACATTGTTTCAATGAAAACTAAGGCTTTTTCCCCCTTTTCACAGGGCTAAGATAAAGCTTTTCACAGAAGCAGAGCACAGTGATTTTACTGATGAACAAACCACTCAGAGAATGGACGCTCTTTCAAATTTTGGACAGAGCCCTTCTGATACTGTCTCAAACAGAAGACCTATATTGCCACTATAAATGCTAGTGTCTTCAAACTGTGGTTCTTGAGTACCTAAAGAAATTCAGGGGGTGAGGTCAGCAGGCCCTGTAACACTCTGGGTCAGCCTCGGCGTTGACCATCAGTTGACTCCTCTTCATCACTCCTCAGAGGTTGAGACTTGAGGAGACAAGTGGGTTCATTTCACTAGTGAATCACAGGGCCTCAGAGAGAGATTTATAAATACCTGTGTGGTTTCCACTAAGGTCTACGTAGGTGTGGGTGGGACAGGGGAATGCCCAGTGTCTAGGGTGTCGACTGACAGGGAGCAGACATGATTCATGGGCCTAGTCTCTCTGGGAGGGAAACCCAATAGCTACCACACTTCCACAAATGCTTATCCCATGCACCTTCCGCCTGCAAATGCCTGCATTCATTTGCAGAGTTACTTTTTTACAGTATCTTTTACAGCAATTGTTAACTTCCAGCTCTAGAAAAGAGTATGAGGGAGTTCAAGTCACTGCCAGTACCCCTGCAGGAAAAAGAACCAGCCCTCAAAACTGAGTTACTCACAATGTGAATTCATTGAGTAAATAAAGGCTGAATGATAATGGGAAGAGTTACTCATATACGGTAACAGACACTCACTGCCATCTGGCCTCTTCATACCCACATTGCTCCTTCCTCTAAATGAGGTTAATGGGAATTAATACATATGTATTAGGGAAAGGAAGAGTTCCTTGGGGACGTGAGCTAAATACCAGCACAGTGCTCTTCACTAGGTAGACATCAAGGGTGCTTGGGGAAGCACTGAGTCATGGTTGAAAGATAAATTACGTATAGATTAGTCAATATCTTGCCAATTACTCTATTCCTAAATAGGACATTTCTGAGAAAAATCCTGGCATCCGGCAGTTCAAACAGTGGCATTTTGTTATGCTATTTTACAGGGCAATTTCCTTCCATGTGGACTTGCACACAAATAGACAGCAGGCATTTTGTTTTTACATACAAGTAAAATACTTCAAAATTGTATCTGCAGTAATAGCAGTCATTGAGTAGGGAAATCAGTCATCACACGAGACATTGCTTGGTGAAGAATGTCCCTAAAATGTGTGATATTCTCGGCCAAGTGGTGCATTTCTGTCCTACCCAGTAAGAGCAGAGCATTTGAGCAGATCTTCTTGCATGTAATCTCTCTGATTCATATCAATGCCTTCTCAAGCCAATGCTGTTAATTATTTATACAATGCTCATATTGTGAAATATGTATCATGCATTATGAGCATTGGACAGGGCTTCTCTATGGCTTATATCATAGTGCTCTATCAACCCACTATATAAACAACCTCTCTCAGACATAGGCTTGCATGATTACCCTGATGAATTGATCTTGTTCAGACCCCGTGTACATATTAGAGCAATGTTTTATCAGTATATAGAGATATACACACACTCAATATTCACTGGTGTTAAGATAAATATTGTGACTTTGTGGTGAGGAAGGCCTCATTGCATCAGATGGTCCTTATCAGCCATGCAGATAGGAGTGACTCAGCTTGTAGCTTGGTTTGTCTTATTGTTTGGGGTGCTTCCCTTTCTCATCTAACCCAGAAAAGGGTTCTGTTCTTCATCAGATCAAACTCCTGTGGGATGGTCTAAGCCTGTGTCTACTGGAGAAATCTGAAAGCATTCAATCAGTCTAATTTGACTAACGTCTCTACTCTGTTGACTTGCATTTATTGACCACTTAGCGGTGTATCTTGAGCACTGTGGGAGATATTAAAGAACAATAATCCTTTAAAGAGTGTAAGCATGAATTGTTCAAGATCGAAATTGTTTTTTAATAGCTTGATTGTGATATAATTCATATATCATCCAATTTATCCATTTAAAATGTACAATTCAATGGTTTTTTAGTGTACTGAGAGCTTTGTAACCATCACCACAGCCAACTTCAAAATACCTTAGTACCCATAAAGATAGACTGTGTACTGATGAGCAGTCACTCCTCAACCCACTCCTCCCAAATCTCCTAGCCCCAGGCAAAAACAAATCTACTTTCTGACTGTGGTTTATCTGTTCTGGACATTTTCTACAAATAGAATCATACAATATGTGTTCTTTGTGAGCGGCTTTTTTCACTGGGCATAATGTTTCCAAGGTTCATCCATGTCGTAGCATGTATCAGTGCTTCATTCCTTTTCATTTTATTCCTTGTTAAATTTTTTATTCCTTTTTTTTTACAGTGGATGTGGATATACCACACTCTACTTATCTATTCACAAATCAGTAGATATTTATATACTTTCCATGTTTTGTTGCTATGAACATTTGCATACAAGTTTTTGTCCTTACGTACAGTTTCATTTGTCTTGGATATATTGCTAAAAGTAGAATTCCCGGGTCATATGGTAATTCTATGTTTACTATTTTGAGGAATTTCCAGAATGCTTTCCAAAGTTACCGCACCATTTTTCATCACCATCTGCAGTACATAAGGGTTTCAATTTCTCTGTCCTTTTCAACACTTGTTATTATCTGTCTTTTTGATTACAGCCATCCCTATGGGAATGAAGTGTTATCTCATTGTGGTTTTGATTTGTGTCTCCCTAATATCTGCACTATTAATGTTGATCATCTATTCATGTGCTTATTGGTCATTGTATATCTTCCTTGAAGAAATGTCTATTCATATCCAGTATGCCCATTTAAAAATTGGGTCATTTTTCTTATAATTGAGTTGTAAGGGTCCTTTTTGTATTCTAGATACAAGTCCCTTATCAGACATATGATTTTCAAATACGTTTTCCTGTTTTATGGGTTGTCTTTTCACTTTCTCAATGGATTTCACGGAGGCACAAAATTTTAAATTTTTGTAAAATCGAATTTACCTAGTTTTCCTTTTGTCACTTGTGTTTTTGGGGTCATGTATAAGAAAGCTCTACCTAACCTCAGGTCATGAAGGTTTACACCTATGTGAAAGTCCTTGTTGATCTTCTTCCTAGTTGTTCTATCTATTATTGAAAATTAGGTATAGATGTCTTCAACTATTACTTTTGAATTGTCTATTTCTCTTTTCAATTCTGTCAGCTTTTGCTTCATGCATTTTGGGTCTCTGTTGTTATGTGCATATATACTTATAGTTGTTATACTTTCCTGATGAATTGACATTTCTGTTATAAAACATTCTTCATCCCTAATAACAATTTTTGTTTTAAAGTCTATTTTGCCTGGTATTAGAATAGTCACTCCAACCTTTCTTATACTTTCTGTTTGCGTGCTATATCTTTTTTCATTCTTTTAGTTTGCATTCTGAATATATAAGGAACTCTTATAAAACAATAAGAAAATGGCAAACAACCTACATGATTCCCTATGACACAGCAATTGCTCTCCTAAATATATACCCAACAGGAATAAGTGCATATATTCAAAAATCAATGAGCCCTAGACTGTTTGCAGAAGCAGTATTTACAAGTTTCAAACTGAAAATAACCCAAATGCTCATCAACAGCAGAATGGATAAGCAAGCTTTGGTATATACATACAATGAAATGCTATATTTCAATGAGAATGAACGGTATATAACCACACACGATAATATGGCTAGATTGCACAAACATAATAGTGAGTGAAAGAAGACTAATAAAAAAGAGTGCATTTGTATGAATCCATTTAAATAAGGTGTAAACACAAATAAAATTAGTCTACGCTGTTGAAAGTTAGGATAGTGGTTACCCTGAGACGGAAAGGAGAGTTACTCTCACACTCTAAGGCTAAGGTACTAGAAGGAAAAGTGAGGGGGAGATTTTGGGTGCTGGTTACTCAAGTATGGTTACTTTTGAAAATTAATTGATATATGTACTTTTCTATATATATACTTCAATAGCTTTTTTTTTCTAAAAAAGAGGACTACAACTTGAATGAAATATAGAATACTTTGCATTTTCTATTAAAAAAAAACTAGCATATACTGGAACCTGACAAAGATGGCACAATTTTTTTTTTTTTTTTTTACTAAGCTCACTTATGGATAGATACAAAACATTTAATTAAAGTACTGGCAAATCGAATCTAGCATCATATTGAAGGAATAACTCTCTAGGAAACTGAATGATTTCATATTAGGAAATCTAAAAATAACATTGGTCACAACAATGAAACTTTAAGTTCATCTTGACAAATGTCAAAAGGCATTTAACAATATTCAATATTCATTTGTGGTAAAAAGTTAAATAAATTGCGTATAGAATACCCCTTAAGGGTGCCCGGGTGGTTCAGTTGGCTGAAGTTCCAACTCTTGATTTTGGCTCCGGTCATGATCCCAGGATCATGAGATTGAGCCCTGTGTCAGGCTCCACACTGAGCATAGAGCCTTCTTGGGATTCTCCCTCCCTCCCTCTCTCTCTCTTTCTCTGTCTCTGTCTCTACCTCTACCCCTTTCCCCTACCTGAGTGTGTTCTCTCTCTAAAACAAAGCAAAGCAAAACAAAACAAAACAGAAAAAAAAAAGAATACTCCCTCAACATGATTAAAAAGTTATCTCAAGCCAAGGAGCTTACATCATACTTAAAAGCAAAACAATGGAGCAGTGCTTTCCAAATTTATTTTGTCAAGGAACATGATTTAAACCATAATATACTGAAGCACTACCAGTAGGAGCCCATGACATATATACAACACTATGTTAAAATGGGACTTTTCTTGTTGACTCGGAGTTTCAGTTGAGGTCTCAAAATTTGAGAACAAATACAATTGTTGTTTAATATCTCCATATCCCGCATCCCTAGGAAGATGCTAGACTGTCTATGCAGGCAAAGGCTAAGAAATTGTGAAATCATCTGCCAGCATTAGCCTGTCATTACCTCTAGGCTATAAAAGAGAAGACAAATGAGTCATTGTAATTGAAGGTGCCTGTGTTGACTATTTTTTTGGAATCGTTAGTAGGCCATGTATTTCTCCTGTGGAGGAGGAGAGGAGGGTCCTCAAGTCAAGAAATAGGGCTTCAAGAGACTCATTTGAAAACTTTGACATGGGTCCCCTGGCTAGAGAGACTGGAGCTGGTGTCTGATTGATGCCTGAACAGTTTAAAGGGAAGAGGCTGTGACTAGTCAGGAGGCCCAAGATAGTGAAGCCAAGGGAAGCTGTTGTGTTGGAAATAGTCTAACTTCCTGAGCTGAGCAAGGCAAAGAATGTGTGGATTCCCATGGGCCAAATGGAATGGAGCTGGATTGTATCATCTTGAAAGGGACTCTGGCCAGTGTGATTCCAAAGGAAATCATCGTACTGGTCATTAGCAGTTGGAGGAAGGGAGCTGTTGATGAGAGATCCTAACAACAGTCATGGTGAGTTGCAGAAGAGGGAGCCTGAAGAACTCACAGAAGGACATCAAGAATCAGTGTGTCATCAAAGGAGTCTACCATATGGAGAGGGCATCTACTCCAGGTTCCAACTGCACCAGCCAAGCAAGACCCTTCTGTCCCTTAGTTGTCCTTCCTTGTTCTATCTTCCTCCAAACTCCCAGCCCATGCCCAACCTGAGAAGGGTTGAAATAGCAGCTTGCAAGTAGATGAGGTGGTAATGCCAGATATGGGAAAAGAAGTCAGCCAAAGCTCCCACTCCCGCTCCCTGCTCCCACAGCAAGATTCCAAGCTACAGAAAAAGGGGAGACATTTTTCCTCAGATGACAAACTGGAGATAGGCAATTATGATACTGGACTGAACTTTCATTATCTGAAAAAGACCAGATAAGCTATGGACAAGGTTGTGATTTAAGCAAGGAGGAGGAAGAACAATTGAAAGAACAGCTCTGAAAGGCCTGTGGTGAGAAAGAATAAGCTTGCCTTTTCTTAATTCCCTAAGTATGCTAGCTCATTTTGAAAATTCAGTACATATACATGCACATATTGGTGCATTTACAAATACATATTTTTATAAGAAATTATTAAAAAGTTGACTTATATACATTTTGAAACATTAGAACAGGACTGAACTCAGCAATAAGAGGAAATAATTTTTAGTTGTTAATAAGCACAAAATATATCAAAAATAAAGACATCTTTTATTTTGCATTTTGTGCTATCCAATAAGACCCAAGTGATTCAAATAGGAAAACATTGTTTTTGTGTCTGTTCAGCTCACGTCCAATTACTACAAAGACTAGTGCTGCGAATTGCATCCTCACATAAAATACCGTATTGCTGAGACACCTGGGTGGCTCAGTTGGTTAAGCATCCAACTCTTGGTTTCAGCTCAGGTCATGGTCTCACACTTTCATGAGTTTGAGCCTGCTGGGATTCTCTGTCTCCCTCTCCTTCTCTGCCCCTCTCCCACTCACACTGTGTCTGTCTCTCTCAAAATAAATCAATACACTTAAAAAAAAATACTGCATTGACTCTACCTCTGTATTTTTTCATTGCAGCATTACACAAAAATCCCATTTTTCACAGGTACCACAAGTAGTACAGAGAAGAAAATCATTAACATCAACATTGTCTTCCAAAGTCTCTGGAGGCTTAGTGGGGTGTAATGGAGAATGTTCTGTCCCACAATATGCACTGAGCATGAAGTACCTCTCTATTTACAGCGGATACAAATCCTGAGGACAAATAACTTTTATTGTCCCTTACTGCCTGATATTTATTTGTTCACGTTGGGTATTGTTTCTTCTTGGAGAATTTTCATCTGTGTTTCTAGAAACTACAGGATGACATAGATAAGCTTGTCTTTGAAGTATTCTGACTTTGGGCCTGTTCGATTAAGATGGTTTGAAACTCCTAATACTGATTTTCTTTTATATAGCAGGCTTCCTTCTTTGACTTGTGCTGAACTTCATTGTATAAAGAGAATAATACTTATTCATTGTTAAGTATCAAATACTGGCTAAATCTCTTATAATTAGGATTTAATTGAATGCTTAGACCTATAGTAGACACCATTATTTGCCATGGATGAGGAAGCAGAGGACAGAGAAAGTAATTGTCTAGCCAAACTCCACCACTGCCCTATACGGTCTTCAATAAAAAACCAAAAAAAAAAAAAAAAAAAAAAAAAAAAAAACCCACAAAGGAAAAATTTTTAAAGTGTATTTAATAAACAATAATATTTAAGTAATAAGACACATAAATGTTTATAACATGATCAATCATAATTAGGCAACAATAGGATAAATAATGAGGCTTGTGTAACAAATATAAAGATTAAAGATCATTCATTTCTTTATTTAGCCATTTGATGCCCTCCCCTGCAACTTTCTAGTGTTCTCAAATATCCACAGAGATTTTTGTACTACAAATTAGTTTATACTTTAATTTAATTTTGGTAGTAACAATTAATGTGGGATTTACACATTTAAAAGGTTTTAAGGTGTACAATATAGTATTATCTATAGGTGCAAGGTTGTACAGCAAGTCTCTAGAATTTATTCATTTTGCATAACTGAAACTTTATACCCATTGAACAGCAACTTCTCATTTCCCTCTCCCCTCAGCCTCTGGCAGCGGCCACTCCATTCTTTGCTTCTATGAGTTTGACTACTTGAGACACCTCATATAACACATGGAATCCTGTAGTATTTGTCCTTCTGTGACTGGCTTATTTCCCTTAGCATAATGTCCTCAAAGTTCATTCATGTTGTCACATATTTGTAAGTCTGATAACATTCCAGGGTGTGTATATACCACATTTTAAAAATCCATTCATCTCTCCATGGACACTTAGGCTGTTTCTATATCTTGGTTATTGTGAATAGTGCTGCAGTGACTACAGGAGTGCTATTATCTCTTAAAGATCCTGATTTCAATTCTCCTGGATAAATGCCCAGAAGTGAGATTGCTGGAGCATATGATTGTTCTATTTATAATTTTTTGAGAAACCACCACACTATTTTCCATAGCAGCTAGACCATTTTGCATTCCCATCAACAGTGTACGAAGGTTCCAATTTCTCCACATCCCTGCCAACACTTGCTGCGTTTTGTTATTTTAATAATAACCATCCTGACAGGTGTGAGGTGATATCTTACTGTGGTTTTGATTTGCATTTTCCTGACAATGAGTGATGTTGGGCATCTTTTTATATACCTATTGACCATTTGTGTGTCTTTGGAGAAATGTCTATTCAAATCCTTAGCTCGTTTTTCAGTTGGGTTAGTTTCTTCACTCTTGAGTTGTAGGAGTTCCTTATTTTGGAAATTAACTCCTTATCAGATGTATGGTTTGAAAATATTTTCTTTCATTCTATAGGTTGCCTTTTTACCCTATTAGTTTTTCCCTTTGTTGTATAGAAACTTTTTTAGTTTGATATAGCCCCATTTGTTTATTTTTGCTTTTGGTGCCATACCCAAGAAGTTTTCAAGATAAATGTTATGAAGATTTTTCTTTTTCCCATGTGTTTTCTTCCAGGACCTTTACAGTTTCAGGTTTTATGTTTAAGTCTTTAGTCCACTCTAAGTTAATTTTTGTTTATAGTGTAAGATAAGTGTCCAACTTCAACTTCATTCTTTGGCCTGTGGGTATCAGTTTTCCTGGCACCATTTGTTGAAGAGACTCTCCTTTCCCCCATTGTGTGTTCTTGGCACTCTTGTGAATGGATTTATGGATTTATTTCTGGGCTTTCTATTCTGTTCCATTGGTCTATATGTCTATCTTTATGCCATGCCATACTGTTTTGATTACTGTACCTTTGTAATATACTTTGAAGTCAGGAAGTGTGATGCCTCTAGCCTTGTTCTTCTTTGTCAGAATTGATTTGGCTATTTGCAGTTCCATATGACTTTTTTCCATTCCTGTAAAATTGTCATAGGGATTTTGACAGGGATTGCATTAAGTTTGTAGATTGTTTTAGGTAGAATGGACATTTTAATAATATTAAGTCTTCCAATGCATGAGCATGAGATGTCTTTCCATTTGTTGATGTCTTTAATTTCTTTGAGCGATATTTTGTAGTTTTCAGTGTACAAGACTTTCACTTCCTTAGTTAAGTTTATTCCTATTTTATTCCTTTTGATATTTCTTTAAACGGGACTGTTTTCCTAATTCTTTTTCAGAATATTTCTTATTAGCATATAGAAAAATAACCAATTTTATATGTTGATTTTGTGTCCTGCAACTTTACTGAATTCATTTTTTTGTCCTAGCTGGCATGTGTGTGTGTGTGCGTGTGTGTGCATATGTGTGTGCGCATGTCATCTTTAGAGCTTTCTATATATGATATCATGTCATCTGTAAACAGGGACAATTTTACTTTCCACAGAGTTTACTGAAGGCAGATCACTGCATAATAAAGTTGGTATCATAAATCATTGAGGAAAGAATAGTTTATTCAATAAATTGTGTTGGGATATTTGGCTATCCATTTGTCAGGAAATGTTCTTCAAACCATACATCAAAATAAGTACCAGATGATTTAGCATTTAACTCAAAATAGTGAGCCATAAAAATTCTAGAAGAAAATATAAATGAATGGAAAGTACACAAAAGGCAGAAGCCACACATTTAAAAAACGACAATATAAAAATTAATGCATTTCAAAACCACTGTAAACCAAAAATGAAAGGTTAACAAAAAAAAAACTCAAGGATAACCATAACTTTCATGGTAGGACAAGATCAATATCTTTTATAAAAAATAAATTTATGATTATTACAGTAGACAAGTTTCCAATAGTAAATTGGGCAAAGGACATGAACACATATCATAGGAGGAAGATCACCAGCGGTGATGAAAATGTTCCATTCTACTAGAAGTTAGAAAAATACAAATAAGAACAACACCAACAGATAGATTCTTCCCAACTGTGAGGACGAGGACATGGAGAAAATGGCAGGTCGGCTGGGACCTGGGAGATACAAAAGTCAGGAGGTTGGAGATAGAAGTAGGGACTGCCTCCAGGCAGACGTAACTACAGAGCAAAGGCAAATCAAGCCAGGCTCCTCTGGGACTATAGCAAACCTAGATATTTGGGTGGTAGAAGAGACCAGAAAGATACACAGGAAGTTTTCAATGGTGTGTTTTATTATTTTCTTGAAATGACTTACTGATTTTCAGGGGTTGGCCAAAAACAAACAAAAACTAATACATCAGCATATAGTGAAAAATAAAAATAAAAACAAGCCAATCAAAATATGCAGTTTCCAGGGGTTTTGTTTTTCTAGAGATTTTAGCTAAAACATGAAAAATCTCATTCTCTTTAAGAAATAGTTTTGAACCCAAAAGGCAGTGGGTGGACCAGACCAACCCCCAAGTTGTATGGGTTCTGCTCCTGGAGTACCTGGTGCCATGATCCTCAATCATGGCTCTCCAAGAGCAGGGAATCTTCAGACCCTTCTATCCAGGGGGTCATTTTCTTTTATAGTAGTGTTTGGGTGCCATAATAGAGCTCAAAAGCACAAATGCCATTCATGAAAGAATGAATGCTCTTCAGAGTTCTTTAAAAGTTCATTTTCAACATATTAGCTTTGTCAAAGGACCATTTTATATTTGCAGTACTCCAAGAAGAAGCCAGCAACTTCTAAAAGTTTTCTGAAGATGAGAAATACGGGGAAGAGAGAGAGGTGATGTGAATGAATAAAATAACTAAGAACAACTGCATAAATGTTGGTCCTGGGGAATTTCTCTTCCAGATCGGCATTGCAGGAGTCTGCTGCATTTTTCAGACTCCACGGTCTGAGATGCAGTCCATTTTTGAGGCTGATTTCTGTGTGTGGCCACTGACAATCCTGCGTAGCTGTGGCCTAATCGATTTCCTTTCCAGTAGTAGATCTTTTCTGCTTTTCCCTATCTTTTCAAGGTGTTTTACAATAACTTAGGTTAATTAATCTTCTAGGTATTCATGTCGCCAAAAGAGGAATCTCATCCAACTCTCCTACAAGGATTCTTTCAAAATTCCTCAAAATTTGGATGTACCTCATTCCTTAACAGCAGTTTTCCATGTTCACAGTTCTGTCTCATCTTGGAAATTAAATTCAGCCTTGCAAAGAGGTATTCTCTCCTTTCAGTAAGGGGCATGTAACATGGGCACCAACCTGTTTATATTGATAGTTCAAAGCCAAATTGGCCCCAAAATTTACAAATGATTCTTAGCTAGTAGTTTATTAAGAATGTTTTGGTGAACAATAAGCTACCCACTCTGACCTCTATACCAAAGGTTTATAGAGAAATTTTAACAGGATTCTGTCACTCCAGACCCAGCATGGCCATATTGGATGATGGCTGAAAGACCAATTTTTACTTTTTAATTTCAAAAGCATAGGTTTTTAAAAAAAAATGTATTTATTTGGGGGGGGGGCACAAGTGGGGGAGGGGCAGAGAGTGAGGGGGACAGAGGATCTGAAGCAGTCTCTGTGCTGACAAGCTGACAGCAGTAAGCTGGATGTGGGGCTCTAACTCACAAACTGCAAGATCATGACCTGAGCTGAAGTCAGATGCTCAACCGACTGAGCCACTCAGGTGCCCCTCAAAAACACAGTTTTGTGGAAGTATTCTCCCTATGTCCATAGAGCCCTCATAACTATCTCAAAGATTAGAAATAAATCTTGTTCTCTGTGACTTTTCTGTAGCCAACTGTGACAAAAATATATTAAGCATGCAATAAACATTTGTTATAGATTGAACCTGTGGGAGCAATAATCACTTTTCTTGAGTACCTGCGTATTTCAGGCCAAGTGAAATCCTGGATTTATCCACTCTCTTCCAAAAGAAACAATCATTGTGGTAAGATATTTGGATTAATAACATCATTTCATGTTTTAGTTTGCATAGTACTCTTCCACACCATCAATGTGCTGTGCAACAAGGCCTCCTTATAATGTTTTCCAGAAGGCCAAACTTTCTCAAACCTGAGGAATTAAAGTCTGGCAGATTGTAAGCTACTCCTCAAAAGTTAGTTAGAACTTTGTGAAATTTCTTTGTTGAATAGCACTGAATTCATTCTCAATCAGCTTGAAAATGCATCACCGCCCTCTGAACAGCCAGTAGCAGATTACTCATTAGGTCTGAAATAATCTAGTAAGATAGGACATGGAAGGTAAGTATTAAAAAAAAAAAAAAGAAAGAAAGAAAGAAAGAAAAAACCGGCCAACTGAAAAATGCTTATTTTGTGAAATTTTAGGTTTCAGTGACTTAAAATGTTACCTATATACACAGATTGGCATCTGAAGGTTTTTTTCTCCACTGTAAAAAGCTATGAAGACAGCAAACATACTGTTTTGATCAATAAAGCAACAAGGCTCAGGAAGGCCAGAGGGTTAGGGTGACCAGCTGGGCTGAAGTGTTTTCTGAGAAGCAGAACTTTGGTGCTAAAACTAAAAAGGTCCCTGGAAAACCAGGCCGATTGGTCACCCTAGCACGAGTACTAACTGAGAATCCTTACCCTTAGATTCTAGTCCCAGCCCTACCTGTAGGTTGGCCCTGCCCTGGGCGAGATATGCAATCCTATTTCCTTACCTATAGAATGAATAATCAAATGGTAACTGATGCTTCTATCAGCTTTGAAGTGAATAGTGTTCAATATTCCACGAAATATATATATATATATATATATATATATTTGTCTTTAAAATATATATTTGGTCTTTGTCCACATTCCTGGCACAAAGCTCCTAAAACCCTTGGGATTTCCTAAATGAGAAGTGGGAAAGAGTCTTTTTTTATGTTAATGAGGTGACTTTTGAAAAAACCCTGGGTAACCTAAGGATGGGGACTGGTTACCAGAAGAACTAACCTTGTAATTAGAGATTGGAACTTTTAGTTCCACCCTCTCTGACTTCTGAGGAGGAAAGTTTAGAGAGTGAGTTCAATCACCAATGGCCAATAACTTAGCTAATCATGCCTATGTAATGAAGCCTCCATAAAAACCAGGAAAAGGACAGGGTTCGGAACACTTCCAGGTTGGTGAATGAGTGCAGTGCTCCAAGAGCATCGCAGCCCCAAGCTTTCCCCACACCTGGCCCTGTGCATCTCCTCCATCCGACTGGTCCTCACATATATTCTTTTATAATAAACTTTTATATTCTTTTATGTTTATTCTTTTATAATAAACATAAGTAACGTTTCTGTGAGTTCTGTGAGCCGCTCTAGCAAATTAATTGAGCCCCAGGAGGAGGGACCTTCCGATCTCTAGCCCACAGGTTAGAAGCACAGGTGGGTGACAATCTGGACTTGGGATTGGCATCTGAAGTAGGAGGGGGGCAGTCTCATGGGGCTGAACCCTTAACCTAAGGGACCTGACACTACCTCCGGGTAGACAGTGTCAGATTTGAGTTCAATAGAAGGTCACCCGGCTAGTGTTGGAGGATTGCTTGGTGGTGTGAAAACACACACACACACACACACACACACACACACACACACACATACATTGGACTTGGTGTCAGAATTGGAGTGATATTCTCAGGACTCCCATATTCTATGAGAATATGAAGGGGAAAAAAAGGTTAAGTAAAGCTTGCTTGCGGGGTGGGGGGTGGTCACTCAATTACAGCAGTGAGCTGATGGACCATATCTGTCCCACCCTTGGCCGGTCTTTCCTAAGAATTCTGGGGGCTCCTTAAGAGAGGGCTGGGAGAGAGCAGAAGCCAAATCAGCTACGGGTCCCCTCGTTATTGACTGACCACACTTGCGTCTTCACAAAGCAGTGAGGAGCTCCTCACTGGGTCTCAAATAAGAAAAGGCCCAGGCCCTGCCTGTTTAAGGGTGTGCATCCCAGTGTGTGCCCTGCAAAAAGTTGAAATGCAAAAGAAAATTTAATATGATCAGCTTTTTCACACAGATCTTGGACACTTTCAACCCAGACTGTGACTTCACCACAGCCATGGCCCAAAACCTCTCAGAATGAGGAGGGCAGGAGTGATCACAATTTAACAGGCTGGGGAGCCAGTGCTCAGAACACCCCCCACCCCCGTGGAGGGGAAGACTACCCCCCAGGAAAATGTAGAGCAGGAGAGGGAAGCCCAAAGGAGGAAAGGAACAAAGGTTGGTTCTGCTGGCAGGGAGAAGATAAAGTTGGGAGTGGAGAAGGAGAAAGGTAGTGTCAGCCAAAGGCAATAAACAGGCCTTCCACAAGTGCCTCAGAGCAGCACTGGGGAGGCGAAGGAAATTAGCCCATTAATAAAGGAGAAGGGAAGGAAATGACTGCTTCAAGAATGTCTGGGGCACTCAACTATTTAAAAATATTTTTAGTAAGAAATCTAAAGAGGCCCTGCATAAAGAGCAGGCGATCAGCGTCAACCTGACAGTCCTAAGAGGTAATAATGCTAAGTGAGGACAGCTGAGAAAGCCAAGTAGCCAGGAGCCTGCTTGTCAGACAGGTGGGGTAAAGAAAGCTGTCATCTTAAGGAAGAAATCCGTCAAGCTGGTTATTTTCTTCTGGGGAGAACATCGTAGTAGCAAGAGGATGGGCCTTCCATGGGCTTAGATACTCCAGGTCTGAATCCTCTCTCTAATTCTGAGACCTCGGGCCATGTTCCTAGACTTTCCACTTCAAAGTTTCCTCATCTGTAACATGGAGCTGTGAACAGTTCCCTCCCATGCAGGTGCATATCGGGATCCCAGGAGACCATGCGAGGGCGCCAGAAACGGCAGCTATTTGCCTTAACAAGCCTACAACCTCTTCTTTGTGAAACCCCAAATCCAAAAACTTCAAAACCAAAAGGGTTTTGATAACTCATTTGGCAACAACAACCTCATCTAGAATTACTTTGACAGTCCGAACTAACCCAAATTGATTATTTATGTTTTCTACTTACATTATTTATTATTTTAATATTTATATCTATATTATTTTAAATATGTATGTTTACATTATTTGTTATATTATATTGTTTATATTGTGATAATATCAGACTATTTATGTTTTACATGTATCCCACTTAAAGTGAATATTTATATATTTAGCTATGGAAACATTAATGTGTTTGATTAGGGGGTGCTGCCTCAGACCCCTGTGGGAGATGTTACGTAATGTGCAGCAAATGCACATATCTTCCCTGAAGTCTAAACAATTCTGAGTCACAGCGGTTCAAAGAGTTTTGGAGAAGGGCATATGGACTCACACCTTGGCGAGTCTCGGATCCACCCCCTCATTAAGAATGGCACAGCTCCAGCGTGGAATCCTGACCTTATAGCCCAAGTGGAGGATCAGACCCAGAGTAAGTTCCTCCCAAATTCCGTGAGGACTTGACTCCGCCAGCCCTGCTCAAGAAAATGGCAGGGGGGGAGCCTAATTTATTAGCTGTTAATGTTGTTACGCAACAAACTCGATCTCCAAGTTGCAAAAACCCAGTTGGAAGAGGTAAAAATGTAAAGTGATCATAACGACCAGAGTGTTAAGCTCAGAAGATATATGAGTTTCATGGGAAGAAGTTTCCAGAAGTCAGAATGACACTGAAGCTCATGAATTTGTTTTTTTAAAGTACTACTTCTATTCAGCATTAATTTCCTTTTCTGTTGTGGTTTAATTTCAGTCTTAACAAATTCAGCCAGGATTTTGGGCATGAGGATAGGATAAGTAAGCTGAAAATTTGGATATGCAGATAATGGAAAGGAATCTGCTCCAACTGGGCAGTCAGGACTTGGTGGGGCGGCGGAGGGGGGGGGAGGGGGTGAAGATGGCAAAAGGGTGGTAAGAATGTGTTAAGCAAGGAATCGGGCAAGGAGAAATTGGTGTAGAAAAAAGAGGTGTGTGTGAAGAGAGGCAGAACCACCCCTACCAACTTGCCTGGGGCTTCTTGTGAACTGGTGCGTGGGTGGGCATGGACACATCTGTGTGTGCTATGCAACACCTTACTGGTCCACATTCCATCCCTCACCAAGTCTCTCTCCTCTTCCCCACGAACATACTGTAATCTCCACATCTCCACCCACCATGCCCGAGCGGAAAATGCACTTTCGACAGCCCTGTATCTCAGGCCTGGGACGAGGCATGTGTAGCTATCATCCAAGTTCACCTAACACGGCGCTGCATCCTCTTTCCCAGTTGCTAAGGTCCCCCTGCAGGAGGCGGGATGGCGCAGTGGTTAGGAGTGTGGCCCTATGCTGGAGTGTGAATCCTAACCCTGTATGAGTTTGGTGGTCACTTAATATCCCTGCATTCAGTTTCCCCTTCTGTAAAATGGGACAACAGCCACAGTGCTTTACTCACGGGGCTTTTTGAGGCTTAAATGAGGCAGTTCTTGTACAGCTGACCACAGGGCCTGGCTCAGCGATTTCTCCGTCCGGGGGCCTCGTGCCCTGTGCTTACGGCAGCTCCAGGGCTCCCAACTATGCCAAGTAGCCTGTCTTGCAGAGACATCTCCAACCCCTGCTTAGACAATTGAACCTACAATAAAAACAGTATTTTATGGTGAGGTCTCTCTGGCTAACAGCTGTTAATTTGGGGGTTCATTATTTTCTTAATCATATTAAGCCCTCAGTCTCCAAATCTCTCAGCTAAACTGCCCCGCCACTTCCTGCTTTCCCACAAGCAAACTTACTCCCGGCTCCTTTGTCTGTTCTTGGCCCTCTTGTCAGTTGTGGTGGTGTGCAGGGTAATCCTAGTTGTGCAGATTTGGTTCCATGGGACAAACAGGGTGGGACCCGGGCCGAATCTACAGGCAACACGGCAGCCTCACGTCTAAGTTGCTTGCCCTGTTGGTGTTGTTGCAAAACTTCCAAGTTTTATTGGCAGAAAGGATTCCAAGAATCTTTTTTTAACTTCAGATAAGAAATTCTGGAAGAGAGACCATTCAAATGATATCCCTTAGAATTTGAAAAATGTTCACTGGCCTGTCTCCTACTATTATTTATGTACTTCTTATTTATGTTGAGAGTTGATCCTTTGATTGTTGGAACGCTGTCCTTTATTTCACGTATCTAGTGCAGTCTTATCGTCAAAAACCAGGAACAGTGGTAATATAAGAGGACTCCGAATACAGCGCGGGGCAGGGCTCCTGGACCGCCCGGGTCTCTGCCACTGCCCCCCTCTGAAGCTGGTCAAGATACAACAAAGGCATCACTTAACATGGCCTTTATCCCCTCTGGGGATTGTGAAGCTCTGAATCCTCTGCTGAAAGGAGAACTGAAATTACTTCAGTAAAATGAACATAAAGGATTAAAAAACAATGGGTAAGAAGTAGGAGAGGTGAGAGAATAGATCTGTGGAATACATACTTTAGCCAAAATATGAAATTTCTTCACTTCAACACTTACTAGGATGCCATTCAGAGATAATTACACCATTTATAAAGCACTCCCTGTGGTGGGCAGAGCAGCAAGCCCTTGGGACATTAATCTATTGTGAATCCTAAATCCTGCAAGGTGAATATTATGGCTGTTTGAACGGCCTCATACAGAAGAGAAAACTGAGGCTCAGAGGGGTTTAGGAGGCCAGTAGACCATGGGGCCAGGATTCAAGGTAAAGACCATTCGTCTCCAAAACCAGCAATTTGCCACATGTCATCACACCTTTTTAGGATTGGTTTCAGTCATAATACAACATCAGCAGTGAATGTGGAAATGTGACCAGATTTTCTTCCTTGTTTTTAAATTTTACCATCTCCTATGTCCTGATGATTCCCTTTTGCAATTTCTATTCATTTATTCACTTATGTATTCATTCACTCACTTATTTGACATGTTCTCTCTCTCTCTCTCTCTCTCTCTCTCTGTCACACACACACACACACACACACACACACACACACACACACACAGAGGAATTACTATTATAATCACTGTCCTTGAAGAACTTGCAGTGGAATCAGACTTTGCTGTAGTGAAATTTGCTACAAAGTATAGATTTATGCATTTTACCAGAAGATAAAGCCAAAAGAAATAGAGGTAGGAAAACAGTTTGCAGACAAAAGTTAAAGAAGACATCTTAGCAGCATACAAGGCGGCTTAAATTAAATGTTATTTATGCTTTATGATTGCTGTTTGACAATCTCCCCATTGTTTATCAGCGGCACTACAAATTACTATGAAGAAAAGCTTCTCTGTGCACGGGGTAAGACAAATTCACTTTCTGTTTCTGTTGACAAGGGAATCAGAATCTGTTTGGTGCCATCTAAGGTCTTCCAAAACAACATGAACACTGTTCATGTGCATTTTCTGGGAGAAGGCAGAAGGGGTTAGTATGTTTCTGGACTGAGGGCCATGATAACTGTCTACCGACATTTAAAGGGTGTAAATGAAGACCTGATTGCTTTAAGACATGTTGGTACTAACTTAGTTTACTAAAGATGCAGAAGAGCCAGGTGAGGCATGACTGAACTCCAGACCCCCCCAAAACTCTGTACTGGGGGCCTACCAGATATAACCCAGCAGGGAGTGAGCCTTGGGCTCTGAGAGGAGAGAGCCCTTACAGATTGTATCAGCGAGGAGGTGACAAAGATAACGGTCTATCTGGTGGCCTCCAGAAAGACTTTATGAGGGAAGATGATTGCAATTTAATGGCATTCCAGGAGAAGGAAACTATTCATGGACCCTCCACCGAGGAGAGAAAAAAACAGAAGTACCTCCAGCTTTAAGAAGAGTGTAAAAGGCAGACTCAAGCTCAGGGAAGTGGATGGTTGATTGTACAGTTTGTAATCACCAGCCCTCACTTCGTTTCATTCTCCTCTGACTCTCCACCTTTCCTCTGCATCTCTTTGGAACTTCTCATGGAAGCGTGGGATGGGAACAGAGTAAAGGCTCTCAAAGTAGTTAAATTGTATTGTTTTTTGGCAACTCTAGGGAAAGGCTCTTTAGATTAATTTAGAGCTATTAATTATTAAGAAGTTATTAAGGTTAAAGTTTCTTGGAACACTTATGGATATCATTTATCCAGATAACAGGTCCCAAGTTTATGTGGGTAATTGGATTTTGGAGCTACATACTCTAATTTGGGGGTGAGAGGAGGGTATTGTTGCACAACAGGATGGAACCATGTAGAAAGAGGTCATGTTAAATGTTATCATCTACAACGAAGGCTAACTCTACAGAATTTAGATTTTTTTAATGACCTATAAATGCCTTCAAAAAGACAATGAATTGATGAAGTCTTTTGATAGGTGTAAGTCACAAAATTAAGAGACTGTTTGTAACAGACGCAACCAACGACAGGGCACTCAGAGCAGACAGAAAAACAAAAACAAAAACAAATAAAACAAAACAAAACAAAAGCAAAAACAAAAACCTCTAGAGCAGAGGGCATGAAGATGAAAAGAACTTTCCTTCTGCCTTATGTAAGAAGTGGCTGATGATTTCTTTACAAATACCGAATAGTATAAGTCCTAAATAAGAGGCAAAATGTCTCAGTTTCATCCAAATGCTATAAATGTAGTTAAATGGGAACATACGGTTATTTAACATTTCTATAGGACTGTCTGTTTGCCAAAAGATTTATAATCACTGTTCCTGAATATTCACGACATCTCTCTAAAGCACAATTTCCCATACAGGGACTATCAGGCCGTGGGGATGGTGGAAGAATTCCAAAAGAGTCATGGGGATTGGAACTGTAGTATTTCAAACAGCTATCTGGTGGTGATGCAAAATTGGGGGCTAGAGGAGGGAGGTACAGAGATCCCAGCACCCTGCGTTCCCTGGGCAAGTCTCCCCCTGGACCCTTGGCCCTTTCTCAGGACCAGGCCTGACCCCCTGCAGCATCCTAGGCTCCGCCCACTCTCCTGTCCTCTGGAGCACCAGGGGCACCTGAACCCCTTGCGAGCATAGTATAGAAGGGGCTTTCAGAATCTATTTGAATCCCAGCTTCCGTCCTTGCTTGCTGGATGGCTCTGGCTGGCACATTTCTTACCCATTCTGAGCTTTGAGTACTCCATCTGCAAAATGTTAGCTATTCATAATGCTGTGCAGGGTTGTGATAAAGAATGAGTAGGAGGAATCACGCAGGCTTATTTCACTTAGCATAATGCCCTCAAGGTCCCCCATGCTGTTGCACATTGCAGAACTTCCTTCTTTCTTGAAGGTTGCATAGTATTCCACTGTATGTAAACACCACATCTTCTTTATCCATTCATCTGTCGACGGACATGTAGGTTATTTCCATACCTTGACTCTCGCAGATAGTACTGCAATGAACACAGGAGTGCAAATAATTACTCAAGATCCTGAATTCAATTCTTCTAGAAAAATACCCAGAAGTGGGATTGCTGGGTCATATGGCAGTTCTATTCTTAATTTTTTGAGGAGCCTCCATACTGTTTTCCATAGTGGATGTACCAGTTTGCATTCCCACCAACAGCATACAAGGGTTTCCAGTTTCTCCACACGTGTTGCCTTATGTTTTCTTTGAAAACAGCTTTGCTGACAGGTGTGAGGTTATATCACACTGTGGTTTCAATTTACATTTCCCGGGTGATTAGTACTTATAGTTACCAATAATGTGCGGTACACTTAAAAATTTGTTAAGAGGGTAGATTTCATGGTAAGTGTTGTTATAACAATAAAATTAAATTAAAAATAAAGTAAAAAATATTTACACAGATAAAAATAAAATATAAATTAATTTCAATGTATAAACTACCTATAACACACTTAACACATTGTAGGAGCCCAGGGATTAGTAGTAACTCTGTTCCCACAATCTCTCCTGGTGCTTCTTTGATGTTTCAGGGAAGCAAAAACTTTTTCATTTGGAGAGCTGAACTCTGAATATCTCTGACTAAAACAAATAGGAAATGCATACATACATATCTATAAAAATAAATAGATAATATTGCAAATACTTAAATATATAGTATATAGATATAATAAAGCTTGATAAAACTTAAGTCTTCTCCCAGTCATGATCTTTGGTTTATTCCTTCTGACTATCTTGCTGGGATAGTGCACTGGAAATCCCATTTGACCCGTGCCCCTACTTTTATTCCCCAAAGCCCCAGCTATAGCAGAGTCTGGTGACTTTATTTTCTAGGATGGGCTATCTTCCTGGAGGATATAACTGAAATATGATGAGACTTTTTTCAAGAACAATAGGTAACTTCTTATCTCAAATAGAAGATTTAATCTTTAGGTATTTGGTGGCCATTCTATCAGGACCTTCCCCTTAACAGAAGTTATACTATTCTGGAAATTTCTTCACCTTTCACATGTTCCATGTCCTAGTCTTTTAAGTGGATTGAAGAAGGAGGCTGAAGCTACAAGGACAGTGATGATGAGGGTGGCACCTGAAGATCAAATGTAGTCCTTGTTTTGGAGGATCATTATCCCAAGGGTAAGTGTTATGTGATCACAGTTCCAGAAAACAAAGCAATTTGATGACTCAGATATTCTAATAGTGAAAAAGTTCATTATTTAGTCTATTGGCCAGTCAGGGGAAGTAGGGAGATTTCCTCGTGTGCAGCCTGGTGACCGCCAATCACTGCAGGAGGAGAGGCTACAAGTTGACAACGAAAAGTTGTCTCTCACCATCTCAGCCTCATGTTCAAGGTGAATTCCTTTTAGCTCAGAATATGGCCCTGGGCTCTCTCCTCACATACATTTCTTGCAAATAGCTGATTCAGGAAGCCTCACCTCACTTAAAGATGAATAACCAGAAAGGAACCAGCACAGTACCTATACATGAGAAAGGCTGAAACAAATGAGAAAAACAAATGAAGAAGATTTGAAAAAGATTCAGTAGAAAAATATTCTCACAAAACAGATGAAATTTGGGACCCAAAAGACTGTCATGAATTTAAAAAGAAAAAAAAAAAAAAACCAACAACTTAGTGAAGCAATCATCTTCAAAGAAACAGGAGCTCAAAACAAAACAAAACAAAACAAAACAAAAACCCAGAGCCCAGATAGACAACAGTTCAGGAAATATTGAGCAAGAGAAAAGGAGATGAGACAAGAACTGGCAGAAAAAGGTGACTGAGAAATAAAAACTACAATGGTGGCCACAGAAGGGAGGTAGATTCTGCTGGACGCATGCCAGGTATTCACAGGATGGGAGGGAGGAAAGGAACAAAATGGAAATGAACAAAGGTTTGTTAAGGATTAGCAGGAAAGCAAACAGTAGATAAAATAGACCTGAAAAAGAAAACAGAAAGTGTGCAACAGGACTAATGTTTTAATATATAAAATGTTAACCCTTTCATATATAAGACTGGACTATTCAGATTGAAAGGGGTTACTCCATTGCAGGAAAAATTAATGCAAAACCATCAACATCAAGTCAAATCCTAGAAACATTTTTGGATTGTAAGGATACATAGGAATCCTTTGAACTTATTCATTGCAAGACCTAGTCACCTATAAAGAGACTTGAAATAACTCAGGCTGGCCTTAGGTTTCACCATAGCAACACTCAGAAGAGCTAAAAGACATTGAAACAACGTCCACAACATATGACCAAAGAATTTTATACCCAACCAAACCACTTTCAAGACAGAAAGCAGAAGACAAATATTTTGGGTATACGAAACTGATAAAATGTTAAGTTTCATGTAAGAGACTTTAGTTCCCTTTTGTTATGCCTTTTAGTGCAAATCAACAAAAAATGCAATTAATAAAGTAAATTTAATTGATACACACAGCTTTCTATACTATGAGAATATACTTTTCCAAGTACTCTTGGAATAGTCAAAAAGTTGACTGTATAAACAGGGGCACAAAGAAAACTTCAATGAATTACAAAATTTAGAATAAGCATAGAAACCTTCTCTGATCACAAAGCAATTAATTTAGAAATTAATAATAAAATTAGGGGAGAAAAAAATCCTTCCACTTGGAAATGCTAAAATACTCTTTCGTGTACAATACTACTATCAGGGATGGGTTTAAATAATGAAATAAAAATAATTAAGTTAGCATATATCAGAACCTATAAAATAGAGCAGAACTCTGAGGAAAATTTCTACATTCAATATTCACATTTATATAAGAGAAAGAAAGCATGTAGGTATAAATTTAAACAAAAACTGAAAATTTAACAAAAACATATAAGCTCTGTAGAAGGTGACATCTTTAAAACGCTGTTAAGAAGCAAAAGACTTGGGGGCACCCGGGTGACTCAGTCAGTTAAACATCTGACTTTTGATTTTGGCTCAGGTGATGATTTCATGGTTCCTGAGATAAAACCCCATGTCAGGCTCTTTGCTGAGTATGGAGCCTGCTTAGGATTCTCTCTCTCTCTCCTTCTGTCTCTCTCTCCCGTCCCCTGCTCATGCTTGCTCTCTCTCTCTCACTCTCTCTGTCTCAAAATAAATAAATAAACATTAAGAAAAAAGAAACAAGATTTGAAGAAATTGAAAGGTATACCATATTCTTAAACAAGAAGACTTTAAGCAAAAGCCTCAACTCTCTAAAAAAAATCTATAAATGTGTAGCAAATAAATATATAGGATTTTAAAAACTAGAAAAACTGTTTTTAAAGCTTATAAGAAAAATCAACAGGCATAATTCCATTTCTGGTAATAGTGGGCTCGGTTATTTAGATTAACCCTTCCACTGAAAAAAAAATGAAAAAATGAATAAAATATTAAATAAAATTGTTCTTAAAAGTATTGAAAAGTTGGGGCACCTAGGTGGCTGAGTTGGTTAAGCATCTGACTCTTGGTTTCAGCTCAGGTCAAGATCTTGAGGTTTGCGAATTAGAGTCTCATGTCAGGCTCTGCACTGACAGTGAGAAGCCTGCTTGGGATTCTGTCTCCCTCTCTCTCTGTCCCTCCTGCTCTCTCTCTCTCTCAAAATAAATAAACTTTTTTTTTTAAAGCATTGGAAAGATGACAAATAACAAGAACCTACTGAATGATCAGCATCTGACATCAGTGACTTTGTTGATCAGGTTAAATTGAGTTGGCTCTGATTTTTAATGGAGCCTCAGGATGAAAAAGACAGAACTCAAAGGCCAGGATGCACCCAAGGTCAGAGGAAAGGTCTCATAACAGACTCTTGCCCCACATTAGCTGGGACTCCCAAAGTTGAACCAGAGATAAACCTGTTCCCCTTGCCTCTACCTCAGGGACCTTAGGGAGAGTTGCCTGTCCACTAAACAAAGTAAGGAAAAGAAAACAACCACCACAACGACAAAAAACACATGTCTCTGTTAGATGTCACTATTAAGCCATTGGCCAGCATTCGCACTTATTTACCACCCAAAGGCATATCACTGGAGTGGCCCAAGAATCTTCAAGCTATGAATTTGGTTTAAAGTGATACCAAACCATAGTGCTTCCAAGCACAGGGCGGAAGCAAACGCTAATCATCTCTGGGAGCAGATGCTTTCATCCTAGGCCTCGGGGATTTTGTACAAATGATTTTTCATAGGCAGTAAGCATTGCAGTTGAAGACTAGTAAACACACTAGAAAGCAAGGCACCATTAGTTAATGCCAGCACAAAAAAAGAGACAGAAGAGGTGATTCACACAACTTTGGCTCTTTAAACACAGAGCATAAACAGTTATGCCAATTTTATTTAAATAAATGGAAGAGAAGCTTCCATTTATCTGCAAGGAATAGGAAACAATAAAACATGACATGGTGGGTTGGAAAACCAAATAGAACTTCTAGAAATGAAAGATAGAGCAACAGAAAAATACAGTAAAAAAAATCAATCGGGTATGGCATTAGATTAGACACAGTAGAAGAATTAGAAAACTGAAGATAGTAAGAATAAACTATTTGGAATTGTAGTGCAAAGAAGCTAAAAAAGAAAATATGAGAGAATAAGAGACACCAAAGATAGAGAAGTTCTCTCTTCTCAAAGAAAGTCTCTCTCAAGAGAGTAAATGGTGTGTCAGCTGGAGAGAAGAGAATGGGGTTATGGATTGGTGAAGGAGTAATATTGAATCTTAAATCTGAATGAAAAGAAATTTACACCGGGGCGCCTGGGGGGCTCAGTCGGTTAGGTGTCCAACTTCAGCTCAGGTCATGATCTCCCTGTTAGTGGGTTTGAACCCCACATCTGGCTCTGTGCTGACAGTTTGGAGCCTAGAGCCTGCTTCAGATTCTATGTCTTCCTCGCTCTCTGCCTTTCCCCTGCTCACACTCTCTCACTCTCTCTCTCAAAAATAGGTTAACATTTAAAGAAAGAAAGAAAGAAAGAAAGAAAGAAAGAAAGAAAGAAAGAAAGAAAGAAATTCATATCAATACACATCACAAAGAAACTACGGAATGTTCTAGACAAAGAGATCTTAAAAGCAGCCAGAGTTGAAGTGGAGTGGGATGTGACAATTATCGAGTAAGACTAGCTCTACCAGATGTCATAGTACATTGTAATGTGCTATCAACGAATACCTCATGGCATTGGTACATGAGCAAATAGATAGATCTATGTAACAATAAAAGACCCAGAAATAAATCTATGATATATGGGGATTCAGTATATGATAAAAGTTAGCAACTCAATAGGGAAAAGATGTCTTATTTAATAACATACTGAGACGTATAAGCCTCTGGGAAAAAAAATACATGCTTGGATTCTGACTTCCCACATTATTACAGTTAAACTGTACATGGATCCAAAATTTAGAAGGGAAAAAAAAACCAAAAAAAGTTACTGGGAGAAAAAATAGAATATACTTAAAAAAAAAAAAAAACTTTTGAGTAGTAGAAGCTTTCTGTGTATCACAAAAAGAAAACTGAGAAAATATAATTTTGGTAATTTTGGCAATTTTTACTGTACAACAATTTTTAGAAGTGTGTCTTGTGTAATAATAATCATAAATGAATAAAAAATAATGAGCTGGTAAACGCATGTGCATGCAGCTCATATCACTGATTAAAGACAGTGTGAATAATTTACACAAATCACTGTACAAATAATAAAATATAAAATGGATGAAAGCTCTAAAATATTTCACCAAAAAACAAACTAAAACTGGCTTCTAATGCTATGAAAAGACGCTCAACTTCATTCATAAACAGAGAAATGCAAATTTAAACTAAAAAGTAATGCAACTCTTGGGGCACCTGGGTGGCTCAGTCGGTTAAGCGCCTGACTCTTGTTTTTGGCTCAGGTCATGCATGATCTCATGGTTTGTGGGATCGAGCCCCAAGTTTGCTGTCAGCACAGAACCTGCTTGGGATTCTTTCTCTCCCTCTCTCTCTCTGCCCCTCCCCTACTCCCACACGCATGCTCTCTCTCTCTCCCAAAATAAATAAATAAACATTAAAAGAAAAAAGTAACGCTATTCTTCCATTATCAGATTGGCAGAGATGAAAACATTCGGTAGTACGCTGTGTTGGCAAGAATGTATGGAGAGCATTTGGTTCTATGCATTGAGATTTTACCTCTTGTGGCCTTTGACCCAGGCCCTTTACCTCTGAGCATTTCTCTTACAGATATGTTCATAAATATATGAGATGGAGTGTTCAGGAATATTTATTACAACACTGTAAAAAACAAAAGCTTGGTAACAACTTAAATCCTTGTCTTATCTATGGGGAACTTATTAGCCTCCTGCCAGCTGTTTGCTTTTCTGTCTCTCTCCACTTCATGTCCACATTACCTGGTCCACTTATCTATCTCTCAGACCCCATACACATGGGAGACCCTGTGGAGGACTCCTTCTTGTTCAGAAACACAGCTCTTCCTTCCTCCTGTGGGTTGTCTTTCCTGGCACCCCCACCCACTTCCAGGGCGTTCGCTTGTCATTTGTAATGCCCTTACATCTTTCCATTCAAGCCAGCCTGTGAATTTTACCTCAATTTAAAAAATGGGTTTTAACATAATGCCCTCCAGGCCCATCCATGTTGTCTCCAGTGGCAGGATTTCCTTCTTTCTCATGGCTGAATAATACTCCATTGTGTGTATATATACCACACCTTCTTTATGCTAAGTGAGATCAAATCAGACGGAGAAAGGCAAAAACAGTAAAATAATTCATAATTGGTGAGCATAATTCATTCTGGAAACATGCTTGCGATCCAAAGCACTTGTATATCAAAGCGAATTTCAAGAACCATTGGCTCACTTGTGATCATGTGACATTCAGCATCAAGTACTACTCATGTTGTAAGACTTTGCTCATTTATCAAGTTAAAATTTATTAGAAATGTTTGCCTGTCTTGAGGAACGCTCGCAGAACAAGTTACTTGCAATCCAAGGTTTTATTGTACTGTATGATCTCACGTATATGTAGAATCTCATGAAAAAGCCCAAGTCGTGGAACCAGAGGGTACAGAGGTGGTTGTCAGGGGAAAGAGTGGGGGAAATGGGAGATGTTGGTCAAAGAGTATAAAGTTCCAGTTGTAAGATGAGTAAGTTCTGGGGATCTTCTGGTGATTATAGTTAATAACACTGTATTATATATTTAAAAGTTGCTGAGAGAGTGGATCATAAATGTTCTCACCACAAACAAGAAATGATAATTATGTGAGGTGATGGAAGTGTGAGCTAACACTCTGATGGTAATCATACTACAATACAATGCATCAAATCTGCACATTGTACACTTAAACTTACACAGTGTTTTAAGTCAATATATCTCAATAAATACAAAAACTAAAAACCTGGTTTTCATTCAATCCCCAAAGCCCGCTGCAAAGGTCCTCTGCGGGAAACCTTCCTTACTCCCTTCAAGCAGAGTCAGCCCACCTCCCTCCCTCTCCTCCTGTGTATTCTCAAGGGGGCAAAAATGCATTGGGGGTAGGCAAAACATCCTACTCTTTTGATGTCCAGAGCATTGATCTATATACAGTATATAAACACATATACAATATAGCTGGGGTATTAAAATTTCACGGGGGCAGGGAGATTAAGAAAAAAATATTTTAAAAGGCTGCTTAAGGGGGCACCTAGGTGGCTCAGTCCACTGAGCATCCCACTCTTGATTTCGGCTCAGGTTGTGAGGTCACGTTTTGTGAGATCAGGCCCCGTGTTGGGCTTACACTGACAGCACAGAGCCTGCTTGGGATTCTCTCTCTCTCTCTCTCTCTCTCTCTCTCTCTCTCTCTCCCCACCCCCCGCCCTTTCCCCGCTCACGTGCACGTGCTCTCTCTCTTTCTCTAAATAAACAAATGAATGAATAAACAAACAAGGCTCCTTAAGGAGCAATAATTTGAAGAAGGTTGAGAAACCCTGCTCTTGACGTTTCCTCCAGGCTGAGAAAGAGACGTGCCAAACCCAACTTGTCCGAAGCCAGATGAGCTCTCCTCCCTCACCTTGCTCCCCAGTCCCTACCCTCCTCCCAGGTTCCTGTCACAGTTACAAGGGGCAAAGTCATTGTCAGTTACCCAGCACCCCTGCTGGGATCCTCAGTCACATTTGGTGAACACCTGTCCCTCACCCTCCATATCGAATCGCACCGAGCCTGCCTCCTGTACCATCTGTCTGCTCTCACTGTTCCAGCCACCTGGCCTTGTTGTCCCTTGCCTGGACCCTGCAATAGCCCCCTAAATGGTTTTCATCCACTCCCCACTCCAATCTGTCTTCCACTCTGTCACTAAAGAGAATGTTCTAAAGCACAAACTGATTAGGGCCGTCTGGGTGGCTCAGTCAGTTAAGAGTCCGACTTCTGCTCAGGTCATGATCTTGCAGTCTGTGAGTTTGAGTCCTGTGTCAGGCCCCATGCTGACAGCTCAGAGACTGGAGCCTGCTTTGGATTCTGTGTCTCCCTCTCTCTCTGCCCCTTCCCTCCTCACGCTCTGTCTCTGTCTCTCAAAATAATAAACACACTTTAAAAAAAATTAAAGCACAAACTGATTAGTTTTCATTTATTCATAGTTATATTCCTGTTAGCTTAACATATAAGTCTATAGCAGAAAATACAAGATGTCTACCACTTCCCGCATTCCCCTACAGACGTGTTCTGTTCTAGCACATTTGACTGTGTGCTTTCCCCAGAACTCATTCAATATTTTCATCCTTCCCCATCTCTTTTGTACCAAATCCTCTGCTCAGAATTTCTTCTCCTCTCTTTTCACTCTAACTCCTATTCCCACCCTAGGGCTCAGCTCAAATGCTACCGCTTCTGTTGAGTCTCCCCTCAGAAGATTCCAGCAGAATTGTTTGTTGCTTTCTTTGCAAACCTACAGCGGGATGTCCATATTCATGTAACAATGAATGCACCACATTGGTTTTCAGCTGGTCCCCTTATTACACTGTGGATTTTTGAGAGCAAGGAGACTTACCAAATCAACACATTTATTGAGAAAAATACTCCTATTTGCAAGGCGCTGTGCTGGGTGTCAGAGGAGCAGTCAGTGAATGAATGAGACTTGCCGGCACGAAAATCTGGTAGGGAGGACAGATACTCAGCAAAGTAATTTAACAAGTAATCATTTAAATATAGTTCCAATAAGTGTGACACCGGAAAAACATGAGGGCAAGGATCCGGGAGATCCACCTGTACCTGAGGAGGCTGAGACAGCTTTAAAGGTGAAAAGACCTCTAAACCAAGAAACAAGAGGGCCAGTGAGTGTAGGGGAGGAGAGATGTCCAGGCAGAGAGGATATCACAGGAGGATGTCCTGTGCTAAGAAAGCCTGAGATCATGGAAGACTTGAAATAAAACCAACAACCCAGCTTGCAAACACACCAGCCATCTGAGGCATGGTGAGCAAGGGGAGCCGGGTGGGAGGTGACACTGTGAATACCCAACAAGTGACTGTTTGGGGGGATTTATGCAGGAAGGAGTTACTCTCAGAACATGAAGGGGGATCTTCACACTGCTCCCTTATGCACTTCTCTGGGCCACAAGAATGGACTGCTGACCTGGATCTGCACGACAGTGCTTTTGTCCTTGTTGTCATATGGCTGGAAATACAGACCCAGAAGTATTTTTCTCTATGACGCCAAAAAAAAAAAAAAAAGACCACAAATTCTGATAGATGATTTATATTCAACACCTTCTAGAAATACTCCAATTTCATTATGCATTACTTTGGGAGCTCAGCCTCTTGTACAAATGACTAACAATCTTGCAAAGTGTGATTTTTCAGGACCTGACCTCGATACCTGGTGCTCGGGTGAAATGGCTCCGGGTTGAGGAAGAACATTTCCCTGTGCCTGAGACTCGGGGGTCAAGCGTCAGTCACATGAATATGAACATGGAGCAAAGACAGTATGCTCAATTCCATGACTGGGCGACAAGTGGGCAGTTTCATCCCACGTCTTGTGTGCTGGTAGTTGTCATTTGTCTGGGGCCCTGGAGGTCCTACGTGCTCACCCCCAGCAGTTTAAGGGGTGTTACAGGTACAGATGGGGTCGAATGAATTGCTTTGTTAAAATAAACCAGTCTTGCGGTCAAGGAGTCATGTGGACGTGGGGCCATCGACAGAAATGACTCACCAAGGGAGGTATGTAGATGGCTGTGGAAAGAGAGGAGACAACTAAAAATAACAGTTCCTTTGAAGGGTGGAGCTAGAGCCTGGTGTTGTCTCATATTTGCCTGCTGTTTCTGAAAATTCCCCCAGTCAAGTGGAGAATGGAATGGTGACTGCAGATACCTGGCCTTTGCAGAAAGAGACAAGCCTACAGATGGCTCTGGCTAGGTCCAGCCTTCAGGAGAGACGGGGATTTCAGGGTCACAAAGGCCTCCCTGAAGCTGATGCCTGACATTCCATACTAGAACCCCACACCTGCACTGGAGACTTTGGTCCCTGATAAATCAGAAGAGCAACACATAGGCTATTATTAACACTACACTCAAAGGTTGTTGGGGTGACAGGGATGTCCAGACTTGGTTTTCTTTTACTTTCTTTCTTTTCTCTTCCTCCCAATTTTCCATACACTCCGTGGGGACTGAGACCCTGTGTGTCCTGCTTTCAGTTCCATTCTCAGTGTCTAGCACAGAGTAGGAGCTAAATAAATATTTGCTTAAGGAAAAATGGAAGGAATGCATCTAGCTCAGCCCTGTTAGCTTGCAGACAAGGAAACTGGGCAGGGAGCGGAAACTTGCCAGGGTCATGCAACCGGTAGGCAGCAGTGGGAGTGAAGCCAAGTGGCACTCCTCACTCAGTGCATCCCTCACTCCAAGCCATGAAGAGGGCTCAACGTGGCTACACTGGTTGAGGGCAAGGGAGACTTGCCACTTGAGTGGCAAAGTCCACAGACTGAGGAATACTGTGTAAGAGGGTCCTAAGGGTGCCCAAAGATGGTGTGAACCTATATAGGGAGGTGGCGGCATCGAGGGCTGCCCAGCACAGCCCCAAGACTGCAAAGGTGCACCTTTCTTGGGCATGCTGTGTTTGCCTAAATTTGTTTTTAATCAGACTTTGGAGAAAGCAGACATTCTGGAGTGGCAGAGGCTGGTGGCTTGTTGTTTGCATCGGACCATGGACTTGACTATATGTGGACAGTCCTACAGTTGTTACCACTGATGGCGTGCATGCTTTTATGTATTTTGGGGTTTTTTTTCTTTTAATAATCAGACAATAGTTTTCATCTGTACGTTGGCAAGGAGCCACAAGGAAGAGCATCCAGACAAAGAGGAGAAAAGCCACACTGGCAAGTGGGGGAGCTAGGAAAGAGAATCCAGATACTTTGCCTTCTGTCCCTGTGGATGGAAGGATTTAAAGTTCACTTTGGGGGAAGGGGAGACAAGGGGAAGAGAGGGCCTTTCAGGAATCACTAGTGGATGCAAAAATGGTTATGTTAAAAATCCATATGCATTTAGTCCCATGTTGTCTTATTGTCTTAAAAACTCTCTAAGGCGAAGGGCTTCTGAGAGGTCAGCAGCAGTTGTAGGGGCGGCAGGGAGAGGCCCGGGGCTCAGGAATTGAGTGGGGGAGATGCAAGAAGGGCAACCACTTATGGGGGCCTCTGGGCCCCACACCCCCATCTGTGTGAATCCCCCTACTCTCCCCATCTGCATCCCCACAGCCTTGGAGGAGGGAGCAGAGCCCTATCTGGCTTGCCATCCAAGTCCCAGAAAAGATGGATTCTATTTCATCCCCAGCCAATGGGGTGGCAGGATTTGGCTTTGAGTCCTGAGAGAATGTGCCAAGCTCCCAAGTCTGGGGCCACTCTGGACTTTGGTGAGCCCAGGTTTGCACAGAGAACAACACCAGATATTCGACTACAGCCTTACATTGAGTCGATCCACCCAGTCTGTATATTTGGACACAGAATTAACAATTATTTGAAAATATCTGCTTCTTTGGGGTACTTGGGTGAATCAGTCGTTAAGCATGTGACTTTGGCTCAGGTCATGATCACACGGTTTGTGAGTTCAAGTTCCACATCAGGTGAGCTTGAGCCTCGCTTTGGGTGAGCACCTACCCCACTTCGGGTGAGCCCTGCTTCTCTGTCTCTCTCCCTTCCTCTGCCCCTCTTGGGATTCTCTCTCTCTGCCCCTCGCTCACTTGTGCCCTCTCTCTCTCACAAAAAAAAAAAAAAAAAAAAAAAAAAAAAAAGGAAAGAAAATCTCTGCTTCTTTGATCAAGCTATTGAATGGGGAAAACCACAAGGATTGATTTACCTGCAGGTTTACAGCCAAAGCAGATTTTGGAAACGGGTGTTCAAACAGCTTATAGAATTTCAGCTTAGAGGTCCTGAAGCTCCATCAGCTGAAGTCGGCGGAGACTGGTTAAGGATATCCATAAAGCAGAAGTAGTTTAGATTATTATTGGTTTTTAATTTTGATTTTAAACTTAAAAAAATGTTTTTGTTTACCTATTTTGGGAGAGAAAGAGTTTGGGAGGGGCAGAGAGAGAGGGAGAGAGAGAAAGAATCCCAAACAGACTCCGCCCTTGCCAACACAGAGGAGGACTCCATGTTACAAACCATGAGATCATGACCTGAGCCAAAATCAAGAGTCGGACTTAACCCACTGAGCCACCCAGGTGCCCCTGATTTTGATTAAAAAAAATTAACAATCAGGGGCGCCTGGGTGGCTCAGTCGGTTGAGCATCTGACTTCGACTCAGGTCATGATTTGACGGTTCATGAGTTGGAGCCCCGCCATCGGGCTCTGTGCTGACAGCTCAGAGCCTGGATCCTGCTTCGGATTCTGTGTCTCCCTCTCTCTCTGCCCCTCCCCCGCTCATGCTCTGTCTCTCTCTCTCAAAAATAAATACCCATTAAAAAAATTTTTTTAATTAACAATCAAAAATAAATAAATTAACAATCTGCTAATCGTTGACAACATTACTTGACGAGTCTGAGATGCATATTTATTTCTAGTCCAAGTTGTAAAGCAGAGACATCCAAGTCAACAGAACTCCCACACAAACCTTAAGGACACAGGATTTTTTTGTCTGTTTTTAAAACATTTTCAGCATAAGAACATATTCTAAACATATAACAAGTAAGGGTGTACTTGTTAGTACTAGTAACGGCGATGACGACATTGAGACAGAATAAAGAAGGAAGGAAGCAGAAAAAAAAATGAAGGCAATACTGACAGCTACTCAGATGGCAACCTACATAAATTAGTCAGTTTCCTTATCAGAGATTTACATGTTAAAACTGCTTGATATAACCCAGCAGGAAATTGAACAAGTGATTCTATGTCCAGACTTGGAAACAAAAATAACCGCTCAGGGCCTACACACATTAGTTTGTTCAAACTTGCGCTGATAAAAGTCTTTTTGGCTGGAGCTGTAGTGTGCAGTTATGAGACTGGAGGGTTTGGTTGGTGGATGATTGACACTAAAACAATTGCAAGTGCTTAATACAGGAAAGCATGTTTCATGGAAGTCTCAGCTGATCCATGGTAGCCACTGAGATGAGGCAGAATGTAAGATACTGCACGTGATTTAGCATCCTCCCTGCTAAAGAAGAAAGAAAACCTCCTCTGTCAGCACTGCAAAGCAAGGTTAACCTATGAATTAGGCTTACAGTCATCTCACGTTCACATATTCTCGTTCATACACACAGATACTTCGCTTTCTCCTCTTACATTTGTACCCATTCCAACACTTCTTAGTGTTTCCCCAAGAATGAGAACGGTTTTGGAATTTCTGACTTGTAATGTTAGGGACAAGCAGACATCTGCCGGTTGAACCCTTTGGGCCAGGACCCCCCTGCTCCCCCTGGCAGGCCCTAGACGCTTTTCCAAACAGTCTCTCTCTGCTCTCTGCGAGTTCCCTTGCATACCACATGCATGTTCTATTTATATGTTTCTTTGTCCTGAACAAGATTTGGCCCCATTGTGTGGGAGCAACACCAGCAAAGAAAAACAAAATCCATCCACTGAGAGAAAATGGATATTGTGGGAGCTTGGAGAAATTTACATACTTTGCTCATTCCATTTTCTGGTGATGTCAGAGCCAAAGAATATGCCTTTAAAAAAAAAATCACACACACACACACACACACACACATTAAAAAATGCTGGAGCTCACCAGCTCTGTCCATCAAGTGGACTGTCATGAAAAGGAGAAATGTAAATACTCCCTTGCCTGTCTCCCCCTCTTCCATTTCCCTCATCAGCCCCCTAAAGAATCTAACAAATTTGTCCAGACTCCATTTGGATGGAATTAAGGGCCTGTCTGCAAAAGGATGAGGGGTATTAATGGAGATGGGCTGGGGTTGGGAATAGCAGTGGGAGGTGGGAATGCGGTGCCTGAGTCTGGGGTGCCTCATGGAGGCAGAGAGAAGGGCCGACTGACACTTTACAGATTGGGTGTAATGTTCAGGGAATTTGGCATTTCTGCCACAGGGCTCCGGCTGCTCTGCTCACCACTTTCTTTCTCCCTGCTGGTAAAAGTGCAGGAGAAAAGGGTTAAATAAATGTTTGTGATATGATAAGGTGCTTGTTTATTCAAGGAATGACAGATTATTGGCTCCAAAGGCAGCCCTGAAAAATAGTACAAAGGAACTGGCTCTCCCCTCTCGGATGATGTGATTTCCTCCTAGATTCTGCTCTTTCCTAGGAACGGTTTGCTTTGGGAATGAAGAAGGATGATTTTCCTGCCGTTGGAGACAGAAGGCTGGAGCCCCGGAAGCTGGCCGGGTACTGGGATGGCTTGTCTTGGGGAGCGCTTGTCTCACCGAGCTTGGCACCAGCATCCCCGGGCCCTGCTCACCGTCCCAAGGAGACTGTGCAGCAGGCGGCCTCCCGCCATTTCTTGGGCTATGGGAAAAGCATCTGCCAGCTCTGGAGGAAAACTTCTTCCCCAGGAGATCCCGTGTGCAAGGTCTTCCTCCAGACACAGACCGCCACGTCCATCCCAAGACCATCCTGACACTCCATGAGCATACACATGATCAAATGCACATTTGTGTAGTTATATGCAAACACGGGCTAGACCCCAGGAGCTTTCTCTCGTTGGGCTCTGGTGATTTCATAGCTGGTCCTGGAGGAGAATTCAGCTCCAGAGCCCCTAATTTCTGCGCACTTATCCTGGGGGAGGAAACACCACTGACTGCCAACCCTGAACATCACAGAAAGGCCTGGCCTGGGGAACCTGGAGGCAGACACCACCGAGTGTGCTCCAGCGGCCAGACCCACACTCTGCTGAGTTGCTCAGTCCATGTCCTGCTCCCAGATGTCGCTCCAAGCTGGCTCCTGCCTGCAGAGAAAGAGTTCCTAGCTGCCCGTGTTTTCTACGGAACTCTCCCTGCCCGCCACCCCCCCCCCCCGCCTCCCCCTTCCCCCTGGCAGGCTACAGAGAGGTTGTTTGCATATCTGCCGAGTGGAAGGGTTCGAACAAGATGTTTGGCATAGTTCTCATTTGAAAAGAACTCAGTGCCAAAGTCAAACACCAAGGAAAAAAACCGTTGTGATTGAACTGCTGTTTTTCCACGATCCTGGGAACTACTGTGTGATTTTCACAATAGCCTGCCGCCGTCTTATCAGCCAAGGTGCTTGTCTGAGAGACACAAGGCACCAGCCTAGGGAACCCAGTGCCCTTCAGACACGATGACTAAGGCTGACTGCAGGGACATTATCAAATATCCACGTTTGGGCTATTTTTATGATTGCATTCAGTACTAATGGGGCTTGTTGAGGGTACACAGCCATGCGCTCATTCTTGAACTTATACAAGATAAGATCCCTGTCCCAGGGAGCTTACTGCCTGACTTTTGCAAAAACCAGATGGCAGAAAATGGTTTCCCTCTGCCCATCAGCAATGATGGAAGGAGTGGAGATGAGAAGGGGTACAGTCAATTCATAACTCTCCCAGGGTGGGACCTCTGCTTTGGCATTTATCCCATGTGACATTTTAATTGTGGACTATCTTTTCCTCCATCATCTGCTACTCCATAAACTGCATCTCCTGGGGGCTCTGAGAACTCAAGCTAATTTGAATATCAGCCTAAGTAAAGCATTGTTAGATACATAAAGATGCCTTCTACCATACACAGACACATATATTATGCATAGACACGCTCACAATAGATCATGGATTCCCAAACTAGGCATTAATTGGTTTTGGTCTGCCAGTGGGGACAGCAGAATGTGTAGATGTGACCTAATGTTGTCGATCATGTCTGAATTATAGGCTGTGATACTGGAGTAGGAAGGGACAGCAGGACACCCCATCACATCCCCACACTCCAGGACAGCTTCTGTCCGAGTCTGTCTCCAGCTGTGAAGTCAGCAGAGCAGCAGGAACAGGCCACCCTGTCACACACACCAGCATCATTGTCCCCAGAAGAACCTCCTTGCATGTGAGCAGGTCAGTGGACTTGTGTTTCAGGATAATCCCCTACCTATTAAGGCATTTGCAATCGTGCGGGTTTTCTTGAGGAACAAAAATCTACTTTTTATGTTAATGAGGGAACAATCTTAGCAAAGGAGCACGCCCCAGATGAATCCCAGGAATGAGGCAAGTGTTTGTTACTCCACACATGCTTATCCTCGGAAGCCAATCCTGACACTGGCATTTGAGTCGAAGGAGTTGATTTGGGAGGTGACCTGGGGGAGAGTCAGCAGAGGAGCAGGGAGGGAAGACCAGACACGGTGTGGGCAGTTACTGCTGTGGGTAGCTGGGGCTCAGCCCCGCTGGGGACATCTGAGGGATGGTATAGGATGCATCCAGAGCTCTAGCTTTCTAGGGGCAAGGCAGCTGGAATATCAGTCCATCAATTCCTCTCCGCCATTGGCTGAGGGTTATTCCAAAGACTTGCAGCACCCAGGAACTTCCAGCCTAGCTCTGTGTACACACTCAGCACACTCCTTTAGCCAGAAATGGCTCTCAGGCAGAGTTGCAGTTGCTTGCAGGCTTGCTAGTGTGCAAGAAAATGGTGGGAGCCAAGGACACATAAACAGAGATCAGAGTCTCTCATAGATCCCCTCCCTTGCTCCCTCCCTCCTTCCCTCTCTCCTTCTTTCCTTCCTTCCTTCCTTCCTTCCTTCCTTCCTTCCTTCCTTCCTCCTTCCTTCCTTACTTTCTCCTTTATTCCTTCCATTCTTTTTTTTTTAAGTTTATTTATTTTGAGAGAGAGTGAACAAGGGAGGGGCAGAGAGAGGGGGAGAGAGAGAACCCCAAGCAGGCTCCATGCTATCAGCACAGAGCCCATTGTGGGGCTCAAACTCACAAACTGTGAGATCATGACCTGAACTGAAACCAAGAGTCGGGTGCTTAATGGACTGAGCCACCCAGGAGCTCCCCTTCCATTCTTTTAATAAGGAACTCCTTTGAGGTAAATTGTAAGTATGTATAAATTTGCTTGAGGAGGAAATACATATTGAGAAGTCTAAGATAAACAAACAAACAAATAAACAAACAAATAAGAAGAGAGAAGAAAAACAAAGGGTCCAGTTCAGCATTCATTTCCTCTGGGAAATCCCCAGGCCTCTCCTCCCATGCCCTGTCCCTCAGCCTGAGTTAGGTGCCCATTCTGTGGTTCCAGTACCACACTGAGAGCACCCCACCTTCCCCTATTACCCTGACTTGTAATTGTGATTCATTTATGACCCTTCCAAACCAAGGCATTCTTTTGTTTGTTTGTTTGTTTGTTTGTTTGACTTTCTGCATTCTCTGTACTAACATGCTTGGAGATGAATAAAGCCACTCTTATCTCTACCCAAAGTTTTAGAGTTTAGCATTCAAGAAGAGAACTTCCAACCAAGTTACCTTGGAGCTTTTGTGATTGAGTTTGAGAGTGCCTGTCCTGAAAAAAACAAAAAACAAAAAACAAAAACAAAAAGAGGACTCCCCATGGAAGTAAAGTGGAGAGCTCAGGTACTCAGGCTGAAAACTGTTCCTGAAGGTTCGTGTCTAGCAAAAGGTAGTAGCTCATTAAACATTCATGTCCAACCTTGCAAAGAGAAAAGCAGGGGAAGCTTTATCATTTATCATTCTTCAGAGAGGAAGAAAAAGTACATAACAGGGCACAATCCAGTCACCACCTCCAACCAAGGTGGAGAAACCTCTCCCTGTCTCCATGATTTGAGCCAAGAGATGCATTTCTCTAGAAATAGATCTCTTCTCTGTTGCAGATGATTTGAAGACACTGTGGTGACCTTCACCCCTAATTCTCCCCCAGGAGACTCTACCCTGCTGGAACCCAGAGCACATCCCTTCCTCACATGTTGCCCATCTCTGGGTTTCCTGCTGGCTGACCAAAGATCTGAGTCATTCCAGACAGGACTTCCCTGGGCCTGTGTTCTCTGTACTCGGCAGATCCCCATTAGAGCTCCTAGAATTGTCCTTGTCATCTACAAAGGAGAGCAGTCATTCTACTCCAAGGATATTCAACATCCACACCATTGACATTTTAGACGAGAACATTCTTTGTGGTGGGAGTTGTCCTATGCAATGTAGGAAGTTTAGCAACATCCCTGGCCTCTATTCACTAGATGACAGTATCACCCCTTCCAATCACAACAATCGATATAGATATTGCCACATGTCCCATGGGGATAAGATCATCCCTGGTTGAGACCCATTGGTCTAACACAAGCCTGTGAGGAACTGGGAAACCACGACCTCTGGCCTGCAGCCTATTTCTGTAATGCTTATGATTAAAAATGGTTCTGACATTTGTAAAGATTTATTAATAAAGAAAAATCAAACAAAGAAAATAGATGATAGAGAATATGTGTGGCCCTGATATGGCAGAAAATGCACTGGGGTGGAAGGACACAAAAGAAGCCCACCAACTTTGGGCACAGGGTAAAGCAATCCTCTGGACACTAAGTGTCTTCAGTCAAATGAAGGACCTGGACCAGCTTCAGGAGTTTGGGGGTTGACATACAGTATCTAAGGACATGGGAGGATAGCTGTAGGACCAGAAAGAGACCCCCTCATATGACCACCACATTCTCATCACAAAAGATTTTGATCTTTAGTCAGACATTGTCTTTTCACAAGACATGGCACGGGCTGTCTTGGAAAGAACCCGGGGGAATGGTTGATTGTCTCATACCCTACTGGGTGAGAAAGCTTCTAGAGAACCTCACTGCCATTCTACAATGTTCATGCCAGGATAAGCAGAGATAAGTGACAAATGGTTCACTTGGGGGAAGGTAGACAGGTCAGCAGAATTTAAATTCAAACAACAGTGGTTGCAAACATGTTATGCCTAAAAACCAACCTGAGGGATCCCAGAAGGCTTTCCAGGGAAGGTGGAATTGTCTAGGAAGTGGAATCAGGAAGGCATTAGCTAAGTGAGGGGTGCTTTTAGAGGAAAAGGAAGAAAGGCAGGGGACGTTGCTCTTCAAAAAGAGCACAGCAAGAATAAAGGCTTGGAGCCTAAAGAACAAGGTGTATTTGAAGACCTATGGGGAGTCTGGTATTGCTAAAGGGGAAAGTGAGAAGTGAGGAGCTGGAGAAGTAGACACGGGTCATAAAGGGCCTCATAACACATGCTGAGGAACCTGTCTTTTATTCTGTAGGCAATGGGAGGTCATGGAATGGATTTTTTTTTTTCACAAGTAACATGATAAGTTTTGGATAAATCATTCTCCCTCATTATGTTAGAACAGTCCCACAACTGTCTTCTGAGGAAAACTCTTTTCTCACTCTTTTAAATGACAAAGGTAACACATGTGCATTGCAGAAACTCTGGGAAGTACACCAAAGCATAATCAATAATAAAAAAAAAATTACAAATAAACTCCTCATGCAGAGGGAACCATTAAGAACTTTTTGGAACACATTTTTCTAATCTTTTTTGTACTTATATTTTTAAGTAGCTGAGATTATACATACATGGTACTTTGTTGTCATTGTTTTTCTATTTGTTTCATATCTATCTCCCAGTCTCTGAAAATGAAGCCAATGAGAGGCTTCATGACTGGTCTCCCTCCTTCTACTTTTCTTACCCCACAATCTCCCCCCCAGCCCATTCTATTCTCAACACAGAAATCAAAGTACTTCTGTCAAAATGTACAGAAAACTATAAATAACAATAAGAAAAAAGTTACATATACATGCACTATCCAGAGTCTCACTGTGCACATATTAATGTATTTTTTCCGTGTCTTTTTTCTGCGAATATTTTTAAACAGCTTACGCCACATGGAGCACAGTAATTGCCGTTCATTTTCTTGTAGCATAAGCCCAACTGTTAATAGGAAGTCAATTATACAAACTAATATTTACTAAGAAAAACATTTGCCATTCATACAGTCCTCCAGATAATCTAGATCTCCCCTTCTTCCTTCAGCCCCAGATCAAGAGAGGCTACCACAGAGAAGCAACTTGGTTGGATTGCTTACATCCACTGCAAATTTTTTGTTTTAAATTACTTTCTGGTGTTATGTCCTCAGCTTGTGAAAGGAGATAGCATTTTTAATATGAAATTTGCTGTCGTGTTTGCAGTAAGGACATGATTGGGGTCTTGTCCACTACGTCAGGTGATGTCTCCTGTAAGAGGCCTCAAGAGAAACATTCTTTTCATAGCTATTGCTAAAAAATGTTTTGCTCCTCAACAGAGAGCATGAGTTTTAAGAAAACTCATTGACAGTGTAATCCAGGTAACTCAATGTATTCTTTTCTTTTTATTGGCCACTAGAGACTAAAGCTTATGTCTAGTATAATAACTAGTATATATTATATGGTATTCTGTAGGGTATAGACCAATATTGCCTTTTTTTATATATAAAATCTTTATTACAGGCAATACTGGTCCACACACAACATAGTACCAACGGTATAAGTTTAATCTTTCAAAATCATCAGTTAGACAACAAAAGACCAAAAAATAAAATTTGAGTCAATATTTAAATATTATGAGAATATTAAAAATATTCTCAATGCACATTATCCTCAGTTCCCTTATTAATCATAAAACATACAAGTACAGAAAAGTACCTCATTTAACATATATTAGTGCTTCATACCAGCCACCATGTAGAAATTTATAGCATAAATTTGTGTCCTAAACTTTTATCTATCCTTGTCTCATTCTATCCTTATTTCCTCTTTCCCTTGACTCTCTGTATAATTATAATTATGTATAATATTCATGCATGTACAGGCACATATATCCATATAAAATGCATATGTACACATATATTTCTACAATGCACTATCTCTTATGGTATAGTAAATTTATAACATTTTTGGAATGAGAAAAGGTCTCAATAAGCAACTGTTGTACAGATAAGTAGGCAGGGCCAGTCTGGAGACAGGGAGACCAGGTAGAGAAGTATGGCAAAGTGACGGGCAATTCCAGTTTGACCTAAGGCCACAAATGTTCAGATGCACGGAAGGAAATAGAATGAGAGATATTTGTAAGGCAGAAACATCTCAACCTGATGACTGGTTAGTTGGGATGGAAGGAGAAGTGACCTTGAGGCTTCTGGCTTAGACTGTAGAGTTACCAGTTGGAGCAGGGAGTGTTCTATGAGGAAGCTTGAAGCACTCATTCTTGAACACATTGATCTGAAGGAAACTGTCCAGGACAGCTGGATGGAGATGTGAAGCCTTCTTTACCACTTCACAAATTTACATTGATGTTCATTTGCTCCCACTACTTTTCTCTGCCTGGAAAACAGTCACTTTTGCTTCTACTACTGACCTAATTTGAGCCATCTTTGTGGGTCCAGTTGAGTTCCTAAACTTCCAAGAAGTGTGTTTGTTCACTTCTTTCTTCTGACCTCCCATAGCTCTTATTATTAGGATTCCACTCAGAGCAAAGGTGTGAAGTTGCCCCATGTTGCTCTTGTTCTAGGTCACAGGTGAAAATCACCTACTTATTCATTGAATGAATATTTAGTGGGAACCATCCACACATCCTGGCTAGGTGATGAGCACACAGGTGACTCAAGCATGGGGCATGATCCTGGCTGTCCACTGGAGGAGGAGACAACACACACTATACAAACAAGTCCCTGTATGCCTCCTGAGGGCACACAAGCTCCATTCTCTTTTTTATACTTTCTCATGGTGGCAAGCTTGCTCAGGTTACACACAGAGCCAAGCTTCAACAAATAGCGAATCAACTGATAGATTATTGATTCAAGCTGGCAGAAGAGAAAATCCATAGCAAACCTTGGTGGATCAAATCTGATCTTTTTTGAGCCACCAAGATTCCCTTATACAATTTGAGTCATGACAGTTAATAATGCAGCCCCCATCCCTAAAGTGTGGCTTTTATCTGCTTGGCCACGTTAGGCCGGCTCCTGTTGCTCAGGCCCAGGAGAGGCAAAATCTCATCTGACACTCTGACGTGGCCAGCAGGTTTTTGCTCTTGCAGAGTGGACCTCATTTTTACTAGTAGCCAACAGGAATTAGAGCCATGGCAGTAAGGACTGTCTCTACTCAGATACATAAAGCAGGTGAGGTGACTTAGTAGCATTTCACAAGGTACTGAACTGGGAGTTGGGAAGAGTTGTCTTCAGGCACTGAATCTACCCTTAACTAACTGCTTTCACTTGGGCCGGTGGCAACCTGCCCTAATTCATAAAAGAAGGTAGCAGGAAAGGTGATATTTCAGAACGTTTTCAGCTCTTTTTCTTCTGTTTTGTTTTGTGAGATTAAAAGAAAAAAATGTCTGTGGTTAAGAGTTTTCCAGAATGACGGTTACTCAGAGTGAGGTCTCTGAGTGCTCCAAGCACATCAATGGGAAGATCTAGATATAGAAACTACCAGGTTTAGAAGTTAGGCAATATTCGGGTGTTGTCTTGGAGAAACTCTTCCACTGCATGAGAATGATTTATCCAGAAAGGACAATGTGCCTGGGTTGAGGTGGTGTCCTAAAGTCTCAACACCTCCAGCTTATTGCCTGGAGCATGAAGGCGTGGCTGAGAGTCTTCAACTGGGCAAGATGGAGAAAGCCCTAGGCCTGAAATGAAAGACGTCACTCTTGGTCCCACCACTTGCTGCTGATGGAGCTTGGGACAGAGTCTGAGATCTCTTTGACCTCAGTCTCTTTGCTTAAAAAAATAAGGGTTTCTCTTCAATTTCCTGTCTACCTCTAGCATCCTATAACCTCTTGTAAACTGCATGCACGTGTGGGTATGTGTGTGGTTTGCAGCAAATGCTTTGTTTAAAATTGTGAGTTCTTTTAGTGTTCATAATGACAGTGTCTGACGATTTCTAACATTCTGGAAACAAACAGCTTCTTGGCTTTCTTCAGCACACCACACAGTTGTGAAAGCACACAGGCTTTGAAGCTGAGCGACCTGGGCTCACAATCCACCACTGCCACCTCTTAACGGTGTGGCTCTGAGCAAGTTACGTTATAATATCGCTGGGGTACACTTTTGCCGTGAGGAGGGCCTGTACAGAGCGCCTGGTACATAGTCCATCTTTACTCACTGGGTAATTCTCCCATTGTAATGTCTGCAGGATTTATAAAAACATTTGAGTCTACTAATCAAATGGATAATGGATGAACAGTGCTGTCATAGTTTGATGTATTCCACAAGATAATGAGGTAAGAGTGTCTTAATGTAGGAGATAAAAACAAATGCACAAACTCGACAGGCTCCGTTTCTTCATTTATGAAATCAGGGGCTGTACCAGATTATTATTAAGACCTCTTTATGAGTTTACAATTTTGGCTTATAAACTGGATCTGGATGTAATTTCAAAGCAATTCAAAGAGATAAGTTTCAAAATGGGGCTTTAAGACTAGCATCATCATTGCAATACATTAAAGTATGACTACTTTAGAGGACAGTGTTCATTTGGATGTGTAATTCGAGTCAGATTATTTTAATACTATTTATCGGATGCTTACTTTGTTACATTCCAGTGGCTTGGTTACTTTTGTAGCCACACCTCAGACATGTGGGAAGAACTGGAAAAGATGGAGGAAGAGATGGAGACAGAATGAGGTAGCAGGTCAGGACAAGAGCAAGGACCAGGCAAGGCTGGTGGTGTTTTCGGGCCGAACAATGCCTCTTGCATACGGTAAGTCGTACTTTATGCCATTGTTCCTGAAAGTAGCTTAGACGCACTTGTAACTTGACTCATATTCTATTGAAAACACTTCCATGACAAAACTTGTTGTCAAAAAGATGTTATTCCCTAATTCTAAATCTATATTGGATCTGCTTAAAGGAAAGTTCAATTCTAGTTCTTTTCCTGGAGAGGAAAAGTGATGTTAAGCTACCCTGATGAGAGCCCGGTGTGGGAACAGCTTGTCTGGCCTCCTGGGCTCTCTGGGGGAAAGTAGATGGAGAGGAGGAACAGATACATATTCCAGAACTGGACTTTGAATGGGACTTTGGCCAAACTTGGCCCAATTTCTCAACTGAGAGAAAGCACTGACCAAAGCTGAATGCTGACTCAGAGCCAACTTGCTCCGGACACATTGTCCTCTGCCAGGCAAGCTCAGTGCCCTCTCCCCAAAGCACTTATCCAGCCAGGGGGAGGCAATGCCGGGAGCAGAAGCTTCGCTGTTCCCCCCTTCCTTACTGCCTGGTGCCAGCTTTTGTGCAGCTCTCATGACTAGGGGAGGGGTGGGGGGAGGAGAGCGAAGGAAAAGAAGGGCAAGTGGAGAGAGAGGAGATAAGGCCACCCATGAAGATGCAGGGTGAGAGAAAGCCAGGAAAAGCCAGGAGGGAGTCACCGCAGGAAAATAAAGCAATCTGAACAAACTTGGGGACTAAGGGAAAAGTGAGGAATGGTTTCAGGGAAGCCTCATGAACATGATGGAAAACAAGGAGGAAGGGAAGGGTCCCAGGATGGAAAGAGAGTTGGGAAGAGATAGCAAGGAATTGGATCAAGTCAGAGCTCCTTCAGGTGCTGACCCAAACCTCAAGTTCAAACCTTCTTGATTTAGAAAAATGTCCTGTGATTAACTCTTCAATACGAAGCCCAGTGTGTAGGAATTTCCTTTAACTGTTGCTTCTTTACATACTTCTGGAATGACAACGAATTTAAGCACGATAGCTCATTTTCCAGGAAGATTCATGGCAGGATTTCTAATTCTGCAGAGACTGCATTTGCAGAAGTTGTAACAGGAATGGCATGCTGAAATGTTGGTGGGGGTGGAAGAGGGGGAGGGGTTAATATTCAAAGTGAGGTTGGCATTCATTTTGAAGTCACTGCCTTAGTTTCAATAGAAATATAAGGAATCAAAGAACCACGTTACTGGGCGATCAAGGTTCTAATGTCCAACATGCCCTGTCCTGGGGAGAACACAAACACATGGGACTCATGGCTAATTCAAATGTCCACTCAGTACCCCATTTGTCCAAGCAGTTATGTCAGAGAATAAGATTGTACAAAGTGAATCTTAATTCTTTCGCAGTAGCTGTCTTCTAGAGGTAGACTCTTCAGGCTGAAGAAACAAAGAGCAGAATCAAATGGTTGATGTAACCTACACCTTATGTAAACAACCTATGGGAGATAAACAAAAGTAAGAGGCAACACCTGTAATTGCTAAGTCACAGGATCGGCCAATCCAATTCCACCGTGGACATAAACAGCCTCTATCAGCCCTACAGATAACACCCCCAGAGCAGCTGATTCTTCTTCCCAGAGGGGTGTGCACACTTGGACCTATGAACCTAATCATTTAGTAATTATTCATTTAATATCTGTCTTCCTTTCCAGACTTAAGCCTGTTGAAGGGTTTCACAGCTCAACAAACTGGAGATGCCCAACAAATCTTGGTTATCTGACTACAGATACCACACCAGTGAACCACACAGAAAATGTGTTTCTTACTCTGTTGTGGTTATTTTTAAAAAATTTTTTTAATGTTTATTTTTATTTTAGGACAGACAGAGCATGAGTTGGGGAGGGGCAGAGAGAGAGAGAGAGACATACACAGAATCCGAAGCAGGCTCCAGGCTCTGAGCTGTCAGCACAGAGCCTGACACGGGGCTCGAACCCATGAACTGTGAGATCATGGCCTGAGACAAAGTTGGACACGCAAGCAACTGAGCCACCCAGGTGGCCCTTGGCTAATTTAAAAGAAGTGACATAGAAAGTGGAAAAGCCCTTGATATCAAGACAGTAGCTCTGCTCGTGCCCCAGCTCTGTTATTAACTTGCTGTACAGCTTTGGTCAAGTCACTTCCCCATCTTTATCCCTGACTTCTTTGCTGTGAAACATGCCCAGATTAGATTTAATTACCTCTGAGGCAATCCAGCTCTAATAGTCTGTGATTCAGCTTCCCTATAAAGTGGACAGGGGAGGTTTATTTCTGACCACAACAGAACATGAGGAACTCATAAAAATGCCAAACACCACCTAAAGGAAAAGTGGGAACAAGATTTTGTATGAAATATGCTAGGGTTGCATGATGCAAATGTTTCTTTTGTGAGAGAAGGAAGGCCATAGGATATGATTACTTAATCTACCACCAAGCTTCCTGGGCAGCTCTGGCCAAGCTAAAGATACCTATCACTCTTGTTCAAGGTCCATTTCCTACTGAGATGTCACACTGTTGAATTATTGTTGAGTTGAAGTCCAAAAGGGGAAATATTTTGCAATCTAGGGTTGGACCCTGGAGCTATACAATCATGATTACTGATACAGAGTTTCCCAGAAATACTCTGTGCACCAGGGCCACACTGAGGAGCCCTCAGGTTTCAGTGTGCCATTTTGTGAGCTTACTCCGCTAGCGGTGCTGTGTTCCATGAACATTTTCCAAACGAGGTAGTGAAAAGATTTCATTTTGCCTCTTGTTGGACCATTTCTTTTCTTTAATTATATATGAAATAAAGTTTTAAACAAGACTCTTCTTAACAGCTCATTTTATCAACGTTTATTTATTTTTGGGACAGAGAGAGACAGAGCATGAACGGGGGAGGGGCAGAGAGAGAGGGAGACACAGAATCGGAAACAGGCTCCAGGCTCTGAGCCATCAGCCCAGAGCCTGACGCGGGGCTCGAACTCACGGACCGCGAGATCGTGACCTGGCTGAAGTCGGACGCCCAACCGACTGCGCCACCCAGGCGCCCCAACAGCTCATTTTAAAAAGCACTTTAGGAATAAGGTCATATTTGTCTTCACATATTTGTCCCCCTGTGATGAGCCAGGGGATAATAAGCCTGGAGCTTCCTGAATCTTAACACAGATGCTGTTTTGATGGTTGTTGACTCTTAAAACTCCCACCACCCCAACAGAGTTCTTCTTTGCAGTGGTGTTGGTACACTTGCAATTATGGACCTAATCATTTATAATAACGGCAATAAAAGGAATTATAACATGATGTGTTCAAAGATGCCTAGATAGGCATTCAGAAACCCCACTTTCCCACCAATTAGTGTATGACCCTGAGGAAGTCCCTGTCTCTCTGAGCCTCAGTTTGTTTCCCTGTGAATGATTCAGCATGGTGCCCAGAAGCTCCAGGTTCTATGGAGAGCCTCTGAAGTTAAGGTGAGAGGCAGGGGAAGAGGAGAAGAACCAAGAAGCAGATGGGCTCTGGTTTTCTGTAGCAGAAGGTCATTCTTGTCTTTTATGTGTTCAGAGGCTGCAAAAAATTTCACTGAAGAAAGGATTCTGCTGCTTATAAAGAGTTTGAAAAGCACAGGATTTGATGATCTCTAAAAAAATACCTTCTGAGTTCATGTTCACATAAGTTTATGAACTCAGGTATATGAACACACACATTTGCACACCCTCTCTCCACAATGCAAAAAACCCAAACTGGTTAATGTCCCATGGATCATGATGAAAAAGAATCCTGGTTTCATTTTTTCTTTCATGTTACCAACCCCCAGGCCAACACCAGGTGGAGCCGGGAATTGGGGAAGCACTGCATTTGACTGAGTCTTCAGTTGAAAACTTAGTTAGAATTAGAACTTTAACTTTTAGAAGGGAAGCTTAGAGCTCATCTGTCTACCCCTTCACTTTGTACAGGAGAAATCCAAGGCCTAAAAGGTGAATGACTTGTCCAAGTTCATGTAACCAGGTTGATGGCAAAGTCATCATCAGAAGCCAGGTCTCTAAATCCCAGCCCTTGGCCCTTCCCAGTGCACTATGCTCTTGGAAAATGAAAGAACCACAAATGGGATGTATAGATATCTTCTGTTGGTGATCCAAAATAAAAATAGTCTTCATCTGCCTCTGTGGTATAGGTTGATCTTTAGATCTATCAAGACCCCCCCCCCAAAAAAAACCCAAAACAACAACAACAACAAAAAAAAACAGTGCATGCACACACACACACACACACACACACACACACACACACACAGGCACTTTGCCAAGAGGGATAGGGGTAATGAAAAATCCTTGGCAACTGGATACTTCAAAGCTTCAGAGGGTTTATCTAAAGAAGACTTTGAATAAAGTACAATGTTTTATGGGTTCTCCTAATCCCCAGTAAATGTGCCTTGCTGAATAAGCAGAAACATTTTTAATGACTACTGGAGAGTTATAGACCCAGATCTGTGACTGTGTGTTAGAGCTCTGTTTCCTAGGACCTTTAGTCTCCTACATCACAAACCTAGAACATCCTTTAATCTCATTTTAGCCTCACATTATCCCTGGGAGGAGTGTCATATGTGAATCCAGAACCTGTTCTCCAGCTGGGAAGTGAGTGTTGGGTGAGCATCAGAGACAGGCACACTTTGTTGAGTTCAGGCCAGGAGGGGGATCCCACATCCAGGGAAGCTCAGGGGGATCAGGTCATGATGTGGGAGACTAAAAGTGTAGAAGAAACAGAGGCCCAAGGCCCTGTGGTTCAAGATTCTGGGAAGGAGACTAAGGGCAGAGAGAGTCCTGGATGCTGAGGGGCTATGAGGGTGGCAAAGCCAGTAAGCTCTTCCTCCCTTGCTCTGTTGCTATTCCTGCCTGTCCTACTTCTGGGGCCTCAGGCCATTCCATTTGAGGCAGCAACTTCAGTGGGGTTGGAATTATAAGAATTTATCCACTATGTTAGAGCATACACTCTATGGGTGTAATGAGCAAATGGGGGCATTTGCAGGGCAGGTAAGACTTGAGTCTAGGCTACAAAGTCAAGCACTGTGGCTTTCTGAGGTCCCTTTCAAGGCTCACACTGGGTCTTTTAAACTTACTCTCCCTTTTGAAGCAGTTCTACTTTTGAAAAATTCATGTCATGTTCTCAGTTTCATCTCCCTCTTGACAATTAGAACTCCTTTTTAGGAGATGGGGGGTTTAATTGTCACTTGACCACTGTATAGATTGCTGTGACACACCAAAGCAAGCCCAGCATGGTTCAACAAAACCTACCAAAGAGCAGAGGATAATAAAAGGTACCAAACACAGAGCGTGAAGTGAAATAAAGCAGAATTGCTGTGGTCTCTACCTTCTGCAGCAAAGGAAACAAAACAGGAATTGAGAAGAGTCAAGGTTAGGATGGGCCTGGCCTCTTCCAAGGCTATATATGTAAAAAAAAAAAATGCTAGATGATGGAGTGAAAATTCAGGAAGAAGATAGACACACTTTAAAAATATATAGTAAGTTCCAAAAATGATTCATGTAGGACATCTGACATTTTTAGTGGAAATTTGAAAGAAAAATCAGAAAAATGACAACATCCTTCTACCTGAAGTGAAAATAACTCATGTACTTTCTTCTGACCTCAGGTCTGGTAAGTCTTTACCCTGCAAAATGGGGTAGAAGAAAAATAGCTGTGAGTCATATCCCATGCTGAAAGCTGAAAGATTTTCAAGACAAGAGAAGGTTATTGGAAGGCCCATAGCTCAGAAATAAAAGGCAAACAAAAACTTTGGTAGTGAAAAAAGAGGCAGAGACTGCCTGGGGAAAGACAGACAAGGGGGTAGTGAAAGAAAGTGAAGGGGGGTCCACATAGAACACTTTATCAGCCAAGGAGCATTCATATGAGGGTACCCATAAAGGCAGTAAGGCTCCACACTTGCATATAAAGCAAGAAGAATGATGAGATATACAGAGCCTGCATCCAGCTTTCCATGCCTCCCCATAACCCTCCCCAAAGCCTAACATTGAGAACATCCTCGAAGTTCTGGGTATGTGCAATCTTGGGCCAACCACTCACATTCCAATAACTAAGATTTTCAGTGTGGATCTTAAGGAGGCCTAGGGAAGCGTATCTTTTGTTAGGAGAGGAATCCAGAGAGATTTGGCAGATGTGCTATAATAAGGTTCACTCACTGAGCATATGCTTTAAGGCCACTTACTGTAGAATCATAGGGCTCTGTGGGTTTGGAAGGTGGAAACATTAGGTATCTATTGTTGTATAACAAATTAAAAATTGTGACCCAACTGTATTCTGTCTACAAGCAACTCACTTCAAATATAACGATACAGTCTGGTTGAAAGTAAAGGAATGGAATAAGGTAGGTCATAGAAACACTAACCAAAGAAAAACAGAAGTGGCTATATTATTACTGGATACAGTAGGCTTCAGCACAAAGAAAACTACAAGAGATAGAGAGGGGCATTATGTAATGATAAAAGGGTCAATCTACCAAGAAGACATAATAATCCTGAATGTGTATGCACCAAAAAACAGAGCTGCAAAATATGTGAGCAAAAACCAATAAAACAGAAAGGAGAAATAGACAAAGCTACAATGATAGCTGGAGACTTCAATACCTGTTTCTCTCTCAACAACTGAGAGAACAACTAGTCAGAAATTAGCAAAGATATATAAGAACTCAATAAGACATTAACCAACAGGATCTGACTGACATTAATACCACCCAACAGCAGAATATACTTTTCAAGTCCTTAGGTAACAGATATGTCTTTGACTGTTTTCATAGCACAAGCATATCTCACATACAGTTTATGTATCTTTATGTTTGACATAGGATATATTCTTCTATTTGCATATGAGTGAATAAATAGAGATAGGAAGTTGCATATACATAAATTAATTTATTCAATTTGCATCCTTTCTCGTGTATCAGGGACTGTGTTAGATGCTTGGTTACATGAAGAACTCAGACAATCCCTGACCAGAATTACTTGGGGAGTCAGAGTTCTAGGTGGGATAAAAGTAGAGTGAATGTTTGGAGTAATGTAGGGAAACAAAGGGATAGATTCCACCTGGTGTGGGTGCCAGGGAGAATAGAAAAGGCCTCAGGGAGGAAGTTTCACTTGTGTCAATTCTTGAAAGATGATTAAGTGTGATCTAGCAATCCTGAGACAACCAAAGTGACCACACCCCTCACACACACTCTTGTGCATACAGAGGGAGTGTGTATATATATACATATGTATATATATATATATACATATATTTTAATATCCCAAGTAGCCATGCCAGCCTTGTAGCTGGGGAGCCCAAGAAAGAAAACCCACTGCACCTTCAGATCATTCCTATCTATCTCAGGAGGTCTAAGGGAGGTGGGAAGAACCTTCTCCAAGTGCCTTCCTCATATTATTCCTCCGTTCTCTCTTCCAGCTGGTGAGCCCCAACAGCCATGGATCTTCCAACGCTAGTGAAGCCAGGATAGACTTTCTGATAAACAGACATTTAAGTTCTTTACTAACTTTTTCCTGTAGGTTCTAGCTCTTATCCTCTGACTTGTTTCTCACAAGCTTCTGTCAATCTTATCAGTCAGGTTAGCTGGACACAGTTGTATATCATGTGTCCTTGTTTTGCTTGTAGAAAATAAGAGTCTGTTACATAACTCCTCCATCTCCACAGAAACACAGATGAGCCCCTTTTGTTTTTTGTGATGCTTTCGGAATCTTTGGGAAAATATTCCATAAATAAACAGATTCCAGGGCATTGGAGTACTTGATGGGAGGAAATCATCTATACAGAGAGTGAATTTTGTACAAATAGCAACTATGAAGGGGAAGATGATATCCATGGATACTCATTCATACTCCCAGCAAAATACAGAGATCTGTTTATCCAGAGTCAAACAAATAAACATACATATATTTCAAGGCTCCTTTTCCCTGCCTGTGGCTGAGGAGGAAGAAGGCTTTCATGTCTACAGACTCCCAGTCACTCCTGAGGAGCACACTCACATCATGTTTACATATCACAGCCTTCCTGCTACTTCACCAAACGCCTCCTAGCCTTTGCTCAGTGAGCCAGCCAGGCTCCCAGAAAATCCTTCATTCTTTCCCAACTGTG